>NC_082714.1:87130413-87463593 GCF_030144855.1 Hypanus sabinus
ACATGCCGATGATAATAAACTTGATTCTGATTCTGACCCCAGGTCAGGAACTCCTGCTCTGAATCTTTTCTATCTATGTCCCTGTCCAAGTGTCTTTTAAATGTTTTTGTACCTGTCTCAACCACTTCCTCTGGCAATTAGCTCCATACACACCACCCTCTGAAGAAATTGTCTCTTTTAAATCTTTCCCCTTTCATCTTAAACCTCTGCCATCTAGTTTTTGATGCCTTCCCTTTGGGGAGTTGGGGAAGACTGTGGATTTACTCTATCTATGGCTCTCTATAAGGTTACCCCTCAGTCTCTGGTGTTCCAAGGAGTGAAGTTCTGCCCTATTCAAATAGGTTAAGGCCAATGTTCCCTCTAAATTTCTTTTTATAGCTGCATAGAGCAACATTGCTTTGAGCAGGAAATTTTTACATGGCCTGAGAAACCTGCAATTTTAATAAAATTACTAGTTATGCAAACAGTTTTATAGAAATGAATTTTTATCTTGTTCTAACAGGTTATTTAAAATTTAGAAGTCATAAAATAGAATTTTTCACATCAAGCACAAACTACAGCTCACAGGTAAACAACGTCAGACAGTCAAAACAACTGACAGGCATAATAGCAAAAGTAAACTGTTTTGACTAGATGGTATCAGCATTCAGCAGGCCATTGGTTTATTAACAATAAGCTACCAACTTCCATTCTGTGTTTATTGTTACAATTTGTAACGGAGTTGTAACGTGAAACACTGATAATGTAAATACGTTGAAGTTCTAAATGTTTCAAAGTAAAGAAGTAGTACATTTATTATTTAGAACATTTATTGATTAATTACAGGATATTTCACTATTAACATAGGTTTCAAAATTATATTAGCATAATTTCACCATTATATTAACATAATTTCTTAAAAACACAGCAACTGTTTGTCTCCCCTCTCGTTGAGGAAGGAATGATATCTGTCTCTCCCTTGTTAGTGAGAGAGGGAGAGCCTGAGGAATGTTGAATTGTTGGAGTGAACAGAGTTCCTGATGTACTGTAGACCATCTTTTCTGTTGCTTTCATTGTAGATGGTGGGTATGCTAATGCTTCATGCTAGAGTAAGTAGGGGGAGAGGAAGGAGGAGGGTTGATGCTGCTGCTTGTGCGTAGGTGGTAGGGGGTTTGGGGGTTCTTGTGTTTTTTTCTGTCACTCATTCTTTGGTTTTTCTTCTGTTTTGAGGATGTCTGCAGAGAGTGAGAATTTCAGGTTGTATATTGTGTACATTCTCTGATGTTAAATGGAACCATATTAATATTATATAAAAGATTCCAGCTGCATGTCAATAAAGACTATGTGCACAGGAGCATTTCAGTTGCTGTGTGCCCATGCATCCACACAACTAGAAGGAACAGTGGTTAAGGCTGAATGGTGGATGTGAGATTGATTGCAATATTTAAGAGGAATTTGGATAGGTTCATGGATGGGAGGGATATGGAGGTCAATGGCCCAAGTCGATGGGCATGACTTCAGGATTGACGGGCGTCCATTTAGAACTGAGATGTGGAAAAATTACTTTAGTCAGAGGGTAGTAAATTTGTGGAATTTGTTGCCATGAACGGCTGTGGAGGCCAAGTCTTTGAGTGTATTTAAGGCAGAGATAGGTAGGCTCTTAATTAGCCAGGGCATCAAAGGGAGTGGGGTGAAGGCAGGGGAGTGAGGCTGACTGGAAGAATTGGATCATCCCATGATTGAATGGTGGAGCAGACTTGATGGACTGAATGACCTGCTTCTACTCCTCTATCTTATGGTCTCATGGTCTAATTGTGGGTCGATGAAACTAGGCAAAATAACAGTTCAGCGTGGACTAGATGGTCCAAAGAGCCTCTTTCCTGAGATGTAGTCTTCTGTGATTCTATATTATATACAAAATCCCAAGAAGAAATAAATGAAAACAATTCATTGATTCTCTATTTTTAAAGTTTAGGATTTGTTGATTTCAGCTCAGGCTCTCCACACTCAGGACTTCTAGTTGTTGTCTATGAAATTTCTATCTTGAGCACGGTGTTTCCTTTATCAGTAAGACCTTTTAATATATTATTAAGTGTTGCCTTGAGATCTATCCAAGCTCTTTACTGTCTCGTCCATTCATTCTTGTACCTAATACTTACAAGTGTTGCTCTAGATCACTTTTTGGTGCTAATTTGTCAGACGAGCTCTTGATGTAGCTGCAGAAGTGAAGGAAATTAAAAATTAGTTTGTAGGAATTATTGAGTTTTATAAAGAAGAGTGGAAAGAAAACAAACTATTGGAGAAGTTAGTGGTCAGGCAGCATCTGTAGAAGGAAATGTGCAGTTGAGACTTCTGGACTGGACTCAAAACTTCTGCTGTCCATTTAACTTCACAGATAGGACCACAAGACGTAGGAGTAATATTAAGCCATTCAGCACATCAAGTTATCCCGCTCAATTCCATTCTACTGCCTTTTCCCCTTAACTTTTGATGCCCTGGCTAATCAAGAATCTGTCTGTCATTTTCCACTTAAGATATACTCAACGACTTGGCCTCCACATCAGTCTATGGAAATGTGTTCTACAGATTCACCACTCTTCGGCTAAAGAAATTGCTCCTCATCTCTGTTCTAAGGGATGCTCTTGTATTTTGAAGTTGTGCCCTTGATCCTAGAGTTCCCAGCTATAGGAAATACCTTCTGCATGTCTACTCTATCTAGGCCTTTCAATATTTGATAGGTTTCAGATGCTGCTTGACCCACTAACTTCCTCCAGCAGCTTGTCTTTTGCTCCAGATTTCAGCATCTACAGTCTCTGTTATAGAAAATGCTTCACTGTTGACAATTCGGGATGTATTTAACAGTCAACAAAATGTTTTATTTTAATCTTTGTTATTCAGTTAAGAACTTTGCCTGACATATTCTTTTGTTCCTTCTACAAATATGCAGGGTTCGCTGAAGCTGCACAATAAAAATGAGGAAATGAAGACAATTGAAACGTCTATAGAAGAGAGTCGCTATCCACAGACAGTAGGAGAGCCGAAAAAACCACCGCCACCACCACCTCCACCACCACCCCCTACTCCTCCTCCTCCTCCACCTCCCCCTCCTCCTCCGAGTTTGGAACAGTCTGAATGTAGTAAAGCTACCACGTGTAGCACAGTATGCTCCAGAATCACTGATGCAAAAGAACAAGTAAACGGCGACGTGTCTTTGATTGAAAAGTCTTCGGTGCTTAAAGGCACCTGTCCAGCATCAAAGTTCTCCAGAACCAAGTTCAGGAAGCCAACAATTGGCAATGGAATGGTAATGAGCAAAGACTCAAGCCAGCTGAAAGCTGGTCTTACTGCTGCCAGCTCGGTTAAAGAACACTTGAGCACTCCAAGTTATGTAGATTACAAGAATGTGAATTCGACAGATCAGGAAACTGGAAAGGATGGCACCAGCAGTAAACTCTGTGGGAAGACCGTTCTCACCCAAACGTCTAAGGAGACCTTGCTGGAAAAAGCGTCGGTAAGGCAAGAGTCTCTGGTGGGCGACACAGCCCTGTGCCACGAAAGAAATTCGCCACGTCACGATCAGCTGGTCTCCACAGAGAAGGCAGAGCACACGATCCCAAAGCTAGACAAGCAACCGACGACAAATTGCACTTCAGCAGACCATCGAGCTGCTACTAGCACTGACATCTATGGGAGGAGGTCCACCAGTGGTGCAGGGGTGGAAGGTGTCATTTCTGCACCCTCACCAGCGGGACCGGCGGCTTCGTTAAGCAGGAATCCTACATTTCCACCTCTTCCTCCTCCCCCTCAGCCCCCTCCCGCCCAGGTAGAAATCAGCCAGGGGTTGGTAATTTCAGATACGGACATCAAGCCGTCCGTCGAAAATCAGCCTTTGTTGAGCAACCTACCTCTTCACTTTGGGTTCAAGCTCCATGCTCACAACTTCAGTGCAGAGTCTGCTACCACTGAACGCACAAATGACAGCAGCCTGCAGCCCCCACGCCTCGACAGCATGAAAGCTTTCACTCAGCTCGCTGAAAGGAGCCGTGAGCCGCCGTGCCTTCCCGTGCCCAAGTCTGATTCTGCCAGTTCAGCTGGTACCACGGTGGCTAGCTTTAAAAACCTCCTAAACAGCAAGCCCTCACTCAAGCCCAGCACACTGAAGGTGGCGCATCAGCAACTGCAAAAGACCTACCAAAACTGCTCGGTCCCAAGTACCACCCTCCAACCAAAACTCTTAAACAAAAGGAAGGGAAAGAGCCCCCGTATGAAGGTGGTTGCAAGCAGCAGCGTCAGCGGTTTTGGCGAGTGTTTGACTTCATCGGTAGCATCTTCGGGACTATTGAAAACTGCTACATATAGAACAGAGCAAAAAGCTCACTCTGACCATCCTCACCTGATCAGGAGTCCAAGCTTTTCTTCAGTTTTCAATGAATCTAAAATTATTAAGCCCCGCCTGCCAAAGCTGACCAAGGCTTGCATTTCCCCACCTCCACCCCAGAAACCTGAGGGAGGGAGGCATTTTATGTCCCAGCAGGGTCACCTCGAAGAGAGAGTCTCTAAAAATGGTTCACAAGACTCTCTGTCATTAAGCTGCACTTCAGATGTCCACAAACCTAAACGGGCCCGTGCAAAACTTGACCCCATGCCTCATCTCGAAGAGCCGCCACGTAGGACTTTAAAGATCCCCCCTTCCAAAGTACTTTCAATGATGTCAAAGACCAAGGAATTTATCAGGGAGAAAGAGCCTCCAGTACTTCAGCCAGAGACTGAAATTGTGCCCAGCAAAACTTTTACAGCCTCTCTTCCCGGGAAGCGGAGACGGGGCAGGCCGAAAAAGCAGCTGATGGCTGCAGTTAAAGCCACAGTGCCAGCTCCATTACTCACTGCACCGTCAGTTGTCACAGAGAGTGCAGGTGAGCCTGAGGAGGAGACCACGCACCCTGGAAGTCTTGAATCAAGTGAGCTGAAGAATAAGTCGGTGGAGTATGTGCAGAAAATGACTGCTGGTGATAACTTTGAAATGGGCAGTGAAACCGACTCAAAATCGTCCAAGAAGGGGAAGAGGCAATTGATGAAGACACTTCTGGATAAGAAATTTATCAAGAAGATCAATAAAATGAAGACGCTGAAAAGGAAAAAGCTTTTGAACCAAATCCTTTTGAGCGCTGGTGGGTCAAGTAATAAAGGGAAAGTGCAATCAAAGCTAAACAGTACTGTCTCATCTTTCACTGCCACCTTTGGCTCCAAGGTGGGCCAGCAAATTAATGTTAGTAAAAAAGGAACTATTTACATTGGAAAGAAAAGGGGCCGGAAGCCCAAAATGTCCTTAGATGGTCCATACATAAGTAGCATGCTGTCTATTGATAATAAGCCATCACCACCAGCATTCTCTACAACACTAGGGCAAGTGCTGCCAAACTTCACGCAGTCATCGAACTCGAATGTACCAGATATTCTCCCTTCACCAACTTACTCCCAGTCGTCAGGAGTGAGTGGAAGTCAGAGTCCTGCCAGCAGCGATGCAGGGTTTATCGAGCCCACCCCAGTGCCAAACTTGCACCTGCACGGCAGCAAGGGCAACGCGGTGCAGGCACTCGTGACACGAAAAGCCTCCAAAGGCCGCCGAAAGCTGTCGCCTCCGACCCTGCTGCCAAACTCGCCGTCCCACCTTTGTGAGCTGACATCACTGAAGGAAGCCACGCCTTCACCCATTAGCGAGTCGCACAGTGAAGAGACCATCCCAAGTGACAGTGGCATCGGGACGGACAACAACAGCACGTCGGACCGGGCAGAGAAGTTCTGCGGGCCAAGGAAGCGGCGGTACTCCTTTGACCACGTTTCCGTCATGCCTCCCGAAAGTGCTGCTGTCCTGTCTGGGCTGAAGGAGAAACATAAGCACAAGTGCAAACGCAGAGCCCACGATTATCTTAGCTATGACAAACTTAAGCGGCAGAAGAGGAAACGGAAAAAGAAGTACTTACAGCTGCGGAACAAACAGGACCCTAATTTTTTGGCTGAATTGGAGGAACTGATAACTAGATTAAGTGAATTAAGAATAACTCACAGAAGTCATCACTACATCCCCAGAGACATTCTTCCTTCAATCTTTCGGATCAATTTTGGCAGCTTCTACACACACCCACCTTTTCCTTTTGACCCTATGCACTATGTCCGAAAACCTGAGCTGAAGAAAAAGCGGGGAAGGCCCCCAAAAATGCGAGATGCCATGGCTGAAGTCCCCTTCGTCCACAGCTTGGGGTATCCCCTAGCAAATGGTGGTTTCTTCCCCTCCTACAGTATGCCTTACTCTCCAACACCAGTCTCAGCAGGCCCACTGGGATTGGGTTATTATGCACGGTACCCTCCCACATTGTATCCACCTCCCCCTCCCCCTCCTCCCCCCTCCCTGAGTAGTACAATGCCCCCTCCTTCGTACATGCATACTGGCCACCTGCTCCTGAACCCCAACAAGTACCACAAAAAGAAACACAGACTCCTCAGACCAGAGGCCTTTCTAGCTGGCAGTCGGACCTCGCTGCTGTCCATGGGCACTTACGCCAGCATCCCGGCAGAAATGGCTTACAGCTGGATGCACGAACACAAACACAAACATCGGCACAAGCACCGGGAGCATCGCTCCTCAGAGCAGAATCCGTCATCTGTGGACGGTTTAACAGTTAATCCCTCGCTGCTCCGGCGGTACACATATGGAAAGGAAGCAATGTCAGAACGGCACAAGCATAAAGACAAACACAGGTGCCATACACCGTTTACCCACTTGTCCTCTTCTAAAGGGTTACTCGGTAGAGGGGACCAGTGGACTCGAAGGGACTCCACGGAGCACAGTTCCATATCAGTGGGATTGCAAACTCCTCTTCAAATAGACTGCACGGATGGGTCAGCAGGCTCTTGTTCAGGACGATACATGTCCAGTTCAGAATCGAACATCAGTGAAGAACATACCAATCTGTTTACAAGTGCAATAGGAAGCTACAAGCCTAGCAAGCCCTTGAATGGCATGGGGCGAAAGAAGCCATCGGATAGTCCAGAACTTGTTGCCACACAGGATATTTTGCCGAGCAGGTTAATAAGGAGGGACAGGCCTCCTTCTGGGGAAAGAAACAACCTGACACCAGCAGGTAGGAATGACTATGTCAAGAAATTCTTAAGTAGCCTCCCAAATAATAGTGCCTTGATTTAGGTGTGCTTGAACTTGCTAATTTTGGGATGGTGCACCAATTACTTAGGATCCACTGATCCATCCTCACCAGTCACCTTTGTCACCCTCGCAAGTTTGAAAGACGTAACATGGCATTAATTCTATGCATTCCCTAATGTCTACACTCTTCCAAATGTGACTAAATCATGTCCCTAGGATCTTCTCCAATAATTTCCCAACCACTGATGTGGTGGGGCTCACTACCTCAAATACATACCTTGTCTGTGAAAAAGCTAAACAAAGTAATGTTCCTCAGGGACCAAGGTTTAAAACACATTACATGTATCACAACACGTAAATGAATATTAACACAATAATAATAACAGATTTAAATGTGTTATGGATGTAAAAGTTGTTTTGAGTTTGTGTAAGTTATTGGTGAGGCCACACTTAAAGCACTCTGTATAGTTTTTTTTCACCCTGTTATGGGAAAAGCATGGTTAAACTGGAAAGAGTGCAAAGAAGATTTGTGAAAATGTTGCCAGGTCTAGAGGGTCTGAGTTATTAGAAGAAGTTAGGCTGGATCTTTATTCCTTTGAATGTAGGAGAATGAGGGGCAATCTTAAAGTGTGTTAAAATGTATGAGAGGCATTAATAAGGTGGATGGTAGCAGTCTTTTCTCCAGGGCAGTTGAGACCAAAACAAAGGGGATATTGATTTAAAAGGGACTTGAGGGGCAAAATTTTGTTGCAAGGGGTGGTGAGTATATGGAGTGAGATGCCAGAGGAAATGGTTGAAGTGGGTACAGTAGTATCATTTCAGAAGTACTTGGATAGGTATGGGGGGGGGGGGGGGATTCTTAAAAGGGATGAGGGCCAAAAGCAGGAAATTGGGACAAGCTGTGGAGACACCATGATTGGCATAGAAAACATAGAAAATAAGGTGCAGGAGTAGGCCATTTGGCACTTCGAGCCTGCACCGCCATTCGGTATGATCATGCTGATCATCCAACTCAGAACCCTGTACCTTCCTTCTCTCCATACCCCTGATCCCTTTAGCCACAAGGGCCATATCTAACTCCCTCTTAAATATAACCAATGAACTGGCCTCAACTGTTTCCTGTGGCAGAGAATTCCACATGTACCGGTTGGCCTAAAGGGCCAGTATCCTTGCTGTATTGCTTTATGACTGTTTCTCTAAGGTATTTAGAGTTTTACCTCAGTAGTTTTGGCAGCCTCAGAATTATCCTAGGCTGAAGAGTCCCTGGTGTGGTGTACTATCATGTTCTAGCCCAAATGATGCTGTTTTAAGACAGATGTTTGTGTGCACAGCAATGACATAGAGTCAACCTCCAGTTGTAACATAAGATAGGTTTGTGAAGGAAGGGCTAAAGATGAAGTTAATACTGATTACACACCATGTCCCTTTAGTCTGCTACTTCGTACAGAAGTCTTTGCCTTCTTTATGTAAAACACTTTATTGATATAATACTCCCAAGTTATTCTGTAACTAAAGAACATCTTTCATTGATGTCCAACAGGCTTGTTAGTTTTTAAATTAAAAGCCCAGATATAATTTTGTCTGCTTGTTGGCAAAAGGCTTAGAAAAACACTTCCCTTCTGCTTGAAGACCCTTCTCCAATGTGATTATGTTTTTGACTTTGTACTGTGGGGACTGTGATGTATTTTAAGTGTGACCTGTGAATGTACTGATTCTGGATAATAGCTTGAACAGCCATAACATAAATTCAGAGGCCAAGTGTACATTAATTAAATGGGCGCAAGCGTGTGAGTTGCAGTTCTGTCCTTCAGTACTCATGCAAGAGCGTGGCTCCAGATCAGTAGGATTGCAGAAAGTTTAGGGATTCAGTTGTGATGATGGTAGAGATCAGAAAATCAGGAAAGTACACTCCAATTTCAACCCCACTAGCTCAAAGTTCATTTATTATCAAAGTATGTATGCTATATACAACCTTGAGATTCACCTCCTTACAAGCAGCCACAACACACAAAGAAACCCAATAGAACCCATTAAATAAAGATCGCCAAACACCCAATGTACAGAAAAACAAAAAAAAATTGTGCAAGCTATAAAAGTAGACAAATAGCATTAAGAACTGAAATTCAGAAAAGTGAGTCCACACCCATGAAGCCAGTCATCATTGCAGCTGATCTAGGAGCCCGTTAGTTGCAGGCCACAGCCACAGTTCTGTGCAGAAACGAGTAAATGGTGCACGACAAGGGATTTATTTCTTTTATGAAGACGGGCAGAAAAGCACATCAAAAACTTTGGTTAGGCTGCACTTGAGTATTATGTTTGATTATGGTCGCCCATTACAGGATATGAAGGTTTTAGAGATGGTGCAGAGGAGTAGGACGGGAGAGGTTCCTGAGGATTGGAGGGTTGCCGGTGTTGTTCCATTATTCAAGAAAGGGTGTAGAGACAGCCCAGGAAATTGTAGACCAGTGAGTCTTACTTCAGTGGTTGGTAAGTTGATGGAGAAGATCCTGAGGGGCAGGATTTATGAACATTTGTAGAGGCATAATATGATCAGGAATAGTCAGCATGGATTTGTCAAAGGCAGGTCGTGCCTTATGAGCCTGATTGAATTTTTTGAGGATGTGACTAAACACAGTGATGAAGGAAGAGCAGTGGATGCAGTGTATATGGATTTCAGCAAGGCATTTGACAAGTTACCCCATGCAAGGCTCATTGAGAAAGTAAGGAGCCTGGGATCCAAGGAGACATTGCTTTGTGAATCCAGAACTGGCTTGCCCAAAGAAGGCAAAGAGTGGTTATAGACGGGTCATATTCTGCATAGAGTTCAGTCACCAGTGTGCCTTAGGGATCTGTTCTGGGACCCATACTCTTCGTGATTTTTATAAATGTCCTGGATGAGGAAGTGGATGGATAGGTTAGTAAATCTGCTGCTGACAGAAAGGTTGGGGGTGTTGTGGATAGTGTGGAGGGCTGTCAGAGGTTACAGTGAGACATTGATAGGATGCAAAACTGGGTTGAGAAGTGGCAGGTAGAGTTCAACCCAGCTCAGTGTGAGGTGGTTCATTTTGGTAGGTCAAATACGATGGCAGAATATAGTATTAATGATAAGACGTGTGGAGGATCAGAGGGATCTTGGGGTCAGAGTCCATAGGACATTCAGGTGCATTGGCCTTCATCAATCATGAGATTGAGTTCAAGAGCCGAGAGGTAATGTTGCAGCTATGTAGGACCCTGGTCACACCCCACTTGGAGTACTGTGCTCAGTTCTGGTCGCCTCACTATAGGAAGGACATGGAAACCATAGAAAGGCTGCAGAGGAGATTTACAAGGATGCTGCCTGGATTGGGGAGCCTGCCTTATGAGAATAGGTTGAGTGAACTCGGCCTTTTTTCCTTGAAGCGGCAGAGGATGAGAGGTGACCTGATAGAGGTGAATAAGATGATGAGAGGCATTGATCGTGTTTATAGAGGCTTTTTTCCAGGGCTGGAATGGCTAGCATGAGAGGGCACAGTTTAAAGGTGCTTAGAAGTAGGTACAGAGGAGATGTCAGGGGGTAAGTTTTTTATACAGAGAGTGGTGAGTACGTGGTTTGGGCTGCCGGCAATGGTGATAGAGGTGGATACGAAAGGGTCTTTTAAGAGGCTCCTGGACAGGTACATGGAGCTCAGAAAAATAGAGAGCTATGGGCAACCCTAAGTAATTCCTAAGGTAAGGACATGTTGGGCACAGTTTAGTGGGCCGAAGAGCCTGTATTGTGCTGCAGGTTTTCTGTGTTTCTGTGTTCTATGTATTACCAGGATGTTGCCTGTACTGGGGAGTATTAGCAATAAGGAGAGATTGTTTTGTCTGGAGCACTAGAGGCTGAGCGGAGAACTGTTAGGTTTATAAAAATACACAAGGCTTAGATAGGATAGATGTTAAAGGTCTCTTTCCTATATCAGATACTAGAGTCCAAAGTTCAAAGTAGCTCAATTACCCAGCTACATATACCTTGAGATTTAGTACATATGAGCTTGTACTACCTTGAGATTTATTTTCTTGCAGGCATTTACAAAAAAATAAAGAATATAATAGAATTTACATATATAAACAAAGACTGATTAACAACCAATATGCAAAAGGGTTTAAATGGGGAGGGGGAGTTTAAAACGAGTATGTGGGACAGGTTTTTTATACAAAAATGGTGGGTGCTTGGAATATACTGCCAGGAGTTGGTCGTAGAAGCAGTTATGATATTGGCATTTAAGAAGCATTTAGGCAGACACGTATGCATGGAGGGGCATGGGCATGTGCAGGCAGATGAGGTTAGTTTCATTTGGCATCAGGGTCAGCACCGATTGGGCTGAAGGTCATGTTCTTGTCTTTACTGTTCTGTGTTCTGTGCATGTTCTTAAGACTAGCCCCAGCTGTTCAGCACTTTGGAATTCTTTCCCTAATGCCTGTGGATGTTCAGACAATTGAAACTCTCTATCTGAGATCGCCAGCCTTCTGTTAGAGACTGACGTCAGTTCCATGGAGTTAAGCCACAGAAGCACAATATAAGCATGACCATTATTGGAGTGAATGGTTACCACAGTTTCAAGGATCTGATTGAGTGCCCATTTCCCTAATCTTCTACAGTTCTGGACATTTGCTTACACCATGTTTTATTTCCTTTTTTCCAAAGTTCTTTGGAAAACTTAGCTATGCTAATCATTTCCTCCCCTTCAGACAGGGCTATTGAACGACCCATGTCTGGTCTCCAGATTCTCCATTGGCACTTTTCTGTTCATGTGCGCTGTATTATCCAGAGGAAATTTGAAGATATGAACACGTTCTTGATATAATTCAGATATCATCATTCAGTGTTATTGGATAAAAGTTTCAAGCTAGTCGAGATTTCCCAGTCACATGAAGCTGTTTTACAATGTCATTCAGTGTGGACCAAACAAAAACACTTGTGCAGTGACAATTAAGGTAACGTTTTTAGTAACAATTAACAGAGTGTGTTCCTTTAAAAAGAAAATATAAATATAAGTTTTATTTGTAACATATACATTAAAGCGTACAGTTAAGTGCATTGTTTGCATCAATGACCAACACAGTGCAAGGATGTTCTGGCAGCAGCCCGTAAAGGGCGTCATGCTTGCAGCTCCAAAGTAGCATGCCCACAATCTACTAACCCTAAAAAGACACATTGTCAGAAGGGGAACGTAGAAACTCCTTACAGAGTGGCAGGAATTGAACTCTAGTCTTCTAATCGCTGGTGCTATAAAGCATTACGCTGACAGCTATGCTATCCTGTGTTCGATTACACAAGAACAGTTGCATTTCTGTGCATTAATTTAAATGAGATGAATGGCTTTTGATTCATGGATATACACTCAGTGGCCACTTCATTGGGTACCTCCTGTACCTAATAAAGTGGCCATTGAGTGTATGTTTGTGGTCTCCTCCAGCTGGACTCCTTCATCCACAGAACTGCCACTCACTAGTTGTTTGTTTATTTATTCATTCATTCACTCATTCCTTCACCCCATTCTCTAAAATCTAGAGACTTGTGCTGAAAATACCAAGAGATCAATGGTTTCTGAGATACTCAAACAATCACGTCTGGCACCAACAATCAATCCATGGTCGAAGTCACTTAGATCACATTTCTTCCCCATTCTGATGTTTGGTCTGAACCTCTTGACCATGTCTGCTGGCTTTTATTCATTGAGTTACTGCCACGTGATGGGCTGATTAGGTGTCTTCATTAATGAGCAGCTGTACTTAATAAAGTAAACATATGCTGTGTATATGTTTACCAGATTGCTAAAATAACTTTCAAAGCTAGTTGCCAAATTATCACTATTCTCAGTGATTCATGGATGTTGTTTCAAGGCAGTGTAGCTTGTTCTGCAAAATAGAATCCTACTTTCATGTCAAAGGCAAACACTTAGATATTTTAGTGCTGTGCTTGTTTGTGATAGTGTTACACAGGGCTTTTGTATCTACTGTTGACCTGTTTCCCATTGCAATTCAGTTCATACCAAAATTCCCGTGGAAAGGAGGATACCTTGTCAAGGAGACATTGGACTGAGTTGAGGGAGAGAGAGCTTAAAGGAAGCGAGCAGGGACAGTTGGCACTTCTTGTGCACCATAGTTCCTAATGAGACATTAGATTGCGCTTAATTAGGCACTGGGCAAAGACCAATAAAAAGAAGTTGGTTTTAAGCAGAGCTGCCACTGTGTGAGTGGGCCAGTGTTAGGGTGGGGAGCTGAGGTTTTGACAAGGAGAGTTGCAGACCTGGGGTAGATTTTTTTCATTATTTATTCTTTTGTTTTCTTATTGCACATTTAAAACAATGGGAATGCCAGACAGGATGCTGGAATCCTCCTTTTGCAGGATGTGGGAAGTGCCCCTGACGACTATGCCCTCAAGAAATACATCCAATTGCAGCTTCTGACAGGCTGTGTTAAGGAGATGGAGCTGGAACTGAATGAACTCCAGGTCACTCGGGAGGCTGAGCAGTTGATAGACAGGACATGGAGGGTAGTTACACCCAAGGCGCAGGACATAGGTAACTGGATGACTATCAGGAAGAAGTAAGTGGATAGGCAACAAGTGCACTGTACCGATGTGGCCATTCCTCTCAGCAATATCTTTGAATAATTGGGGGAGGGTGTGTAGATGACTGAGCAGAGGCAAGGCACAGTGGTCAGGTGTCTGGCTCTGTGGCTCAGAACAGAAGGAGGAAAAGAGGTGATAGGAGATTGGTTAGGGGAGCAGAAAGGTTCTGTGCATGAGAACGAGATTCCAGATGGTTTGTTGCCCGCCCCCCCCCCCCCCCCCCCCCGGGTGATGACCAATGACATGGGAAGAAAAGGTGATGAGGTCCTGTAAAGTGAGTTCAGTGAGTTAGGTTCTAAGTTAAAGGACAGGACCTCCAGAGTTGTGATCTCGGGATTGCTACCTGTGACACGTGCTAATGAGGCTGGAAGATACAGTTTAACATGTGCCTAAGGAGTTGGTGCATGACGGAAGGCTTTAGAATTTTGGATCATTGGGGTCTCTTGTAGGGAAGGTGGACCTGTACAGAAAAGATGGCTTGCACCTGGAGTGGAAACTAATATCCTGGCGGGAAGGTTTTCTAGATCTGCATGGGGGAACTAGTGTTGCAGGGGGTTGGGAACCAGAGTATCAGTGCAAATAATGGATTGGTTGTGAAGATATGTTGTTAAGCATACATACCAAGTCAGGAATACAAAGGTGGAGCATGATGGGACTAATGTTCTGAGCTGCATATCTTTTAATGCAACGAGTATTTTAGGAAAGTTGGATGAGCTTAGGGCACAGACCAGCATGTGCAATCATGCTATTGTAGCTGTTAGTGAGACTTGGTTGCAGGAGGGGCAGAGCTGGCAACTCAATATTGTCTTCATAAATCAATGTTTTGAGTACAGTAGTTGGGATGTTATGCTAAAATAGTATAACATGTTGGTGAGGCCTCATTTGGAGTACTATGTCCAGTTTTGGTCATTTACCTACAGGGAAACTGGATTGAAATAGTACAGAAAAACTTTACAAAGATGTTCCTGGGACTTGAGGACTTAGGGTATAGTTTGGGACTTTATTCCTTGGAACATAGAAGATTTGATAGAGGAATGCAAAATTATGAGGGGTATAGGTAGGATAAATGCAAGCAGTCTTTCCACTGAGGTTGGCTGAAGGTTGAAATGTGAAATGTTTCAGGGGAAGTTCTTCACTCAGAGCGTGATGGGAGTATGAAATGAGCTGCCAGTGCATGTGTGGATGTGGATTTGATTTCCACATTTAAGATAATTTGGGTAGGTACATGGACAGGAGAGGTAAGGAAGGCTGTGATCCAGGTGCAGGTTGATGTGCCTAGGCAGATTAATGGTTCAACACAGACTGGATGGGTCAGAGGGCCTGTTTTTGCACTATAAAGCTCTATGACTCAACCTGCCAAACATGAAGACGGTGTGTTTGTTGTATCTGATCTACTAAGTGGTGTAAGTCATTTGTATATATTGGAGAAATGAAACGTTAGCCTTTCCACTATCAAGGAAGGATATATGATTGTGGTGCCATCTGTTGCATGAAGTGAATCCATGTTAAATGCTGCATAGGAAGCTTTCAGTACTTGAGTCCACCATGGAGACAGTCTGTGTTAACCTCTACAGTGGCTAAACCAAGCATAGCTTAGGCAAATGGTTTGCAAAGCACCCGTGCTTCTTGTTGCATGCCCATAAGACTAGAGCAGAATTAGGCTATTCAGCACATCAAGTCTGTCCACCATTCTATCATGGCTGATTTATTATCCTCCTCAACCCATTCTCCTGCCCTGTCCCTGTAACCTTTGAGACTCTAACTAATCAAGAACCGATAAGCCTCTGCTTTAAATATACCTAATGACTTGGCCTGAAGGAACTTCGCAGGTCAGACAGTATCTATGGAGAGGAATGAACAATCGATGTCTTTGGGTCAAGGCTCTTAATCAGGACCCAGAAGAAGGGTCTTATCCTGAAATGTTGACTGTTTATTCCTCTCCTTAGAATTATGATCATAGAATACTGTTATTCCCATCTATTTGAATTCTAAATGAATCCTAAATTAATCTATCTTTCTTTTCTGTGAATTTGTATCTTTCTGGCACCACAAGTCTTTATGCAGTAATTGGCTTCCCTCGATAGGGCTGCAGATGGTGTGCCCAAGGCACTGCTATTTCTAAGTGGAAATATAAGCAGCTGAGCAATGCAACTGTATAATTCATTGATCAAATCAAAGCTGTTAGGAAAACTGGATTATTATCCTATTTCATAGGTCAGAGCAACAGTTTGAGTTGTGTCAAATTTATAGGCCTTTCCACATTGTTAGTGTTTTGGTCTATACACACCTCCTTCCACACTTGTTTCAGCTCATTATCCGTCCTTCTATTCCTTTGTACACTGTGCTTATCCAGTTTCCTCTAAATGCACTTTATTTGCTTCAACTGTTTAATGTGGTAATGCCTTCTAGCACTCCACCATAGAAGCAAGCCCTTTGGCCCATCTAAGTCTTGCCATGCTGTTATAATAAACTGCATTCTCACTATTCCACATACCGAGCATAAATGTTTGTTGTTGCAATATGTCCCTGTTGGATTTGTTCAGTTATTGATCCAAATAACTGAGTTCATCAGGTCAAGCAATATCTCTATAGGACTGCACATGCACAGGCATAGAGACAGGCAGGCACACCATCCCTGAACTGTTCCCACAACCTGTGGACTCACTTTAAAGGACTTTTCATCGCATGCTCTCTATTTATTGCTTATTTATATATTACTGTTTTAGGTTTTTTTCTTGGTTTCCTTTCACTTACTGAGAATACCCGCAAGAATATTAATCTCAGGTTTGTATATGGTGGCATATTTGTTCTTTGATAATAAATTTCCTTCCCCTCTCCTACCTATTCTATCTGCCAACACTTATTCCACTTAGTGGCTTTCCTATCCTGGCCACCATCCCTCCCTTGGTTGCACTCTTCATCTTCCAGTCACCTTCCCTCCCCTACCCTCTCAATCAACCCCTTTTCACCTGCATCCAATCTCCCCCTCACCTTGCTCTTTCAGTCCAGGTGAAGGGTTTCAATTCGAAATGTCGGCTCTTCATTTTCCCCCTTAGATGCTGCCTAACCCACTAAGTTCCTCCAGTGGCTTAGTTTTTTTGGTCCAGGTTTCAACATTTGTAGATTCTTGTGTCTCCATTGTTCAGTTCTTTGTGGCTTTAGCTGAGCAGGTCAAATTGCAGTGAACAGTGTGCAAATTTCCCTAAGTTACTTCGGGTGAGAGGCTACATTATATGAAAAGAGTAAGGCTCGTTTCCTTTCAGCAGAGCAGTGCAAATGAAGCCTTTTGTCTATTTCATAGGTGAGCTGTTTGTAATTACCCACTCTGCTTAAGAACAGAAGCTAAATTGTCAACTCATTTCCCCTTCCTTCATTTGGGAAAAAAAATGTTCTATCTGAAAATGGCTTTATGGAACCTTTCCTGTGTGTTATTTTAAAATTCTAATCAACCTGTTGACTGTATACCCAAAATTGATGTATTTGGCATACCCCTACCCTCCCCAATCCCTTTTTAATCCTACGTTTGCAGTCTGACCTGCTATCAGTTTCCAGTACTTTTCTCCTCTGTCTGGATGCTGGTGCCTAAAATTCTAAGTGTGACCGCACAGGGAAGGAGCTGTAACACTTGGTCCCCCCAGCTGCTGCTGATCCTTCTAACAGTTGTTTGCAGATCAGAGCAGAGATCTTGGCTCTAATCCATTGCCTCAGGAAAGATGTGTGAAATGAGATTCTGAGAAAGAGGTTAAAAAATAACAGGAAAGGGAACAATCAAGCCTGCTGTAAAGTACAGCAAACAATTCAGTCTGATTCTTTCCTTGTGTTCTTTAAGCAACTGTGTATGTTGCCTATCCTAATCTTGAAGAGTCATGGCTGAGGTATGATTACTCATGAAGTTATGATATTATTCATTATTTATTGCGGCTCTATAAAACCCTGGTTAGACCACACTTGGAATATTATTGTGATCAGTCTGATCTCCTCATTATAGGAAGGATGTAGAAGCTTTAAAGAGGGGACAGAGATTTATCAGGACGCTCTTAGGATCAGAGAGCATGTCTTATGAAGATAGATTGACAAAGCTAGCTTTTCTCTTTAGAACAAAGGAGGATGAAGGGGGACTTGATAGACGTGTACAAAATGATATGAGGCATAGATCCAGTGGACAGTCAGAGACCTTTTCCCAGGGCAGAAATGGCTAATACAAGGGGGCATAATATTAAGGTGATTTCAGGAAAATTTAAGGGGGATGTCAGAGGTTGGTTGTTTTTACACAGAGAGTGATGGGTATGTGAAATGTGCTGCCAGGAATAGTGGTAGAGGCAGATACGTTTGGGGCATTTAAGATGCTCTTAGATGGGTACGTGGATGATAAAACAAAATGAAGGTCTTTGTAGGAGTAATAACACACACAAAATGCTGGTGGAACACAGCAGGCCAGGCAGCATCTATAGGGAGAAGCACTGTCGACGTTTCGGGCCGAGACCCTTCGTCAGGACTAACTGAAAGGAGAGATACTAAGAGATTTGAAAGTAGTGGGGGGAGGAGGAAATGTGAAATGACAGGAGAAGACCGGAGGGGGTGGGATGAAAAGTCTCTCCTTTCAGTTAGTCCTGACGAAGGGTCTCGGCACAAAACGTCGACAGTGCTTCTCCTTATAGATGCTGCCTGGCCTGCTGTGTTCCACCAGCATTTTGTGTGTGTTGTTTGAATTTCCAGCATCTGCAGATTTCCTCGTGTTTGGTCTTTGTAGTAGTGAAGGGTTAGATTGATCTTAGAGTAGGTTAAAAGGTCAGCACAACATTGTGGGCCAAAGGGCCTGTACTGCACTGTACTGTTCTATGTTCTAAATGTTGTCCATATGTCCTGATAATTAGTACCATGCTGTGACAGCTTGTGGTAAATGATTAGAACTGGACAGAACCACAGCTAAGTCATTGTGGTCAACATAAATAACAAGAGCAGCACATATGACAGTTTGATGTGATGGTCCAGTGTAGTGACTGGCAAAGGAGAGGTGAGGCTACATTTTCCATCTGTAGCCTTCTTTATTCTGGGATGCTTAGTCACCAGGGTAATACTCTTCTGTTCATTGTTTTCCCCTCTCCAGTTCCTATCCAATACCGTGAAATCCATTCGTACTCTTCTACTGGCTGTAAAAGTGTCTCACCAATATCTGGCTGCTGAAAGCAGTAAAGCTCACCATTCGCAGATGCATTTGATTTGAGGTTGCTTTATTTTAATTTACATGTAGGTTCTTATTTGTGTTGGGGGCTAATATTTACATTAATGGAAAACTATTCTAAAAGCAAGTTGCTTTTGAGGAAAATTCATGCACTGTGAGGAATTCCCATTTTATTAATGTTCTTGTTTAAGAAATAATCTCACACACATGTTGTAGGTAGACAGTGAGTTATTCAATACTGAAACCAAAAAGAAAGGAAATGTTGGAAATACTCAGTTAATCAGACAGTATCTGTGGGGGAAAAACACACTTAATGTTTAAAGTTATTAATTGTAATTTTTAACATTAAACCCTTTCTCACATAGTTTATTCTCAATCTCCTATCAGATTGCTTCTTCAGCCACCTTTCCCAACTATCACCTCCCAGCTTTCTCACTTCATTCCCCCTTTGCCTACCTAACTGATTTCACCTATCACCTTCGAGCTTGTAGTCCTTCCCCTTCCCCCACCTTTTTAGTCATGAGTTTTCCTTTCTAGTCCTGATGAATGGTTTCAGGTCCAAAATGTAGACTGTTTTTGTTTCCATAGATGCTGCCTGATTTGCTGAATTCCTCCAGTAATTTTTGCATGTTGCTCTGGATTTCCAGCATCTGCAAAATCTCTTGTGTTAAAACCATTTGCTTTTTTTTCTTTCTGCAAAGCTGGCTGACCAATTGAGTGTTTCCACCATTTTCTGTTTCTTCACTGGATTTCCAGCTCCAGTGTTTTAATTTTCATAAACTGATTAAATTTTGTCTGTTTTTCATTTTAAGTGCAAATTCAATACATTTCATTTTGTAAATGTAATAATTACCATTTTTAAAGATTAATCTTAAAAAATGTAAAATTGCATTTGCAAACTTAAATGTATTTCCTTGTAGTTCCCAATCATAAAGTAGTTTCTCTGATCTATTATTCTTCAGCATTGTGGTGTCTACCCCATCCAAAACCTAGCACAGGAACAGGCCCTTCGACCCACAGTATTGTGCTAAACAAATTCTGTTGATGATGCCTAATTACACTAATCTCTTTTGCCTGCATGTAGTCTGTGATCGCCCACCCCTCACTCTCTGCACATTCACGTGCCTATCTAAGAGCCTTTTAAATGTCTTTATGGTGTCTGCCTCCACCAGCACTTGTGGCAGCGCATTCCAGGCACCCACAATGTCTGTGCTGAGCATGATGCCAAATTAAGCTAATCACTTCCACTTGTGCATGATGTATATCCTTCCATTCCCTGCACATTTGTGTGCCTGTCTAAAAGCACCTTGAGCACCATTATCGTATCTGTTTCCACCACCACCCCTGGCAGCACATTCCAGGCACCCTCCACTCTCTGTATATATATAAAAAAACAACTTACCCCACACATCTCCTTTGAAAATTCCCCATCTCGCCTTAAATTCATGCCTTTTAGTATTGGGCATTTTAACCCTGGGATAAAAGATACCAGCTGTGTATTTATGCCTCATAATTTCATAAACTTCGTTTTGATCGGGGTAGAAGTAATAGGAAGTAGTTGCTACCTAATTTGAGAATGGAAATCAGATGTTTGGATTTTGTCTGTTGGATGGTGAACGCAGCTCATGCTCTCAAGTGTGGGATAAAGCACATTTAGATAATGGGTTCAGTCTTTGTTTTAAAAGGAAAAAAAATGTCCTTCTGCTTAACTAGGCCAGATGTAAAAACCACGTTTTTGGTACCAGCTGTAATAAATCACAGTGTTCTGTGAAAGCCTTTTGAGTTTATGGGACCCAAAATGAGCAAAGCCCTTAATTGATTTGCTAATTATGATGGTATTGGCATTGGTTTATTATTGTCACATGTATCAGATATAGTGAAAAGCTTGTCTTGCCTACAGGTCAGATTGTTACACAGTTAAACGATAACAGTGCAGAATAAAGGCTAAAAGCTACTGGAAAAATTACAGAGCAGGTAAGTGATGAAGTGCAAGATCGTAACTAGGTAGATTGTGAGACCAAGAGTCTATTTTACTGTGCAAGAGGTCCATTCAAGAGACTGATAGTGGAATAGAAGTCATCCTTGAGCATACTGGGACATGCTTTCAGGCTTTTTGTATCTTCATTAGGAGAGGGAAGAAGAGAATATATACTGATTGAGTGGGTCTTTGATTATGCCGGCCGCTTTACTGGGGCAGCGAGAAGTGTAGACAGAGTCCATAGAAAGGAGGCTGGTTCCTGTGATGTGCCATGCTTTGTACTAGAAACTGCAGTTTCTTGTGGTCATGTGCAGAGCAGTTGCCATACCAGGCCATTGTGCATTTAGATAGAATTGTTTCTATGGTACATCAATAAAAATTGGTAAAGCTGACAGGGACATGCTGAATTTTTCTACTGATGAACTAGAGGTGTTGGTGAGCCTTCTTGTCCATGGGAACATCATCGTTGGGCCAGGACAACCTATTTAATGGTGATGTTTTACACCTAGAAACCCTAGAAAGTTCTCAACCCTGTCAGGTTCAACACCATTTATGTGGACAGGAGCATGTGCAACGTTTCCCTTTCTGAAGTCAACGACCAGCTCTTTTGTTAACATTGAAGGAATGATTGTCATGACAACATGTCTCTAAGCTCTCCATCTGCTTCCTGTACTCTTGACTCAGCATTATTTGAGATACGGCCCACTGCAGTGGTATCATTTGCAAACTTTTCAACGGAGTTAGAGCAGAATCTGGTAACACAGATGAGAGTGTACAAGGAATAGAGTAGGGAGCTGAGGGTGCAAACTTGTGGGGCACTAGTAATCAATTTGCTGTTCATCCTTACTGATTGCAGTTTCTTGGTCAGAAAGACAAGGATACAGTTTTAGAGAGAGGAGTTAACACTCAGTGTCTAGAGCTTGTAATAATGGTATTAAAGGCAGAACTGTAGTCAATAAACAATAGTGTGACAAGATATATTTACTGTCCTGATGCCCTGGAGATGAGTGTTGGAAATGGCTAAAGTGAAGTTCCACAGTAGCGTAGAGGTTAGCGCGGCACTATTACATATTGGAGTGTTGGAGTTCAAGCCTGACATCCTGATGGATTGAAAAGATTCTGGAGTTATATGCAGACCCCCAAATGGTAGTAAGGATGTAGTCTACATATTAGGGAGATAGAAAATGCATGCCAAAAGGGCAATGTTACAATAATCAGGGGAGATTTCAATAAGCAGGTAGAGTGGGAAAGTTAGGTTGGTGCTGGATCCCAAGAGGGGTAATTTTTAGAATACCTCAGAGATAGGTTTTTTGACCCCACTAGGGGATCAGATATTCTGGTTTTAGGTATTGTGTAACGAACCGGAATTGATTAGAGAACTTAAAACAGTCATGCATAAAGCAGTGGCTGATTGGTAAAAGGCAAAGAGCGAGAATAAAGGATCCTTTTCTGATCTGTGTTGGGACTTTTTTTTACGCTATATGTCAATGATTTGGATAATGGAATTGTTGCAAAGTTTGCGATGATATGAAGATAGGTGGAGAGATGGGTAGTTTTGAGGAATTCGGGATACTACAGAAAGATTTAGACAGATCAGGAGAATGGGCAAAGCTGCTGCAGATGGAATACAGTGTTGGGAAGTGTATGGTCATGCACTTTGGAAGTAGAAATAAAAGGGTTAACTATTTTCTAAATGGAGGGAAAATTCAAAAATCTGAGGCACAAAGGGACTTGGGAGTCAAAGGTTAGTTTGCAGGTTGAAACTGGTGGGGAAGGCAAATGCAATGTTAACATTCATTCCAAGAGGACTAGAATATAAAAGTAAGGATGTAATGTTGAATCTTTATAAAGCACTGGTGAGGCCTCACTTGGGATGTATTGTGAGCAGTTTTGGGTCACTTATCTTTGAAAGGATGTGCTGAAACTGGAGAGGGTTCAAAGGAGGTTTACAAAAATGATTCCAGGATTGAATGGCTTGTCATATGAAGAGCGTTTAATGGCTCTAGGCCTGTATTCACTGGAATTCAGAAGAATGAGGGGTGAAACGTATTGATTGGTGAAAGTCCTTGATAGAGTGGATATGCAGAGGATGTTTCCTAAGGTCGGAGAGTCTAAGGCCAGCGGACAAAATAATGAAGCCCTTTTGGAATGGAGATGAGAAGGAATTTATTTAGCCAGAGAGTGATGAATCTGTGGAATATGTTGCCACAGGCAGCTGTGGAGGCCAAGTCTTTATGTATGATATGGTTGATAGGTTCGTGATTGGTCAGGGTATGAAGGGATACAGGGAGAAGGCAGGAGATTTGGGCTGAGAGGAATAATGGATCAGCCATGATCAAATGGCGGAGCAGATTCAGTGGGCCAAATGGCCTGATTCTGCTCCTTTATCTTATGGTCCTCTGTAAGAAGTCTGTACGTTCTCCCTGTGGAATGCGTTGGTTTTCTACAGGTCCTCCGGTTTCTTCCCACACTCCAAAGACATACTGGTTAGTAGGTTAATTGGTCATTGTAAATTGTTCTATTATTAGACTAGGGTTAAATCAGTAGTTGCTGGGTGGTGCGACTTGAAAGGCCGAAAGGGCCTATTTCGTGCTGTATTTCTAAATAAATAAATATAATTGAGGTAGACTGCAGTTTGTTCAGCAATAGTGGCCATATATAGCCACACTTGGCACTAAACACCTAACAATCAAGAAGTGATGCAGCTTTTATGTTGGTTCAGTTGATCTAAATCTTCTGAGTCTTCATTATTTGAGTAGTTGCTAGGCGAGCTGATACTGACAAAAGCTGGCACAACCTATGGTATTCCAACTGCCGGTGTCTGGTGGTTACTGAGAGATGACTGAGTTTCCTCCATTTTCTGCTTTGTCTGCCTATTAACTTGGAAGACGGAAGTCAGTTTATTCTGGGAACATCGATTACTGAAAAAGCTCATCTTTTCATTAGAAATCTGTCCCACTGTTCCTGAACTGACAAGAATATTAACCCATTTAAGTAATCTGAATATATTGGTTCTGGATTGGTTACTATTGGAGCTATAACTAAAACCTTGATTATCCTACCAAGGGCAAGATTCCCCTCCTCTAACAGCTGTTCATGTCATCTGCAGTTCATTTAAAGCCACACAAATAAACAGGGTTGAAATAGTGTTACTGGACTGAAGGAAGGTTATTGATTTGTCATGTACAAATTTGAGCAGCATTTACTACCTTTTCTCTGTCATAGAGAAAGTAACCTTCTAAAAATGGGGTTTTAAATCATCCTTTCAGTATCTGTGCTGAAACATAGCATTTGGACTTGGCACAACACTTGATGCATAATGGACAGTTACTGTTTTCGTGTATAAGAGATTAATGGCCAAGTCTTAGTTCCGTGATTTTGCTTGCTCTCACCTTCCTGTAATTACAGCCAAAGTCATGTACATTATGAAACGCTTGCAAATTGTGCATTTTAGCAAATTATTACTTGCCCACAGCAGATCAACATTCATGGTTTGCACAGCTGAATTTAGCCATTGATTTAACCCATTGTATCCCAGAGACAGACATACTTTATTGATCCCGAGGGAAATTGGGTTTCGTTACAGTTGCACTGACCAAGAATAGAGTAGAAATATAGCAAAGTAAACCAGAAATAATTAAATAATAAGTAAATTATACCAAGTGGAAATAAGTCCAGGACCAGCCTATTGTCCCAGAGTGTCTGACACTCTGAGGGAGGAGTTGTAAAGTTTGATGACCACAGGCAGGAATGACACAACAACATTGATTTTTTTTTGTCATCTGCATATGTACATGTAGGCACAGGTGCAGTGAAAACCTTGCAGCAGCATGATATGACCATTATTCACTAAAAAAGGAAAATTTAACCTAAACTACACAGTTTTTACGAGAGCAAACAGAATTAGAATGGAAAAATAACAAATTCCATTTTAGTGCATAGTGGTCATATTGAGTCTAAACTATCGTGATTAGGGCTTTGCCAGTTGGTTCAAGAACCAAGTGTTTGAAGGGAAGTAGCTGTCCTTGAACCTGGTGGTGTAGGACTTCAGGCTTCTGTGCCTTTTGCCGGGTGGGTAAAAATTATGAATAAAATGCTGGGGGAACTTAGCCAGCAAAAAAGTCTCAACCTAAACGTTAACTGTCCATTTTCCTCCTGCATTTTGTTTGTCACTCCATATTTCAGCATCAGCTGTCTCTTGCGACCCCAACAACAGGTGCTGTGTCACATCATGAGAAACCTTCATGAACTGCATTTCCATGTCATCACCCTTAACTATGATAAAACTCTGATAATCTGGTATCTCACTGTTTGGAAATTCTAATGGTTTGGCATGTGGTTCACTTATCAAGCTGTTATTTTCCATCTTCCAATTCTTGAACCTGATGGTCATAAAGTACTACTGCATAGAATTAGGTAATAGATTATCAAAGTTTGCCATGCAGGTCTTTGTTCAGTATCAGCAAGTGCCAAAGTGTGACACCAAAGAAGCGGAGCTTATAGCAAACATTTCCAACAGTCGTCTTGGCCATTCCAAAGTTCATCTGAAGGAACTTGCTTTTTATCCAAGCCATATTACATGTCATTTGAGTGTTTTCTTTGTGTAAAAATAACTACTCAAATTCAACTTTTAAAAGTCTATCTTTTGTGTTTCTTTTTACTGAGTTGAATATTAACTTGCATTGGTGAAACAGGTGGGTCTTTTTGTTCATTGTGGTACATTAACATTTTCATTCATTAGAAGCCATATTGTAATCCTGCCCTGCCCTGACAAAAGCTGGTGTTTTCTGCGGTCAGTTTTATGAAGCATTCATTGGGCCATGGTTCTCATTAAAAACTGCAGTACTACTGTTTTCCAAAGTTACAAATGCTATACCCACATTATGATAAGTCAATTTTTTAAGATGTTTCAATTTTTCAAGCAGCTTTGATCAAAATTTTTGGTTCAGCTTCTTAAAAGAAGGAACATTTATTTCTGAAAATGTTTGAAGTTTTATGAGGTATTACTGTACAGTGGCTATTTAGTCACTGTTCAGAAATTCCCCTTCTCCAACGTTTATGTGTGTAAAATTGTTTTTACTCTAGCATCAGTGAGTTATGGCCACCAGTATTAAACATGCTGGGAACTTCTTTGGTGTTTTCGATTCAGTCAAGTAATCCAGGCCAGTTTGATGAAGAGCTAGTGTGAAAATGTGAAGTTCAAAAGCTGGTGCAGATAGAGCCACACAGGCTCTGCTCTGCTTGAATTGTGATATACAGTACTGTATATTCCTCTCTGTGAGCTTGATTGAGGCTCTATTAAAACCATGTGTGCCTGTGGTTTAACTGACATAGGAGGTTTCAGGCCCAGAAATTAATGCAGTCTGTCTGTCCTATTTAGCAACATTTGTAGTATCTGCTGGCAAGTACAGAAACTGATGAGACTTTTCCTTCCTTTCCCACTTGATTTATGTTCATTTTCTTCCAGGATCTGACAGCTGAGCAAGTTGGTTGAAAGCTCTGTTTTATTTATCATCTAGTGGCCACTTTGTTAGGTACTTGCTATACCTAATAAAGTGACCACTCGGTATATGTTTGTGGTCTTCTGCTGCTCTTGTTGTGTATTCAGAGATGTTCTTCTGCACATCACTGTTGTATTGCATGGTTATTTGAGTTATTGTTGCCTCCCTGTCAGCCTGAACCAGTCTAGCCATCTTCCTCTGAACTTACACATTAACAAGGTGTTTTTGCCCACAGGTTGCCGCTCAGTGGATTTTTTTTTCTGCACCATTCTCTGTAAATTCTTGAGATTGTTGTATGTGAAAATCCCTGGAGATCAGCAGTTTCTGAGATACTTAAACCACCCATTTGGCACCAACAGTCATTCCACGATTAAGGTCACTTAGATTACATTTCTTTCCCATTCTGATGTTTGGTCTGAACAACTGAACATTTTGACCAGGTTTGCATGCTTTTATGCGTTGAGTTGCTGCCACATGATTGGCTGATTAGATAGTTGCATTAACAAGGAGGTGTACCTAATAAAGTAGCCACTGAGTGAAATGAAAGAGATTGACTACTGCATTTTATATGACATTGGGAAAAGGGGGAGGCTATCTCTTGTTGCACCATTCAATGGAGTGATAGCTAGTGTACACTTTAATTCATTGCCTCCTATCCCTTAAGGAAATCTATTAATCTTTAATTTTAAAGTCATCAGTTGAAACAGCATAATGGAAGAGGTGTAGTGTTCCACTTACCTATTAACTTCAATGTTTCCGAATCTCATCCCTGAATGTCTGCCTATAACTTTTGGACTGGGGCTCTTGAACTCCCAAATCAGCAAAACGTCTATCAGTTCCCATCTTGATATCTTCAGAATCAGTCAAAGTTTTCCTTTATCCTCCAAATTCCTGTGGATGCTTGTATTATTGTTCCTGCCAAGTGTCATTCTGGTAAATCTGCATTACTTTATATCCACCCCCAAAGGTAAACGTGTGGTCTAAAGGCTTTGCAATGTTGCAGCATAACCAGAATCCAAATCAGGTTATTATCACTGACGTATGCCATTAAATTTGTTATTTTGCAACAGCAGCACAATGCAATGCATAAAAAATGCTGTAAGTTACAATGAGAAATATAAATATAGCTAGTACAGAAAGAGAGTAAAATTGTGAGGTAACATGTTCTGGGTGGTGACTGTCCTTAATGATGAATGCCGTCTTCTTGAGGCATCATCTTTTGAAGATGTCTGTGATGTTGGGGAGGCTAGTGCCCATGATAGAGCTGGCTGAGTTTATAGCTGTTTAGAGCTTTTCTGAATCCTGTGCATTGGTGCCTCCATACCAGACAATGATGCAACCAATCACAATGCTGTGCACAGTGCATCTATAGAAATTTGCTGGAAATTTTGGTGACATACCAAACTTATACCCCTTGTACTTTAGTCCTTGGAGCATGAAGGACATTTTAATTGCTGCTTCAATTATTCTCTCATCTGCTTTTGATGCCTTACTGTGTCGTCACCAATTAACTGGACTCTGAAAACTTTAACTTATTCCTTGTCACACTTTACTTTCCTTGTGCTCGAGGAGAACAGCATGGCCCCTCAGAACAAAATGCCAAATGCATTTTTATACAGAATTGACAAGCAGTAATGGATATTGAGCATTTGGTAAACTACATTTAAATTCCTTACTTACAACATCATCACCATTCACAATATAGCTGTTAAAAGTCAATACAAACCACATACTAATAACTGATACTAAAAAGTTAGTAAAATAATTTCTCTTAGTTGGTCTGTGTGTTTTACATCCTTCCATTTAAATTCTTGAAGTGGCTCTAATATCCTCTTGTGCAAAAGGCTCTTCAAAGACCTTTCTTGCTTGGGCCATCTGCACTCCAAAATCAGAATCAAGTTTAATATCTCTGGCTTGTGTCATGAAATTTGTTGATTTACTGCATCAGTACATTGCAATACGTAATGAAATAGCTATAAAATGTTATTATATATAAAAAGAAAAATAAGTGGTGCAAAAGGAGAGGAAAGAAAAATATTGAGGTAGTGTGCATGGTTCATTGTCCATTCTGAAAACTTGTGGTGAAGGGGAAGAAACCAGTCCTGAAATGTTGAGTGCGTGTCTTCAGGCTCCTGTACCACTTCCTTGATGGTAGCAATGAGAAGAGGGCCTGTTTTGGGTGATGGTGGTCCTTAACAATTAATTCTGCATTTTTGAGGCAACGCCTGTTGAAGATGACCTGGATGCTGGGGAGGCTAGTGCCCATGATTGATCTAGCTGAGTTAACAACTTTCTGCAACTTTTTCTGATCCTGCGCAGTGGCCCCTCCATGCCAGGCAATGACGCAACTAGCTGGAATGTTCTTGGTACATCTTGCAAGTGTCTTTGGTGACGTACTAATTCTCCTCAAACCCCTAATGAAATATTACCTCTGTTGCGCCTTCTTTATAATTGTGTCAATATGTTGGGCTCAGAATAGATGCTCAAAGATGTTGACACCCAGGAACTTGAAACTGCTCACCCTTTCCACTTCTTATCCCTCGATGAGGACTGGTGGTGTGTGTTCTCTCAACTGCCCCTTGCTGAAGTCTACAATCAGTTCCTTGGTCTTCCTTACATTGAGTGCAAGGTTGTTGCTGTGATACCACACAATCAGCATATCTATCTCGCTCCTGTCTGCCTCCTCATCACCATCTGAAATTCTGCAAACTATAGTTGTGTTGTCAGCAAATTTATATATGGTGTTTGACTGTGCCTAGCTACACAGTCGTGGGTGTAGAGTAGAGCAGTGGATTAAGCACATTTGAGGTGCACCAGTGTTAATTGTAAGGAAGGAGGAGATGTTATTACTGATCTGCAGATACTGTGGTCTCCCGGTGAGAAAGTCAAGGATCTAGTTGCAGAGGAAGGTACAGAGGCCCAGATTTTGGAGTTGTTGATTAGAACTGAGGCTATGATTATGTTGAATGTTGAGCTGTAGTCAGTAAACAGCAGCCTGATGGTAGGTATTGTTCAGGTGATCCAAGGCTGAGCGGAGATTGTATTCACTGTAGAATCTATTGTGGCGATAGGCTAACTGCGAGTGTTCAAGTCCTTAGGCAAGTGCTTTCTCACTGTTACCATCGGGTAGGAGGTGCAGAAACCCGAAGGCACACACTCGGGAATTCAGGAACAGCTCCTTCCCCTCTGCCATCCAATTCCTAAATGGACATTGAATCTTTGAACACTACCTTTCTTTTTAAAAATATACAATATTTCTGCTTTTACACATTTTTAATCTATTCAATATATGTAATTGATTTACTAGTTTATTATTTTTTTTTAATTTTAAAAAATTATTTATTATTTTTTTTCTCTCTGCTAGATTATGTATTACATTTAACTGCTGTTCCTCAGCTCACCCTGTTTCTCTTGGGCACTGATATGACTGTCACCCTTTTAAAGCAGATGAAAACCTCCGATTGCAGCAGTGAGAGGTTGAAGATATCTTTGAATATTCCTGCCAGTTGGTCAGCACAGGTTTAAAGAGCCTTAATAGGTACACCATCTGGGCCTGATGGCTTGCAAGGGTTCACCCACTTGAAAGATGTTCTGACATCATCCTCCAAGACAGAGATCACAGGGTCACCAGATTCTGTAGGTGTTTGCACAGGTGTAGCTTTATTTTCCCTTTCAAAACTTGCATAAAAGACACTGAGCTCATCTGGGAGTGAAGCATCACAGCCATTCATGATATTATGGCCTACAAACCCTGCTAGAGCTGACGTATATCTTATTCTATCTCTAATCTCAATCAGAATTATTTTCTCACCCTTAAAATAGCTTTCTTGTAGGTCATACCTGGACTACTTGTATTGTTTTGGATCACTGGTCTTGTATGCCACAGATCTAGCCCTCAGTAGACTACAAATCTCCTAGTTCATCAAATGTTCTAGCAATCTAATCCTTGCCTTACTGCAACTTCCATGGATGTACGATGGGTGATTGATAAGGTCATGGCCTAAGGTAGAGGGAGTCAGTTTTAGACAACCCAGCACATTTATTTTTCAACATAGTCCCCTCCACACTTAGTCCACACTACACACTTAGTGCAGCTGTCGTGGAGCATACGGACCTTGGGCCTCCAGAAAGTGTCCACAGTAGGGTAGAAGGAGATGAGTTATTCAGCTCTCGTTACATGCACATGCAGTTGAACTCTTTGAGTGATTATGCAGAAAGTTTGATGATAATAACTCATCTCCTTCTACCTTAGGCCACGAACTTACCAATCACCTTGATGAGTTATTAACTTCAATCTTTCTGCATTATCACTGCATAACTCTTTCTGCACAAGAGATCTAAATGAATACACCATTGTAATGGACTTCATTAAAACAGCTGCAGACGAGTGTGTCCCCACTAAATCATTCTCAGGCTTCCCCAGTCAGTAGCCCTGGATGAACCATGAGATCCAAAATCTACTGAGGGCCAGATCAGAGGCATTCAAGTCTGAAAACCAAGAAAGTTGGAGATGCAGGTATGATCTGTGGAAAACCATTTCATGCACAAAGTGTAAATTCTGGACTTGAATCAACGGGGGATGCTCGACAGCTGTGACAGGGCTCAAATGCTATCGCCTCTTATAAAGTTAAATCAAGCAAAATGGGATACAATAGGGCTTCTAAAACTTTGACAGATTTCTATAGATGCGTTCTGGACAGTATACTAACTGGCTGCATCACAGCCTGGTATGGAAACACCAATGCCTTTGAATGGAAAATCCTACAAAAAGCAGATTCAGCCCAGCACATTATGAGTGAAGCCCTCCCCACCACTGAGCACGTCTACATGAAACACTGTCTTAGGAAAGCAGCATCCATCATCAGGAATCCCCACTATCCAGGTCATGCTCTCTTCTTGCAGCTTCCATCAGGTAGAAGGTACAAGAGCCTCAGGGCTCGCACCACCGGGTTCAAGAGCAATTACTATCCCTCACGCATCAGGCTTTTGAACTAAAGTATATAACTACACTCAGCTCACTTGCTCCATCATTGAAATACTCCCACGGCCAGTGAACTCACCTTCAAGGACTCCATCTCATGTTCTCTTTATTTATTGCTATTTATTTATATTTGCATTTGTACAGTTTTTTGTCTTATGTACTCTGGTTAACCTTTCATTGATCCTGTTATAATTACTATTCTATATATTTGTTGAGTATGCTCACAGAAAAATGAATCTCAGGGTTGTATATGGTGACATATATGTACTTTGATAATAAAATTCAGTTTGAACTTTGAATAAGATGAGGGGGAAGATGGGTGCATGTGGGAGAGAGATAGGATGAAGTAAGAATCTGAGAGGGAGAAGATGGAAGATGTGAAGAGTTGAAGGAGGAATCTATGGGAGAGGACAGTGGACTAACCAAGAAGAAGGAGGAGGGGAACCAAAATGAGGTGATGGGCAAGTGAGGAGAAGAGATGGTAATCAGAATGAGGAGTGATAAAAGTGAAGGAGGGGGAGGAGAAATTACTTGAAGATGGTGGAAGTCGCAGAGCGTCACCATGAACCTCCATATTCAGCACATATTTTCCTACCCTATTCTCAGGTTTTCAGAGAGCTCAGTCTCTATGTGACTCCCTTGTCCACTTATCCCTCTCCACTGATTTCCCTTCTGGCTCTTATCCTACAAGCACAACAACTGCTACACCTGCCCCTTCACCTCCTCCCTCACCACCATTCAGGGCCCTAAAAAGACCTTCCAGGTGAGGTGATTCTTCACTTGTGAGTTTGTCAGGGTTCATCCATTAGATCTGGTGCTCCTGGTGCAGCCTCATCTACATTGGTGAGATGCAACATAGATTGGGGGACCACTTTGTCACGCATGTTTGCTCTGTCCGCCATAAAAAAAAGCAGATTCTCCCTGAGTTTCCTCAATTTCAATTCAACCTCCCATTTCCATTCTGACACATCTATTCATGGCCTCCTATATTATCACAATAAGGCCAAACTCAAGCTGGAAGAGCAACATCTCATATTCTGTCTGGGTAGCCTCCAATCGGCAAATCTGTACATAGATTTCTCTAAATTTCATTAATTTTTCTCCATCCCTCCTCTCTTATTTTGGTTACCCTCTCAACCTTTTTCTTCTCCTCACCTGTCCATCACCTCCTTCTGCTTCCCCTCCACCTTTCCCTATCTTTCCATGGTCCACTATCCTCCCCAATTAGACTTTATCTTTCAGCACTTTACCTCTTCCATCTGTCACCTCCCAGTTTCTTACTTCATCCTCCTCTTTCCCACCCATCTCCCCCTTACTTGGTCTCGCTTATTACCCACAATCTTGTACTCCTTTCCCTCTTCCCACCTTCTTTTAATGGCTTCTGCTCCCTTGCTTTCCAGTCCTAATGAATTGCCTTAGCCTGAAACGTTGACTGTTCATTCCACTCCATTTGTGCTGTCTGACCTGTTGAGTTCCAACACCATTTTGTGTGTATGCCCTGAATTTTATTTGCTGTATTGCAGTTTACTTACAGTACTTTAAATAGCATTTGATTATAAATTTACTATTAAAGATTAAGAATCATGTACAGCACAGAGTTATTAAATACCAGTCACAAACAAGAAAAAATCTACAGATGCTGGAAATCCAAGCAACACACACAAAATGCTGGAAAACTCAGCAGGTCAGGCAGCATCTTTGGAACAGAGTGCAATTGACGTATGGGGTGGAGAGCCTTCTGTAGGACTAGAGGAAAAAATATGAGTAGATTTAAAAGATGCGGGGAAGGGGGGAAATGAAGAAACAACAGATGATGGGTGAAACCAAGAGGGGTGGGTGAAGTAAAGAGCTGGTAAGTTGATTGGTGAAAGAGATACAGGGCTGGAACATTGCCTCCCTCTGGTGCTCCTCTTCACTTTTCTTTCTTCCATGGCCTTCTGTCCTTTCCTATTAGACTTTCCCTTCTCCAGCCCTGTGTAAGGTCCATGACCTTGTTGCTACATTGCCTCACATCTATAGGCTCTGTGTCTATCTCATGAGTAAATATTGATGTGAAAAATCCATTTAAGATCTCACCCATTTCTTTCAGCTGCACGCATAGATTATCACTCTGATCTTCCAGAGGACCAGTTTTGTCACTTGCTAACCTTTAGCTCTAAATATTTCTGTAGAAGTCCTTGGGATTCTTCTCCACCTTGTCTGCTGGAGCAACCTCGTGTCTTCTTTGAGATCTTCAGATTTCCATCTTAAGTGTTCTCTTGCATTTCCTATATTCCTCAAGTATCTCATTTATTCCTGCCTGCCTATACCTGCTATGCACCTCCTCAATTTTCTTAACCAAGGCCTCAATCTCCTGAAAACCAAGTTTCCCTAAATCTGCTATCCTTGCCTTGTTTTCTGACAGGAACATACAAACTGTGTACTCCCAAAATTTCACTTTTGAAGTCTTCACAATTATCAAGTACACATTTGCCAGAAAACAACCTGCCCCAGTCCACACTTCCAAGATAATTTCTGATAACATCAAAATCGGCCTTTCTCCAATTTAGAATCTGAACCAGCACAGCAGGCATATCTTTTTGCATATTTACTTTGAAACTCATGGCACTGTGGTACACAAACTTCTGTCACCTGCCCAGTCTCATTCCCTAATAGAAGATCTATCATACTGTCTCCAGTTGGGACTTCTGTGTACCAAAGCTTTTAAGGGGAACAACCACAGGGGTATTCTGCACTGGCTGCTTATCCCCTTACCCTGTCCTGCAGCTTGAGTGTAACAACTTCCTTCTGTGTCCTGTCTATCAACCCCCCCCCCCCCCCCCGCCCTCCTGAGTGGCTGGACTTCGTTCAGTTCCAGCTCTAACTCCTTAACATGGTCTGTTAGAAGCTGCAGTTGGATGCATTTCTTGCAGGTATAGTCGTCAGGACACTGGCGGTCTCCCTGTGTTCCTACATCCCACAAGAGGAGCATTCCAGTATCCTGTCTGGCATCCCCACTGCTCCAAATGTGCAATAAGAAAGAATAATGAAAAAAAATCTACTACTGCCTATGCCTCCCTTCACTGAAGCCTTCATAAGCCAAAGCCTTAACTTCCTTGTTCCAACACTGGCCCACTCACCTAGTGGCAGCTCCACTTCAACATAGCTTTTTATTGGTCCTTGCCAAGTGCCTAAATATGTGCAATCCAATGTCTCCTTGGGATCTGTGGCACACAAGAAGTGCCAACTGTCCCTGCTCATTTCTCTTAAAATATCTCTTCCTCTATGCAGTCTGGTGTCTCCTCAGGATGTAGACTTGACTGCAGTCCCTTGAGCAGGAAACAACAAGAATTGGGCATGAATCAGCTTTTGCACTTCTAATTAAATTGTAGGGTGATACAACTTTTTTCACTTTCGACTTGTGGCCCTAACAGAAGCCACAGAAAAGCAAAATAAGACGAAGTCCAGGTTGGCTATAATTTCTGCTCCTGATTGCATCTCAAGTCCCAGTTCCAGAGGCCACTTGGTTGACAGATTAATAATTGCTATTGAAGAATGAAAGAGGGTGACAGGGTGAGGCACAGTCTGCAGCTGCTGAATCCAAGATGCACACAAGATGCTGAAGTTTCTCAGCGGGTCAGATGATATCTGAGTCCAGATCAAGGGACTCAAACATCGACTGTTAATTTCCCTCCATAGGTGTTCCCCTTCCTGCTGAGTTCCTCCTACATCTGTGTGTGTGTGTGTGTGTCTAAAGTTTATATTTAGGTGTACGATGATTGTGATTCCAGTTAATTGGGAGCAGTACAATTAAGTAGCTGCCACGATTAACCAAAGTTTTATGGAGATAGTTAGAAAGGTATAAAAAAGACAAACTATGTTTATTTGAGTAACAATTATGTATTTAAATGAAATACAGAGCAAATTAGAACGCAACCAATAGCTTTATAGCATTAAAAGTGAATTGGTTCTTAATATTTGTTAACTTAGGAAATCATCTTGTAAATGTTGCTGTGTTCTTTTGATTGACTGTAAATGAACAAAATCAACACAGATACCTGGTGCAGATAATGGAGTACCTTTATGCAATGCTTTTGACGAAGGCATCCTCCAAATCTTCATTTTCATTGTAACATTCAAAATGATTGTCAAAATCTTCTAATTCTTCATAGTGCCTAAGTTGTTGAAGTAGTAAAATCGTTTCATTTTCACTGTTGGCCATTTCTGACATGTCCAAGCCTGAATGCTTGAAACTGGAGTGAGCAAAACTGTTCTGGATTGTTTTACTGCTTACTTCCTGCCAACTTTCAGTGACAAAAATCACTGCTATTTGAACATAAACTCACAGAACTGGTGCTATTTAAAAACATCACTCTAAGCACAGTGTAGTGTCTAATGGCCACACAAGTTCACGCAACTGACGTTAGTTAGAAACTCTTCTGTCCCAATTAAGAGCCATAGTGTCCCAAATAAATGACAGGAATCCAGGCTATTTTGTTCTGTAAGAGTTATCCCAAGTAAGCAGCTACCCCAATTTACTGTTGGCCTGGTTAACTGTGTGTGTGTGTGTGTGTGTGTGTGTGTGTTCCATCCTGTACTGGCAATTAGCCCAACTCTTTACAGCTGTAATATCAGGGTTTGTTTCCTACTACTCCACTGACTGGAAGGAGTTTATATGTTCTCCATGTGACTGCATGGGTTTCCTCCAGGTGCTCCAGTTTCCTCCTAGAAAGAGATATAGCTAGGGTTAGTAAGTTGCAGTGAAATATTTTGATGTGCCTTTGACAAATTAAGCTAACCTTAATCCAAATGTAAATTAAATAATTGGAAATCTTTCAATGATATTTATTAATGAGTATACCAGCAGAAGCAGCAGATTATGAGTTCTGCCTGTAAAAGTGATGAGTTGCCACTTGAATGAGGGTCAATTATATAGTGAAGTGAGAGTGAAAACGGTGGTCTGGGATGTGTCTTCCTCTGAAACTCACTTGGAATCAGGAAATTATTAAAAAATTTTAAGAGTTATTGTAGCAGGAAATATTTAAAACACCTTGCAAGTCTGGCAACATCTGTGAACTGGAAAACAGTTAACATTTCAGTTTGAAAGCACTTCATCAAAGCTGGAAGCATTTCTGTTTCACTTTTTCGCTGATGCTGCCTGGCCTGATGAATGTTTCCAGCTTTCTCTGTTTTTAAGATTTCCAGCGTCTGAATTTCTTCTGACTTTTTTTTAAGATTAGTGCAACCTTTGAAATTTGGCTCATACAGCATTTTGAAGTGCAGTAATTCTCATGTAGCAAAGTCTATATCCCACAAATAGCAGAGATGATGGGGGAAAGCATTGATTCCCTGCCCTCTTTGTGCACGGGGCCTTCTCTTTGAACCATCAGATATATAAGAAGAGTGAATGTGGGAGGTATGTTTCCTATAGTGGTGGGGTTAGGACCAGTGAGTACAGATTAGAAGGACACCCTTTAGAACAGAGCTGAGGAGGAACCTCTAGCCAGAGAAAGGTGAATCTACGGAATTCATCGGCACAGACAGCAGTGGAGCCCGTGTTGTTGGAGATTGTCAAAAGTTTTGGGGTGAAGGAGGGAGAATGAGGTTGAGATGGATAATAAATCAGCAGTGATTAAATGGCGGAGCAGCCTTGATGGACCAAATGGCCTATTTCTGCTCCTATGTCTTATGGTCTGATAAATGCAGTACTCCCTCAGTACTGCACTGAATTGTTAGCCTACAGAGGTGGTTGGACCATGAAACCTGTATGTGGGAGATGGCACTGAACATAAGAACACAAGGAAGTAGGAGTAAGAGAGGGCCGCCATGACCTGGAAGCCTGTCCTGCCATTCCGTATGATCATGGCAGATCTGTACTGGCCTCAACTCCTCATTGCTCTTACTTTAATCATTTAAATACCATCCAGCTGCACATGTTAACTTTGTTTCAAATAGTGGTAAGTTTTTAATCAGTCATATTGGTGCTGGTGTGCTTGGTCTCCTGAATTGTCTTCAATTCACTCTGTTTAAAACAATTACAGGCATGCAATCAGCACAGGACAAATATGCATCACAGAGGCATCAGGACAGTGCTTGTTGCAGTCCCAGCAGGAGGAGGGCTCCGTCAGAAAGTGCAACTTTACCCGGTAAATTCTCAAATTCATCTTTTGTTTTCCTTCCTTATTTGAGCTCTTCTTAGATAGACGCATGGATGAGAGAAAACTGGAGGGCAATGTGAAGGGAAGAGTTAGGTTAAAGGGTTAAAGTGTACTCTTCTGTACTGCTCTATGTTCTGTGTTCCTTAACCCCTTTAAAAATAAATAAATAAATAAATAGAACCTGACTCCCTTTAACAGTAGTTACCATCTGAAAAGAGATTGGGATTATTTAATTGTGTTCATAAAAGTTTAGGCTAACAAAAGGCCATCTTATCCAAATGCAAGGTTCTGCCATGGATTAACGTGGTAAGAGCAGAAAGACTGTTAGTGACTGTACATTTTAGAACAATAGAGCAGTTGGCCATTGCCAACTGAGGAGGAACAGGATCGTGGTTCTGAAGCATTCATACAGTCTAACAGCCCAACTCATCCGTGCTGATGATGCTGCCCAGTGAACTGATCTCATCTATCTGCATTTGACCCATTGTCGTCTAAACCTTTTTATATCCACATACTTACCTAGATAGATACCTTTTAAATATTACTAATGTGCCTGCCTTGACTGACATTTCATTCGGAAAATGCACCAACTGGTGGGGGGGGGGGGGGCAGATTCTGTGTTTTCACCCTGTCTTTGCCCCCTGTAATCTGATATACCTCTTTCAGGTCATCCCTCAATCTCCTATATTTCAGGGAATAAAGTTCAAGCCTATGCTATCTCTCCTTGTAAGTCAGGCTTCCAGGTCCAGGCAACATCCTCGTAAATCTCTTATGCATTCTTTCTTCCTATAATTGGAGTTCTGAAACTGTACACCATGCTGCAAGTGTTATATAACTGCAACATAACTTCCCAACTCTTAGTACTCAATGCCCCAACAATGAAGGCCAGCATGCCAGACTCCTTCAGTACCATATCTACCTGAGTTACCTACCTGGATGTTCTCTACATTTAGTGAAGGTTGGGATTTGTCAATATATTAAAAGCTGAGATCTGCAGACTTTAGGATGTAAAGAAGCAATTTGAGGAATGGTAGAGGAGATGCATCAGCAATCTCATTGAATGGCTTAAATTAAATTGCAAAGTTAATGTGAAACTTGCACTCAGTGGCCACTTTATTAGGTACACCTGTACATCTCATTAATATAAATACCTAATTAGCCAATCATGTGGCAGCAACTTAATGCATAAAAGCATTCAGATATAGTCAAGAAGTTCAGTTGTTGAGACCAAATATCAGAATGGGGGAAGAATGTGATCTGAGTGACTTTCTGTGGAATGATTGTTGGTGCCAGATGAGGTGGTTTGCATATCTCAGAAACTGCTAATCTCCTGGGATTTTCATGCACCACGGTCTCTCGAGTTTACAGAGAATAGTGAGAAAAATAAAAACTATCCAGTGAGTGGCTGGTCTGTGGGTGAAAACACCTTGGTAATGAGAGAGTTCAGAGGATAATGGCCAGACTGATTCAAGATGTCAGGTAGGTGAGAGTAATCCAAATAACCATGCATCGCAACCAGTGTTCCCTTTAAGTTTTTTTTTACAGCTGACCAGCCATTGGTCTGAGCAGGAAATTTTGCATTGCCTGAAAACTGAGCAGCACTTTAAATGTGTTTTTTTTTTGTAATATGCATACTATGATATTTAGAATGAATAGTGGCGCCACAACAAACACTGGGAACGAGAGCATTTCAGTTACTGCACAGCTGTGCATCTGTGCAACTTAGTGGGAGCAGTGGTTACAACAATGGTGTGCAGAAGAGCATCTCTGACTACACAACATGTCGAACCTTGAAGTGGATGGGCTACAGCAGCAATATACCACACAGGGTTCCATTCTAAACCTAATGAAATGGACACTGAGTGTACAATATAAATGGAAATCAGTCTGGTCAAGTGCAAGAGCAGAGAGAATTATTGGGTGTTGATTTGTAGTTGGGGCAGAAGGTAAGTCTTCTCAACCCAGCCCAGTCCTTCATCGTTGCTGTGTGTAGTTACCATTCCACAAAATCTGTTGGAAACAGTTTTTTGTTATTAAACAATGATGGCACCTTTTATCACCAGTCACTTTTTGAAATAGAGCCATATGAGTTGAATCATACAGAAATTGTCTTTCAGCCCAAGTCCAAGCTGATCTTTTTACTCATCTGCACTAATGCTATTTGCCCACTTTAATTCCATATCTTACTGTACCTTGCCTATTCAAAAGATTGTCCAAGTATAACATACCTTCCAACACATCTAGCACCAAGTTCAAGATATCCCTTTTAAAGCTTCTTTGCCTCACAAACCAATGTCCTCTTGTTTTTGTAAGTACTCAGTGCCACAGTAGCTTCAGGATAGGGCACCATAGTAACATAGCAATTAGCATCATGCTATTACCGCTTGGGCGTCAGAGTTCAGAGTTGAATTCTGATGTCCACTGTAAGAAAGTTGGTATGTTCTCCCTGTGAGTGCGTGTGTTTCCTCCAGGTGCTCTAGTTTCCTCCCACAGTCCCATAGACGAGGCAGTTAATAGGTAAATTTTCCTGAGATTAGGCGAGTGTTAAATTGGTTGTGCAGCTCAAAGGGCCTGTTCCACACTGTATCTCTAAATAAATAAGCCAGGTCACTCCTCATGTACATGATAAGTGTAGGTTGTCTACTTTCTCCCCATCATTAAAGTGGTCCAAATTCTGGTGAACTCTCCTGCATAATCAGACCCTTTCTATGATGTGGTACTTAGAACTGTATGTAATGCGCCACAGGTGGTGTAATCTACGTTATGTAAAGTTGCAACACATCATCCCATATTCCTTTTATTAGAGTCTTACAGTCTCTAGTGGGACAATGCAAACATCAGTTCACTCAGAACCTCACTTTTAGGCTTTGTAAGGTGTTTGTCAGACTACACTTGGATTATTGTGAGCAGTTTTGGGCCCCATATCTAAGAAAGGATATTTTAGCATTGGAGAAGGTCTTGAGAAGGTTTATGAGAATAATCCCAGGAATGAAAGGGTTAATGTGTGAGGACATTTGATGGCCTAGGGCCTGTACTTGCCAAAGTTTAGAAGAATGAGGGGGGAATCCCATTGAAACTGAATATTCCATGGGTGAAATGGACTCATAAAATATGGAAAACTATTAGAAAAGAATATAAACAAGTGGAAGATATTTCAATTCTTTAACTGGTGTGTGTATGACTTGGATTTTACGTAGAATAAACTAGATGCTAGATTTAAGGACTGGGCAGCTAAAGGAATAACAGTTCTTTGCAATATAATGAAAGAAGGAACACTGTTCAGTTTTGAAATGCTTAAAGAGAAACACTTATTAGAAAAACAAGACTTTTATTGGTATTTACAGATGCAACAATATGTTTATAGGATGGTTAAAAATGTAACCGAGGCAAGTACATGTTTGATAGAATTATTTAGAAAAGCATATAATTCAGATAACGGTAGAATCATTTCAAGCGTGTATAAGTGTTTGTCAAATCTTAAAACACATTCGAATTCATACATTAAAACAAAATGGGAGAAGGAAGGAGGGATAATTATATCTGAGGAAGAATGGACAATAATATGGAGGTTTCAATGGAAGTGTACCAGTTCACAGAAATGGAGGGAGTTTGGATGGAAAAAGTTGATAAGATATTTTATTACACTCTCTCAGAAATCCCATTATGATAGTAACTTCACTGTTTGCTGGAGAAATTGTGGAAATCATTATCATATTTCCATATTTTCTGGGAATGCCCATTTATCAAAGACTTTTGGAGTGGGATACACAGTGCTCTACAAGACATCTTTAAATATGAAATAACCTTAGAAAGTAAGACCATATATTTTGGATATATACCTCAAGAATGGTAAAAAGAGATAAATATTTAATGAATATACTGTTGGAGGCTGGTAAAAAGAAAATTACTAGGAAATGGCTATCACAGGAGAGCCCAACTTTAAATGCATGGATGGAAGTTACAGTGGACATTTACAAAATGGAGAAGATAACAGCAGCTGTTAATCATAAGTTGGAACAATTTGATTCATACCGGGATAAATGGTTTAACTACATAACACCTCATAGGCCTGATTTTATTCTCACAAATCAATGAACATATTGTCAAAAAAGATAACTCCCTACTTGTACATAGTTTTCTCCTTTCGCTTGTTCTTTCTTTCCTCTCTTTTCTATAAGTGTATACCTCAGATAAATATTATGTAGAGATTTGTGGCAAATATGAATATATCATATATATGTACAATATCTGAAATACATCTTATAGAAATGTTTGATGATGAACTTCAATAAAAATAAATAACAAAAAAAATGAAGAAACTGAATATTGAAAAGCATAGGTAAAGTGAACATGGAGAAGATGTTTCCAATATTGGGAGATTGAAAGAGTTTAGGACCGGGGGCACAGCTTCAGAATAGAAGGACATCCCTTTAGAACAGAGATGAAGAAGAATTTCTTTCGCAATAGGGTGGTGAACCTATGAAATTTACTACAGACAGCCAAGTCATTGGATATATTGAAAGTAGAAGTTAATAGGTTCTTGATTAGTAACGGTCTCAAAGGTTATATGGAGAAGGCAGAAGAATGGGGTTGAGAGGAAAAATAAATCGGGCATGATTGTCAGAGCAGACTTGATGGGCCGAATAGCCTATTTCTGCTCCTAGCTAATGTGAATTGTACTTAATCATTTTCTCATCCATCTAGCTAATGAACAGTTTTGAAGTGAGTTTTCCACTAATCCACTTTCTTGTCTGTTTGAGCAGCATTGTACTGCTTGCCCTGAGCAGAGAGTGAATGTGCGGAGCTAATAGATGTGTGCCCAGGCACTGTGAGGGTCTGTTGTGGCAAGCAGCAGAAAGGAGTATTGGTACCAGGTCTGTTAGAAACTTTTTTCAAGGGATCACCCAGTTTCCATTTAGTGACCTGAATTGCATACAGTGCTGCTCTGTCATGTTTGTTATGCAGCCATAAAAGTTATGTTTAAAAATTCTAAAGCTTTTCTGAATGTATAAATCATGGTGTCTCTATTAACCATCTGGTTTCAGAAAGAGAATCTCATTCCCAGCGACAGATTAGGTACTGATCAACCTGCTGCCCCCTGCATTTGGTGCTGATTCGGTCAAGTGTAGTATCCATGGTTACTTTATCTGGACTTTGTTGTTTGGAATGGTCCCGCCTCAGGCATCTGTGATTTCTGCTGAGTGATCTGGCAGTAACATGTAGAATCATTACTTCTGACTGGTTATCTCTTACTCCCCACTGCACTCTCTGCCACTGCTTTATCTTATTTAAGAGATATGTACACAGGCCCTTCTGAACCAACAAGCTGCACCACCCAGCAACCTACCGCCCCTAGCCTAATCACAGGACAATTTACAATAACCAATTAACATAGTAACCATTACATCCTTGATCGGTGGGAGGACCCAGAGGCAACCCACACGCACGTGGAAAGAACATACAAACTTTCTTAGTGACCGCCAGAATTGAACTCTGAAGCTGTAGTAATATCACACTAACCGCTACGCTACTATGGCGTTCCTTCTGTGCTTCATACCATAAGCCTGAGGAACTCCCCTCATCCTGTTGCCTTATAGTGCAGTTTTTGCTGTATTATCACCTACCTATTTCAGATAACAGAAGCAGCATTGAAAAGGTTTTACTGAGACTGCTCTCAACATTTGGAGTTACCCACTTTCTTGATGACTATCAGTGACATCCTTCACTCTTCTGTGACCCAGCACATCACAAGCTGATAATAACTGTTTAGAGCTCTCTCTGTAAGTAAAAGCTACAAACTCCTTTTGAGTTTCCTGAAGTATGATCCCACAAGCCCTCTGACATTACATGTGGCCTCCCTGACCCCCCCCCCCCTCCCCTGCACTAATTAATCATTTGTTCTACTAACACAACAAAACACTGACTGGATCTGAATGACTCAGTTGTCCATTGAACCAGTTCTTTTATTATTTGTGGTTGGCTGACTGCATGATTGGGAAATGCTAATTTTTCTGGTGAGCGGCTGCAATCAGAGCAATGGAAAAAAATCATTCTCTTGTTCCTCTTCTACTTCATTAAGATGAGTCCTTCTACAAATCAGATCCTTGTCAATCCCTTTTGAAAAGGAAACTAATCAAGTGCAGCCTTTCCTCAGTGTATTCATGGTGATGTAAATTTTCAAACTGTAATAGTGAAATTGAGCTTGCCCGTAAATCCCGTTTGGGTGTTTCTTTCCATTGAGAATCAGGTGCCCTTCTGTGAATGTGACCTTTTAATGCTCTGGCTCCCTGGCATGTAAGGCTGACCAGTGCAAAGCAGACAGCCAAAGTTCACCATCCAGTTTGTGTGAGATGGCCTAGTTCAACATCTATGCCAGGACCACCATATTCAAGAACAGTTTACTTTTCCCAAACAGTAAGGCTGATCAACACTTCCACCCACTAACCCAACCCTCCACACCCCCAACCACCACTAATTTATCATTTCCTGTTAATTCACCTTATGTACAGACACTCCTGCACCGAGCATCACTATATGGGCATGCATTCAATCAAAATATATATATATATATCTATATTACTTACACACACACACACACACAATAAATATAAATAAGACAGCTTATATGTATATAAAGCTTTCTCATTTATATTTATTGTGTTCCTTATTGTGTTTTTTTTTGCACTGCATTACTGCATTGGATCTGGAGTAACAATAATCTTGTTCTCCTTTATACTTCTGCATTTAAAGTTCAAAGTACATTCATGTCACCAAATACACTCTGAGGTTCATTTTCTTGCAGCAGTAAATCCCAAGAAAAACAATAGAATAAATGAAAGACTGAACTCAACAGGACGGACAATAACCAATGTGCAAAGGATGACAAACCACAAATACCAAAGAAATAAAGGAAATAAATAAATAAGCAATCAATATTGAGAACATGAGATGAAGAGTCCTTGAAAGTGAGTCCACAGGTTGTAGGAACGGTTCAGTGTTGGGGTGAGTGAAGATATCTCCTCTGTTTCAAGAGCCTGATGGTTGAGGGGTAATAACTGTTCCTGAACCTGGTGGTATGAGTCCTGAGGCATCTGTACCTTCCTGATGGCAGCAGTGAGAAGAGAGCATGGTCTGGATGGTGGGGGTCCTTGATAATGGATGCTGCTTTCCTTCATGTAGATACACTTAATTTGCGGATAAGGCATTACTCTTGATGGACTGGGTCATATCCACTACTTTTTTTGTAGGATTTTCTATTCAAGGGCAAAGGTGTTTCCATAGCAAGCCGTGATGCAACTTGTCAACTGGAAATGACATTAAACAATTTTGAATCAGGCTACCTTTTCCAAACAGGTGTACTTGTGTACAAGTTCTCCTTGGGTTACAAATACCTAACTCCTGGCCACTCCACACATAGGAATGAATAATTAATTGGTTTAGATCAAGCCTGCTATGCGTTCAGTAAGATCATGACTGATCTGGCTATAGACTCGTTCCACTTAGTAATCCTCAATTACGCTGCTATGAAAAAATCTTTCTAAATGATTCTTAAATATATTTAGTGAGCTAGACTCTACTGCTTGTCTAGGCAGAAAATTCCACAGATTCACTACTTTTTGGGAAAAGCAGTTTCTCCGAATCTTCATCTTAAATCTATTCCCCCAAATCTTGAGATTGGATTTGGCCATGCTCTCTTCTCACTGCCGCCATCAGAAAGGTACAGATGGCTCAGGACTCACACCACCAGGTTCAGGCCCCCTAGTTCTAGTTTCACTTACCAGTTGGAAACTACTCTCCTGTCTCTATCTTATTTATCCCTTTCATCATTTTATATGTTTCTATAAAATCTTCTCTGCATTACCTCCTAAGCCAGTACATCTTTTCTATAAGAGGGGTGAAAATTTTAAAGAACTCCAGGAATGCTCTGTGCTGATCCTCAAACAGTTCATCCTACTTCGGTTACTATTGACTGTTACAAAGCAACACTCGGTCCTACACCATAATGTTTTCTGTTTTTAAAAAAAATAGGGTGCAAACAAGTTTTGTAACTATAATGGCATGGCAGCGTAGTGGTTAGTGCAATGCATTACTGTGTCTGCGATTACTGATCAGGGTTTGATTCCCACTACTGTCTAAAGAGTTTGTTTTCCCCATGACTGCATAGGTTTCTTCTGGGTGTGGGCAAGTTGTGGGCATTCTTGGCACCGCAGACTGTGTATGTCATTGACACAAAGAATGCATTTCACTGTAGGTTTTCGATATTCCAATGTGCATGTGACAAATGAAGCTAATCTAACTTAATCCAAATAGTATCATAGTTCACCAGGAATGAAGGAAGCTGCCACCAGCCTCTGAGTCTTATCCACAATCTCTTAAATTGTATCTTGGTTTAATACTGGGGGAAGGCAACCCTACAAATAAAAAAAAAAGCAGTTGGTATTCCGTAACAGAAAGCAGGCATCACTAGCATTTACTGCCCTTCCCTGAGTAGTGTGGCTTAGGGCACCATTTTACAAAGTAATTAAGGGTTGAGCATATTACTGGAGGTCAGAATTCACATCAGGTAAGATGGCATATTTCCTTTCTCGAAGAGCATTAATGAGCCAAATGTGCTTAATTTTTCAAACAACATGTTGATAGCTTAAGGTTAATTGGCCACTGTAAGTTGCCCTTAGTGTGTGAGTGAATAGTAGAATCCAGGTAGACTGTAAGACATAAGAGCAGAATTAAGCCATTCAGCCCATTGAGTCTGCTCCATCATTCTATCATGGCTGGTTTACTATCCCCCTCAGACTCATTCTACTTTCTTCTTCCCATAATCTTTGATGCCCTTACTAATAAAGAACCTATGTATGCATACCCAGTGACTTGATCGTCAACAGCAATGAATTCTACAGGTTTGCCACCTTTGGGTAAAGAAACTCCGTTTCAAAGAGATGTCCTCTATTCTGAGGCTGTGCCCTCTGGTTCTAGGCGTTCCTACTATAGGAAACATCCTCTCCACATCCACTCTACCTTTCAATATTCAAAATTGGTTTCAAAAAGACTCCCCACCCCCTCATTTTAATGAACTCCAGTGAATAATAAATGAGCTTACTGTAGGGTTAATGTAAATGGGGGCTTGATGGCCACAATGTATTGATGGGTTGAATAGCCTGTGGCTCTCTGGTCATCGATGCTGAGAGCAGCTTTTTATTCCAGATGTATTTAATTAAATAATTTGAACTGCCAAAGTGAGACTTGAACCCTTGTTTTCACATTGGCAACCCATCTCACTCACCACTAGTTTGGGAAAAATCACATGCTTCAATGCCTGATCTCCCTCTGACCACCATCAACCATTGCTTTCATGTGCCCAGCTGGCTCATCAAAATTAAGATCTTAAATAAAGATCAGCAAATAAATGGACAACACAAAGTAAAGATTAGTAAATGTCATGCCACAAGTCTAAAGTTCAAAGTAGTTATATGTCACCATATACTACCCTGAAATACATTTTCTTGCAGACATTTACAGTAGAACAAAGAAATACAGTAGAATCAATGAAAAGCCACACAAACACAGACTGACAAATAATCAATGTGCAAAGGTGGATAACTGTACAAACACAAAAACAAAACAATCAATAAAGGAAGAAAGAAATAATACTGAGATCATGAGTTGCAGAGTTCTTCAAAATAAGTCCATAGGTTGTAGAATTGATTCAGTGTTGAGGTGAGTGAAGTTATCTCCATCATGAGCCTGGTGGTTGAAGGATAATAACTGTTATTGAACCTGGTGATGTGGCACCTTAGACTCTTGTATCTCCTGCCCAATGGCAACGGAGAGAAGAGAGCATGGTCTGGATGGTGATTCCCTGAACTTTGCTGATGTTTGCCTGTGCAGTTTGTGACATCACTAGAACTGGCTGCCGGAATTCCAGCCTTGTTACACACTAAGTGTTTTCATTTATAACTAATGTGGTGTAAAAGGTAAAGAAAGTTTCCATTTCAGGCGAAAACAAAGGGTCAGTACTGATCGATATTGTGTACCTACAGCACTGCTCGGTGATTTTCATTACTGCTGTTCAAGCATTGAAAACACATTTAAGAAAGAATTTGAGCAAATTTGTACTTAATCAGGACAGGCTGATTGTACCTGGAACACTGCCTGAAATAAGTCAGCATAAACCTGTGATTATAGTAATGGCAGCTTCATAATGGTAATTTGTTGATGATAATGTTTTAAGTGCATTTCATTACCGAGGTGCCATCTGTGCAGTAAACATTCTTTCAGCTACAAACTCTTGAGTGTCTCTCCATGTCGGTCACATCCAAGGGCCAGTGCTAATTGGACGTCGCTCAGGATAACAGGAACTTGTCTGCATGCTGTTTTAGTGGCTATGTTGGAGAGCTTCTGTGCCCCTCCATTGATCCCACCATGAAGCCCGTAATGGCAAAGCCTGTTGCAGTCACTTTCAGAATTCCCACATGATGTAGAACTGGGGTTTGTGGGGGAGGGGAGTACCTGAAACCAGTCCCACCTATTTGGGGAATATATCCCATAACCACAAGATATTCTGCAGGTGTTGGAAATTTTAAACAACGTACACAAAATGCTGGAGGAACTCAGCAAGTCAGACAACATCTAAGGAGGGAAGGAGGGCCAAGACCCTTCATCAGGACTGGAAAGGAAGGGGGCAGAGGCCAGAATTGTGTTTATGATTTGATGCTCCATTGCAAAGTCTCTGCAAGGCATGTCTGCCCTGAAGAAGTTTAAATCTTCTCTTCACAGGAACTCAAGTGAGACACTGTCACTGCTCCTCCTCTGTGATCTCTGCTGGTCTCCAATCCTGTGGTCATTCTCGCTTCTGTCCCCTTCCTTTCCATTCGTGATGAAGGCTCTTCATCCCCTCCACCAATGCTGCCTGACTTGCTGAGAACCCCCAGCATTTTCTCTGTTGCTTAAGATATCCCAACAAGAATCAAAGGCTAATGGCTGTGAAAGAGAGACCTGATAAAATCTTAGGCCCATGTTTGTGAAATAGGTAGGGATTTGTGTTGACAGTAGAAATGGGAATTTTACATGAAGATAAATGTTTTTGGTTGCATTGGTATACTGACACAAGTGTTAGAGTAATAGTCATAGAAAAGCACAGAAATGGCCCTTCAGCCCAGCTAGTCTATTTAAGTTGCCTACTTCTATCGAGTGGTAGCCTTCCATACCCCTGCAATCCATGTATCTATCCAAACTTCTCTTAAACGTTGAAATCGTGCATGCTTGCACCACTCATTGGCAAGTTATTCCACTCTCTCATGATCCTCTAAGTGAAAAAGTTTCCCTTAAAGTTTACACCTTACATCCTTAAATTATGACTTTTATTTGCAATCCCATCTAACCACAGTGCGAAAAGCCTGCTTGCCTTTACCCTATCTAAACCTCTCATAAATTTGTATATCTCTAACAAATCACCTCTCAATCTTCTACATTAGAAGAAATGAAGTCTTAACATATTCAAGCTTTCCTTTTAATTCAGGTCTTCCAGTAGTGGCAACATCTGTGTAAATTTTCTCTATACTCTTTCAACCTTATTTGCATCTTTCCTTAGGTAGGTGACCAAAAGTGCATATAATTTTCCAAATTAGGCCTCACCAACGTCTTGTACAACTTCAACGTAACATTCCATCTCCTATATTTTGATTTCTCACGGCCGATGTGCAAAAAGCATTTTTTACAGACCTATCTACCTATGACACCACTTTCAATGAATTATGGACCTGTATTCTCAGATCTCTTTGTTCTACCGCACTCCCCAGTTCACCATGTAAAACCTACTCTGGTTGGTCCTATCGATGTACAACACCTCGACTTTGTCTACGTTAAATTTCATCTGCTATTTTTCAGTCCATTTTTCCAGCTGGTCCAGGTCCCTCTGCATGCTCTGATAGTGTTCCAATTGTCCACTGCAGCCCCAATCTAGGTCATTGATATCAATGATAAACAACAGCAACAAACCCAGGAAAGCACCGATTCCTGCAATACTCCACTAGTCACAGACCTCCGGTCAGAGAGACAATCATCTACAATACCCTGACGAAGGGTCTCAGCCCGAAACGTCGACAGCGCTTCTCCCTATAGATGCTGCCTGGCTGCTGTGTTCCACCAGCATTTTGTGCATGTTATCATCTACAATTATTCTTTGGCTTCTGCGGCAAAGCCAATGTCTAATCCAATTTACAAACTCACTTTGAATGCCAAGAGATTAAACCTTCTTGACCAGCCTCCCATATGGGACCTTGTCAGATGCCTTACTGAAGTTCATGTAGACAACATCCTCTGCCTTGCCTTCATCAACTTTCCTGGTAACTTACTCAGAAAACTCTATGAACTTGGTTTTACACGACCTACCATGCACAAAGCCATGTTGACTATGCCTAATCAGGCCCTGTCTACCAAGTTACTCGTATATCCAGTCCCTTAGAATACATTCCTCAAACTTTCCTACTACTGATGTCAGGCTCACTGGCCTATAATTCCTGCTTTATTTCTAGAGCCTTTCTTAAGCAACAGAACAATATTGGCTACCCTCTAATCATCCAGTACCTCACCAGTTGCTAAGGTTGACTTAAATATCGCTGCTAGGATTCCTGCAATTTTTACAGGGTTCGAGGGAACACCTCATCAGGCCCTGCAGATTTATCCACCCTAGTTTGTCTCAAAACAGCAAACAACAATTCCTCTGTAATCTGTATAGAGTCCACGACCTCACTGCTGCTTTGCCTCACTTCTGCCATGTAAATACAGATTTTTAAAAAATCAATTTAAGATTCTCTTATGATGCTACATATAGATTAACATTCTTATTTTCCAGAGGACCAGTTTTGTCCCTTGCAATCCTTTTGCTTTTAACTTACCTGTAGAATCCTTTAGGATTCTCCTTTACCTTGTCTGTTAGGACAGCCTCATGCCTTCTTTCAGCTCTACTGATTATTAAGTGTTCTCTTGCGTTTCTTTTTTTTTTAAATAATTTTTTATTGCGTTTTTAAATGATTACAAAGTATGAAAAAACAATGTATATAACCCATACCCCCTCCCCTTAACCCCTCCCCCCTAACTGCCCTATAGAAAAAAAAAGAAAGAAAGAAAGAAAGAGAGAATGCCTGGTGGTTGGAAGATCTCCACATGCTCCATGGAATTCGTAATAATTTTAATATGTATATTTATTTCTTTCCCCTAATAACCAATTGTTTCATCTTCAAAGCATCTATATATTTAATCCTGTCTTTTGTAAATAAGGGCTCCAAATTTTCAAAAATGTTTCATATTTATCTCTTAAATTATAAGTAATTTTTTCTAATGGAATACAACCATAGATTTCTTTCTTCCAAGAATCTATACTTAAATGTGTATCCGATTTCCAAGTAACTGCAATAGCTTTTTTGGCTACTGCCAGTGCAATTTTTATAAATTCTTTCTGATACTTATTTAGTTTGAGTTTCGGTTTTATCCCTTCAATATCACCTAGTAAAAATAATATTGGATTATGAGGAAATTGTGTTCCTGTAATTTGTTCCAGTAAAAGTCTTAAATTTGTCCAAAAAGGTTGAATTTTAGAGCAAGACCATGTCGAATGTAAAAAAAGTACCAGTTTCCTGGTTACATCGGAAACACTGATCCGATAAATTTGGATTAAATTTTTTTATTTTTTGTGGTGTAATATATAATTGATGTAGAAAATTATACTGCACTAATCTTAACCGAACATTTATTGTATTTGTCATACTGTCAAGACATAGTCTTGACCAATTTGTTTCTTCAATTTTGATATTCAAATCACTTTCCCATTTTTGTCTTGACTTATGGACTCCTTGCTTAATTACCTGTCTTTGAATCAAATTATACATGCAAGATATAAATTTTTTGATATTTCCTTTTTGAATTAAAATTTCTATTTCATTAGATTTCGGCAATAACATTGTTTGACCTAATTTTTCTCTTAAATAAGCCCTTAATTGAAAGTAACAAAATAAAGTGTTGTTTGATATTTTATATTTATTCTTTAATTGTTCAAATGACATTAATATACCTCCTTCAAAACAATTCCCTATATATCTAATCCCATTTTGAATCCAATTATATAAAAGTTGGTTGTCCATTGTGAAAGGAATAAGTCTATTTTGAATTAAAGATCTCTTTGCTAATAAAGATTTTTTTATCTCATCATCAACATTTATCTTATTCCATAAATCAATCAAATGTTTTAATATAGGAGATTCTTTCTTTTCCCGTATCCATTTAGATTCCCATTTGTATATAAAATCTTCTGGTACATTTTCTCCTATTTTATCTAATTCTATTCTAATCCATGCCGGTTTATCTTTCTCGAAAAAAGATGCAATAAATCTAAGTTGATTTGCTTTATAATAATTCTTAAAATTTGGAAGTTGTAATCCTCCTAGATCAAATTTCCATGTCAATTTTTCCAACGATATTCTTGACATCTTACCTTTCCAGAGGAATTTCCTCACATATTTGTTTAACTCTTGAAAAAACTTCTGGGGTAATTGTATTGGTAATGATTGAAATAAATATTGTAATCTAGGGAATATATTCATTTTTATAGTATTTACTCTACCTACTAATGTTATTGGTAATGCCATCCATTTTTCAAGATCTTCCTGAATTTTTTTCAAAAGTGGTAAGTAATTTAATTTGTATAAGTTTTTTATATCATTATCAACTCTTATACCTAAATATTTTATACCATTTGCTGGCCATCTAAATTGAGTTATTAATCGACATTGATTATAATCTCCTTTAGTAAGAGGTAAAATTTCACTTTTATCCCAATTTATTTTATAACCCGATATTTTCCCATATTCTTCTAGTCTATAAGATAATTTGCGTAGTGAATGTAATGGATCTGTTAAATAAATTAGAACATCATCAGCAAATAAGTTAATCTTGTATTCTTCCTGATTAACTCTGAAACCCTTAATATCTGGGTCCATTCTGATTAATTCAGCTAGTGGTTCTATTGCCAACACAAACAAAGCAGGTGATAGTGGGCAACCTTGCCGAGTTGATCTTGTTAACTGAAATGATGTTGAAATTTGACCATTTGTCACTACTTTAGCTTTGGGATTAGTATTTAAGGTTTTAATCCATTTTATAAATGATGTTCCTAATCCATATTTTTCCAATACCTTAAATAAAAAATCCCATTCCAATCTATCAAATGCTTTCTCTGCATCTAAAGCAACCGCCACACTCATTTCCTCCCTCTTTTGTGCTAAATGGATTATACTAAATAACCGAGTTACATTATCTGCCGATTGTCTATTTTTGATAAATCCTGTTTGATCCATATGCACTAATTTTGGTAAGCATTTATTAATAAGAAGTTAAAATATAATACACTCCAGACATATCAAACAGAAAAAGCAATTATGAGAACTAAACAGAGATATTATGAATTAGGTGAAAGATCACATAAAGTTCTTGCATGGCAGTTAAAAACAGATCAGATTTCTAAAACAATAAATGCAATTCGAACAAAAGTGAATGAAATTACTTATAAACCTCTAGAAATTAATGAGGCTTTTAAGAATTTTTATTCTGAGTTGTATAAATCAGAATCAAAGAATGATGATGTTAAGATAGAAGAATTTTTATCACAAATAACTCTTCCAAAATTAAATACAGAAGAACAGAAGGGATTAGGTATGTCTTTTACATTGAAAGAAGTTGAAGAAGCTTTGGGATCACTTCAAAGTAATAAATCTCCAGGAGAAGATGGTTTTCCACCTGAATTTTATAAAAAGTTTAAAGATTTATTAATTCCTCCTTTTATGGAGTTAATATATCAGGCGGAAAGAACGCATAAACTTCCAGAATCTTTTTCAACAGCTATTTTAATAGTATTGCCAAAAAAAGACAGAGACCTTTTAAAACCAGCATCATATAGACCTATTTCTTTATTAAACACTGATTATAAAATAATAGCAAAAATCTTGTCTAATAGATTATCTAAATGCTTACCAAAATCTCTTGCGTTTCTTGTACTCCATAGGTACCTCATTTGTTCCTATCTGTTTATACCTGCTGCACTCCTTTTTTTTCTTTTAACCAGCCTCAATATGTATTGAAAACCAAGGTTCCCTAAACATGCTATCTTTACCTTTTATTCTGATAGTCACATACAAGCTCTATACTCTCAAAGTTTCATTTTCTAAAGCCTTCAACTTACCAAGTACACCTTAGTCAGAAAACAGCCCATCCCAGTCCACACTTCTCAGATCCTTTCTGATAACTGTCAAAATTGACCTTTCTGCAATTTTGAATTTCAACCCATGAACAAACCTATTCTTTTCTATATTTACATTGAAACTAATAGCATTATGATCACTAGATGCAAAATGTTCTCCTTCACAAGCTGTGTCACCTGTACTGTCACATTACCTAATAGAAGATCAAGTACCATGCTCTCTCTCATTGGGACCTCTAAATATTGATGAAGGAGACTTCCCTAAACACATTTGACAAACTATCCCATCTAATCCTTTTACAATATGGGAAGCCCAGTCAATATGGAGAAATTTAAATCACTTACAATAACAGCCTTATGTTTATTGCAGCAGTCTGCAATCTCTCTATAGATTTGCTTCTTTAATTCTCACAGACTATTGGGCATACTTGATATAGTCCATTAATGTGGTCATACTTTTCTTAATCCTTGGTTCCACCTGTAAAGCCTCACGAGACGAGTTCTGCAGACTGTCCTGACTGAGCACTGCTGTGACATCTTCCCTGACTAGTAACACCACCCCTCCTGCTCTGACGCATCTAAAAAATTGGAACCCCAGAATACTGAGCTGCCAGTCCTGCCCCTCCTGCAACCAAGTCTCAGTAATGGTACAATATTATAATTCCATTCTTTGCAACTTGCTCAACCTTTTGATTCCTGGCTTTACCTGAGGTCTTAACAACTTCAGTGTCCACAACGCCTCTATTATCTATTCTGGCACTTTGGTTCCCATCCCCTTGCAACTCTAGTGTAACCCCACCCTCTTCCTTCATGCCGCTCTAGCAAACCACCTGTAAGGATATTAGTCTTCCTCCAGTTCAGGTGTCAATCATCTCTTCTGTACAGGTTCCACCTTCCCTAGAAGAGTCCCCAGTGATCAGAGAATCTGAAGCCCTCTCTCCTACATCAACTCCTTAGCCACATGTCAACCTATATGATCTTTCTTTTTCTGGCCTCATTAGCACGTGGCATGGGTAGTAATCCTGAGATCACAACCCTGGACTTGGTACCTAACTCCCTGAACTCACTTTGTGGAACCTGTTCCCTCCAGTTACCTATATCATTGGACCAACATGGACCATGACCTCTGGCTATTCACTCTCCCACTTGCGAATGCTGAGGACTCTATCTGAAATGTCCCTGACCTTGGTACTCAGGAGACAATATGTCACCTAGGATTTTTGTTTTTATCCACAGAACCTCCTTTCTGTTCCCCTAACTAACAAATCCCCCATCACTACATCTCACCTTTTCTCCTCTCTTCCCTCATGAGTCACAGAGATAGACACGCTGCCAGAACCTGACTACTGTGCCTTTCCTCTGCTTAGTCATCTTCCCATCTCCCCCCCCCCCCCCCACCGACAGTATCCAAATTAGTATACTTGTTAATGAGGAGGACAGCCACAGAGGTACTCTGCAGTGGCTTCATGATTGTTACCCAGTTTCCTGTATCCTGCACTTTGGCTGTAACTACTACTTTATATGTCCTACCCCTTCAGCCTCCCAGATGATCCTGATTTCATCCAGTTCCAGCTCCAACACCTTAAAGCAGAGTGTTAGAAGCTGCAACAGGATGCATTTCTCACAGGTCTCCCTGCCTTCGCACATCCCACAAGAGGAGCATTCCACTATCCAGCTGGCATCTCTGCTGTTCTAACTGTACAAGTATAAAGAAGGAAAACAATGAATAAACTGGAGGATAGAGAAAATCTACCTTCAGCTTTTTGGCTTCTGTCCCAGAAGCCTCTCCTCATTAAAGCCTGAAATAACCACTCTAACACTGTACGCTCCAGCCAGCAAAGGCCACTTAATTGTGAAGTGCGGACACAAGATCATACACTATGTGTATTTGTGCATGTGCATATGTGAATCTATGCCCATGTGCGTTGTGTGTATATACGCATATGTGCTTGTGGTATATATGCGTGTGTGTGTGTAGGACAAGAACTTTTAGGATGGGAAACAGCTTCTTCCCCCACACACATAAGACTTATGAACTCCCTGCCACCATCCAGATCTCATTATGCATGATGCGCCAATAGCAATATACTATTTGTCTTTTAACTTGTTCTGTAAATGCACCTTATTATTTGTTAATCTGCTAGTGGTAATGTTACTTTATGTTGAGTTATATGTGCTGTGTTGTGCACCTTGGTCCAGAGGAACGTAGTTTCGTTTGGCGATACACATGTGTACAGATGAATGCAATAAACTGGACTTGAACTTGATCAAAGTGGCCAATACTTTTGCAATATAATTCCACTTGCTATGTGGTTGTGAAAAGTTAGAGGTTTGTTGATTACTCACCGGTGGAGACGTAAAGGTAGATAGTAGATGAAGTGGGCTGGAACAGTGCTCAAAGTTCAAGGTAAATATATTATCAAAGTACATATATGTTATCATATACAACCCTGAGATTCATTTTCTTACAAGCATAATCAATAAATCTATAATAGAATCACTGAAAGACCGTATCAACTTGGGCGTTTGATCAGTGTGCAAAAGATGACAAACTCTGCAAATACAAAAATAAATAAATAATGATGATGAATAAATAATGAATAAGCAATAAATATCGTGATTGTGAGATAGAGTTCATGAAACAGAGTCCATAGGTTGTGGGAACATTTTAATGATGGGGCAAGTGAAAGTGAGTGAAGCTATCCCTTTTGGTTCAAGAGCCTCATGGGTGAAGGGTAATAACTGTTCCTAAACCTGGTGGTGTAAGTCCTGAGCTCCTGTAGCTTCCTCCTGATGGCAGCAGCTAGAAGAGAGCATGACCTGGATGGTTGGAATCCCAGATATGGATGCTGCTTTACTGCAACAACACTTCATGTTGATGTACTCAATGGTGGGCAGGGCTTTACCCGTGATGGACTAGGCCATATCCACTACCTTTTTGTCAGATTTTCTGTTCAAGGGCATTGGTGTTTCCATACCAGCCTGTAATGTAGCCAGACATGAGACTCTCCACTACATTTCTATAGGAGTTTGTCAAAGTTTTGGATGTCATGCCAAATCTTCACAAACTCCTCAGGAAGTAAAGGCACTGCCATGCTTTCTTCGTAATTGCACTTGTGTGCTGGGACCCAGGCAGGTCCTCCAAATTAATAACGCTAAGAAATTTAAAGTTGCTGATTCTCTCCACTTCTGATCCTTCAATGAGGACTGGATCATGGATCCCTGGTTTCCTTCTCCTGAAGTCAATAATCAGCTCCTTGGTCTTGCTGACAGTGTCAGCAAGACCAAGGTTATTGTTACAGCATCACGCAGCCAGATTTTCAGTCTGCCTCCTATATGCTATCACCATCTTTGATTCGGCCTACAACGGTGCTGTCATCAGCAAACTTGAATATGGAATTGGAGCTGTGCTTGACCACACAGTCATAAGTGTAAAGTGAGTAGAGCAGAGGTGTAAGAACACTGCCTTTGGTGCACCTGTGCTGGACATGTCATTGCCAACCAAACTGACTAGGGTCTGCAAATGAGAAAATCGAGGATCCAATTACACAAGGATATCTTGAAGCTTATTGGTTAGTTTTGAGGAGATGAAGGTATTGAATGCCAAGCTGTAGTTAATAAAGAGCATCCTGATGTATGCATCTTTGCAGTCCAGATGTTTCGGGGTTGAATGAAGAGCCAATTAGATGGCATCTCCTGTCGACCCGTTGCTCCAGTAAGTAAATTGGTGTGGATCCAAGTCACCTCTCAGGCAGGAGCTGATATGTTTCATCATCCTATCAAAGCACTTCATCACTGTGCTACTGGACTATAATCACTGAGGCAGGTTTCGACATTCTTAGGCACAGGTATATTTGAAGCCTACCTGAGACTGGCGAACTGAGAGGTTAGAGATCTTAGTGAATACTCAAGCCAGTTGATGAGCACAGGTCTATAGTACTTGGCTAGACACCCCATTAGGCCTAATGCTTTTCACCCTCCGGAAGGCTGCTGGAATGTTGACCTCACAGACTGAAATCACAGGATCAGTCTGAAACCCAGTAAATGACCTTGTGGTTTTGAAAGCTGAACAGACTTTGTTTTTGCTATCAATAATTTAGTCTGTATATTTAATATTTGGTTGTAAGTACTTGGAAGTCCACTACTGATGCTCATGGCACCTCCCTTTTTTTTTGCCCTTTACCTGATCCTATCTGTCTTTGTTAACATACTACCCCAGCCCTGCAAATTTTATAAGACAATCTTTCATGCTGCACCAATTCTCCTCAACCTTCCCTGGCACTTGCATTCTCAGTTTGTTTCAAAGTCAAAAGTCAAGTTTATTCTCCGATGCACAAATACACATACGCACAGGCGTGATGCAAAACTCACTTGCAGCAGCATCACAGACACAGAACATCATCAAAGCAGCATTCACAGGAAAAACAAATCATAATGTATACACAATTGTACTCCAAAGTATTGTGATTACATTCTGTAAACTTGTCCATCAAGAACTGGTAATTTGATTTTCCCTATTTCTGTGATCAATGTATTAGCTTTTGCAACTTGATCTTACTCCTTGAAAACACAAGAGAGTGCAGATGCTAGAATCTGGAGTAAAAATGAACTGCTGGCCATCGTGATTGGTGCGCTTACTGACAGCACAGCAACTGATTCTGCCTACGCTTACCCGCTGTCCCACGAAACAGCCAGTGTAACCATGAACCCTTCCCAGCTTCTTCTCGCCTATTCCCATACAAAAGCCTGAAAGCATGTATTACCGAGCTCAAGGACAGGTTCTGTCCCACTGTTGTCAGACTCTTGAATGAACCTCTTAAATACTATAAAAGAACTCTTGTGTCTCCCAGTCTACTTCATTGTGGGCTCTTGCACTTCAGTTTTTCTGCCTGCACTCCACTTTCTCTGTAACATTAACACTTTATTCTTCATTTTGTGTTCCTTTTTATTACTTTGATGTGCATACTTATGGATGGCATACAAACAAATGCTTTTCATCGTATCTCAGTACACGTGGCAATAATAAGCCATTTCCATTTCAGACTCAGATTCACATACTTATCACGTTACCTTGAAACATACAATGAAATGCATCATTTGCTTTAACAACCCATACAACCGAAAGATGTGCTGGGGGCAGCCTGCAAGTATTGCCTCACATTCCAGCACCACTATAACATGCCCACAATGTTCAGCAAATCAACACAAGCAACAATAACTGCAGCAATTGTTCCACTTCCAAATTCCTCCCCATAACTTATGTGCTCATCAATTTTCAATTAATTCCTTTACCTCTTGGTAGTCTTTCCTCCGCCTTTCCACATACACAAAGCACATTGGGGGGGGGGGGGGGGGGGGAAGAGGAAATAATTGTAGACCTGACACTGAAGATGCTTTAATCTGGAGAAAAAGGAAAAAATCTCTGGAAGAGCTCATATAATTGGAAGATTCATTTTACACTTGCATATTACCACCATAGTGTTTTCATTATTTTTTGCCATGCAGTATGGAACTATTTAACCAAATTGTTCTCATTGGTTATGCATGGTGAACTGCCAGGGATAACTGAAACATAATATGGAGCACATGAACTTATCACTAAAGGGAGACACAACAGAGAATGTGTATGGACAAGATACGCACAGAAGTGGGCTAATTTACAGGAGCCCAGACAACCTACTGGCACATCATTGGAATGAGGGAGGAAATCGGAGACCTGAGTGTGAGCAGTCCATCACAACTTGTAGCAAGTTCTTTCTCTGTGATCTATTTTACCGGCACAATAGCATAGCAGTTAGCACAGTCACTTTACAGCATCAGCGATTGCCTATCGCAGTTCGACTGCCACTGCTGTCTGAATGTTTACTGTGTGGGTTTCCTCTGACTACTCCAGTTTCTCCCCACATTCCAAAGGCAAAAGGTTAGGGTTAGTAGTGGACCATCCTCTCTGATTTGATTTGACAAAAACAATGTAGTTCACGGGATGTTCTGATGTGCATGTGACAAAGATTGTCACTTATATATTGAAATTTACAATGAATTGAGTCATTTGTGTCAATAATCAAGAGTGCTCTGGAGGCAGCCCCCAAGTGTCGCCACACTTTCAGCACCGACATAACATGCCCACAGCTTACTAACCTTAATCATATATCTTTGGAATGTGAATGGAAACTAGAGCACCTGAAGGAAACCCACATGTTCACAGGGAGTATCTACAAATTCCATAAGACATAGGAGCAGAATTAGGCCATTGGGTCATTGAGTCTGCTCTGCCATTCAGATGTGGCTGATCCTTTTTCCCCTCCTCAGCCCCACTCCCCGGTCTTCTCCCCATCGCCTTTGATGCCATGTCTAATCAAGAACTTATCAGTCTCTGCCTTAAATACACCCAACTGCCCGGCCTCTTCAGCTGCCTGTAGTAAGAAATTCCACAAATTCACCACCCTCTGACTAAAAAAATGTCTCCGCATCTCTCTTCTAAATGATCACCCCTCTGTCCTGATGCTGTGGCCTCTTCTCCAAGACTTCCCCACCATGGGAAGTATCCTTTCCACATCTACTCTATCTAGGTCTTTCAACATTCGAAAGCTTACAATGAGATGCTCCCCATTCTTCTAAATTTCAGTGAGTACAGACCCAGAGCTGACAAATATTCATCATATGATAACGCTTTCATTCCCAGTATCAACCTTGTGAACCTCCTCTGAGCCATCTCCAATGCCAGCACATCTTTTCTTAGATGAGGAGCCCAGAGCTGTTCACAATACTCAAGACAGTGTCAGGAATTGAACTGTGATCACTGGCACTATGAAGTGTTGCCATCCTAGTCAATCATACATTCAGATGTGGCACAGTGACAATCCAGAGGGTATTACCAGTGAAGACATTTTAAATTTGGATCCACAGCACAACTGTGATATATGGTGCATAATTGTTTTGCTATTTTATTTAGAGGTACATCTAGCCCAATGAGATGTGCCACCCAGCAACTCACACAGAGAGTGGTGTGTGCCTAGAATGGACTACCAGGGCTGGTGGTGGAGGCTGTTAAAACTAATCCAAGAAGATAACTCATGCATGTTCATTTTTACTTTAAGTTTGTGCAGATATCACGTGTCGGCGTAATGCTTTTCCATATAACCTGCAATGCATCTATTAATGCATCAGTGTAACTCTATTACAGTGGATGTGGCATTCAAGTTGTGGATAGATTCCCAATAAAGTTAAGACATACAAAAAGCGGGATTAACTCAGCAGGTCGGGCAGCATCTGTTGAAAGGGGCAGTCAACGTTTCGGGTCGAGACCCTTCGTCAGGACTCGCCTACTAAGTTCATCCAGCTTTTTTGTACGTCTTGATTTGACCACAGCATCTGCAGTGCACTTTGTGTCCCCAATCAAGTTGTTGTCTCAGCTAATAACATCCCCACAGAGCTAATGTGGCTTATTGGTTGCTGTGTTTCACTGTTACAAATGTCATTTTCTCAGGAGTTATTTTGTCTCTAGTATAATTTTTTAGATATCTGCAGGCTTCAGTTAAGTATCTTTGAAATGCCATTCAGACTCATTTTGTGGTATGACTGAAACAGCTGAGTCATTGTCCAATTCCATTTTAATTAATTTGCCGTTCACTTCTGGTGTAAGCTACATTGCTTGGTTATTGTTAGCTTTCACATTGTAAATCTCAAAGCTACTCAGTTCTGTGTCATTTTCATCATTATCATATTTTTGACCTACAGCATGCAGATCAGTCCTCTTTGAAACTGCTACTGATTTTTTTTTTTAGCTTTTTCTCTTCCCTGTGCAGTCCATATATTTTTGTCCACTTCGCATGGCTCTTTTCAGACATTACAATTTCGTTCACACTCACTTTCATTCCTGACTGCAATTCAATTTCATCTCTGTCTGCTATTTCCATTGATACAGCTATTTTAACTGTTCCTTTAAATGTAAGTTGTGCTTCAGTTAGGGGCCATTTTTTAATGCTTTCTTTACTCCACAAAACCCCACAAGCTAAATGCTCTCTCAGTGCACCATTAATCCCATTACCAAACTGACAGTGTTCAGACAATGAACCAATTCAGCCACATGCTGAAATGGATTCCCCTACCTTTTGATTCAGATTATGAAACCAAAAGTGCTCGGCAATCAACAATTATTTTGGTTCTAAATGCTCCTGCATTACTTTCATGATATCAGCCAAGTTCATTTTGGCAGATTTGGTTGGAGCAGTCAAATTTCTAAGCAAAATTGGCATCTGCTTCTCATTGGCTATTTCATTTGCTTCAATGTAGCCAGCTATTTGTACTTTTTTTAAAAATGATTATTATCACCTGGTACTCACTGTTTATGAACTCGTGAATTCTTTTTACTGCCTTTTTATTAAATACTGGATCATCTTTACTTTTGCGAAGAAGGCATTCTGCTCTGAAGAAGAAAATAGCACTGCCCTTTTTTTAAAACTCAATAGTTTCTAGAGATTTTTTTTAACTCTTAACTGCTCCAACAAGTAATTAGTTGTCTCAGTTTCCTTTTAAAAATGCCTTGTCACCACTGTTGTGTTTAGTAACTTAAATCATAAAAACTAATTGAAATAAAAATAAGGCACCCGGGAGGCAGATCTTATATGTTTGTCTTTACACTCAAGTGATGTACACAGATATCACTTGGTGGCATAATGAATTAGGCCATGTATGTACTTTTTATATATAACTCACAATGCCTAAACAATATATGTACAATATTACTCAAATTATTGAAAAATTAAATACACAATGGAAGCAGATATAATAGTGGTGTTTAAGAGGCACATGAATATGCAGGGAATAGAGTGATAGGAATCATGCAGGCTGAAAATATTTAGTTTAATTCGGCATCATGTTCAGCATAGACATTGTGGGCCAAAAGGCATGTTCGCCTGCTGTACTGTTCTGTGTTTTAATTATTTATTTCAAAATCAACATAGAGATACAGTGGCCCACCAAGCTGCAGCATTCCAGCAAAACTACCAATTTAACCCTAGCCAAATCACAGGACAATTTGCAATAACCAATTAACCTGCTAACTGTTATGTCTTTGGACTGTGGAAGGAAACCGGAGCATCTGGAGGAAATCCATGCAGTCACAAGGAGAATGTACAAATTCCTTGAAGATGGCAGCAGGAATTGAACCCTGGTCCGTGATTGCTGGCACTGTAAAGTGATCATGCTGACTGCTACACTACTCTGCACTCTCTTGCACCCTTGTCCTTATTGTGGAGATGTGTGTTGTTACTTATTTATTTTATTAGTACCGAGACAGATCTGTTTGCCATCCAGGCTGATGCATTAGAGCATCAAGGTAGTGGAAAAGGATGTTCAAGAGAGTACAGTTAGTCAAATAATTTGCAAGGACTGTGGTGAGGTAGGTTGAGAGATCATGAGTTCTCATGTCCACTAAGATGCAGAACAAGTAGAGAGTATCAAGAAGGAAAAAAGAGCAAGTGTGTTAGAGATGTTGGCTCTGCTGTGCATCTAAAGAAGGGAAAGGACAGACCACGTAAGCCAGACAAGGTCACATACCGCATGTGTGGGAATGACCATAAGCCCCGAGGTTGGCTAAAAACTGGAAGAAGGGTCATTTAACGTCCTCTGTGTTGTGAGTCACATCTGCTATTCCCTCACATTCTTGGTCCATCAGATTTCTGAATGGTTCATGAATACTACCTCACTATTACTCTTTTGCACTGTTTGTTTATTTCTGTAACACCAACATTCACAACATATTTCAGTGACAGTAAACTGATCTGTTTCTTCTCAGCACGTGTTACTCAATGATCTTGTAAAGTTCACCTAGCACTTTCCCAGCCTGTCACATTGAGCTACGAGCAGCTGGAATGTGTATACAAGCAAAAATAATGAGGGGAGCCCAGGTGTCTTGTCTCTGTCATCTGGCCTTTGTGCTGCTGCAGAGAGCATGGGCTTGAGAGTGTTCAGAGAGCCTCTGTAATGAGGGTAACTTTCCACATGCCCAATCCCTCCCATTGCTCAGGTTTCCTCCCACATCCCAAAGGCATGCACCACAGCTAATTGGTTACTGCAGACTGCCCCTGCTGTAGGTGGATGGGAATATTAGAGAGAAATTTTAAGGTGGCACAGTAGCATAACAGTTAGCATAATGATATTACAGCACCTGTGACACAGGCTCATTTCCACCTCTATCTGTAAGAAGTTTGTGCATTCTCATTCTGACTACATATGTTTTCTTCAGATGCTCCGGTTTCCTCCCACGTTCCAAAGAAGTGGGTTAGTAGGTTAATTGGTAATGTAGGTGTGATTGGGCGGTGCGGACTCTTTAGGCCACAAGGCCCTATTACCATGCTCAGCTTGCCCATGCTATCTTCCCAACCAGCAGTCAATAAGTCTTGAGTCCCAGAACAGACTGCACAGCATAAGGCTGGTTGGTCAGAGCACAGGAGTGCTTTCTCATTGGGCCAAAAAGGGCTGTTACCAGACTGTATCTCTAAATTTAAAAATAAAAATTAATTATAAATTTATTGTTATTCAACCATACTCATGTACACATCAAACAAAACAATGGACCAGGGTGAGTACGTATAACTCACATACCATAAATAAGGTGCATGACAGTTACATGAAAATATGGGGCTTGGGATTGATGAGAGTGCTCTGAAAGCAGAATTAAACTTGTTGTGTTGTACAAAAAACATTCAAATTTAATGGTGCAAATTCCTTATAGAGAAGTACAAGTATTAGAACTGTTTCTGGAAATGTTTGCAAACCTGCCCTTCTAATCAGAATTTATTCCTTTTTCAGGCACAGGATTGACATCCCGAGGTACAAAACTAGGAAGTCCAGTCGAGGAAGCTATTGAGAACGTCATCCAGCGTGTGACACAAGATGGTTCCCAGCAAATGGCCATAGAGAAGACAATAGAAGATGTCATAGCCAGTGTAACGGTTACTCACCCTGACAGCCCCCTAACCCCTCTCTCGGGCAAAAGCTACAGTCAAGAAAGGTGCCAGAACAAGCGAGCAGAAACCCCCCCTGCCCAATCTGTGGGAGTAAATGACTTCCCGGAGGACAGTCAGTTATCTCCTGATAAACAGACCATAGCAGCCAGCCACCGACTTAAGAAGGATCGGATTGAAGCCATGCAGTGTCAGGCAAGGAGAATGTGCAATTTTGACAAAATATTAGCCACCAAGAAGAACTTGGACCATGTCAACAAGATTCTGAAAGCCAAAAAGTTGCAAAGGCAGTCACGGACAGGTAACAACATCATCAAGCGGAAGCGGGGCAGGCCCCGGAAGAGGGAGCTGTGCCTCCCTCTGCCCATCACGGCCCCTCCAACCCCTCCAGAAGTGGACAGTTTTCCCAAGGAGCAGAGCGAGAGCATGGAGAAGGCCGGAGAGCATGACACAATCATGGACGTTATCGAGTCAGTACTGCAGAGTGTGAACCAGCAGCAGTCGGAGCACAGGAAGGGGGTGAAGCGGAAAAGGCACTGCGAGGATGAGTAAGTTTCGTACCTTGCTCCAGTCTCTGGGCCATTAAAAGGTTAGACAAAAGTGTTTACATCTGGGACACATTGCTTGAAAGATATGTTGTAACCCATAGAGGTAGGGCTTTTCTCCTTGGAGAGGAGAAGGATGAGAGGCAATTTGTTAGAGGTGTACAAGATGTTAACAGTGCCACAGTCGGCTGTGGAGACCAAGTTATTGATTATTTTCAAAGTAGTTGTTAGGTTCATGATTAGTGATACCAAAGGTTATAGAGAACAAGCAATGGAAAATGGAGTTAAAAGAGGAAGTAAATCAATCATGACTGAATGACTTAGCAGGCTCGATGGACAAAATGGCCTATTCTGCTACTATGGCTTATGAGAGGCATAAATCAAGTGGACAGCCAGTGCTTTTTTCCCAGGGATGAAAATAGTTAATAGAAAGATGTTGGGAAGAAATGATAATGGAATGTCAGAGAGTGCTTTTTTTACACAGTTGTGGGTATGTGCAACACCAGGGGTAGTGGTAGAGTCAGATACATCAGGGACATTTAAGAGACTGTTAGATAGAAGTAAAAATGGAGAGCGTTGTGGGAGGGAAGGGTTAGATTGGTCTTGAGTAGGTTAAAGAATTTGCATAATATCATAGGCCAAAGCACCTGTTCTAATCTGTACTGTGTTCTATGTTGGGAACCAAGTACTGGAAGGTAGGATTTGCCTGAAGGTTTCTTTAGGCCAGTGTGTCTTTGTGTCCTGTAAGATTCTGTGATTTTCCACCCTCCTCACCAGGAGGTATTGATCTCTTTGGAGGGTGAGGTATCTCCTACACGGGGACTGGGCTGCACGGTGTTGCTGCTGCATTACAACTCCAGGCAGTGGGATTCAATCCTGACCTCTTCTGTCTCTGCAGAGACACAAGGTCTACAGATGTTGGAATCTGGAGCAATGAACAATCTGCTAGAGGCAGCTTCTGTGAAGAGAAATGGGCAGTTAACTATAAGACCCTAAGACATAGGAGAATTAGGTCATTCAGCCCATCAAGTCTGCTCCACCATTCCATCATGGCTGATCCCAGATCCTACTCAACCCACAATATCCTTTGATGCCATGATTAATCAGGAAACTATCAGTTTCCATTTAAATATACCCATGGACTTGGCCTCCATGGCAGAGTATTCCACAGATTTACTACCCTCTGGCTAAAAAAAAGTCCCACCTTACCTCGGTTCTAAAAGATCAACCCTCATTTTTGAGGCTGTGTCCTCTAGTTCTGGACACCATAGGAAACATCCTCTCCAATCCACCTTATTTAGTTCTTTCTACATTCGGACGGTTTCAATAAAATCTCTGCCCCGCCCCCACATTCTTCTAAATTCCAGTGAGTACAGGCCCAAAGCTGCCAAACGCTCCTCATAAGTTAATCCTTTCATTCCTAGAGTCATCCTCTTGAACCTCCTCTGGACTCTCTTCAATGGCAACACATCCTTTCTGAGATATGGGGCCCAAAACTGTTAACAATATTCCAAGTGCAGCCTGAGTAGTAGCTTATAAAGGCTCAGCATTATCTCCTCACTTTTATATTGTATTCCCCATAAAATAAATGGCAACATTGTATTCGCCTTCTTTACCACAGACTCAACCTGTGAATTAACTTTCTGGAAGTCTTGCACGAGGATTCTTATGTCCCTCTGCACCTCTGATGTTTGAATTTTCTCCCCATTTAGATAATAGTCCGCAGTGTTGTTCCTTTTACCAAGGTGCATTATCATACTATAGTGGACCAGACCAGATGAAGGTTGTCAACTTCCAGTACCTAATAAAGAGTCCATTGAGTGTATGTTCATGGTCTTCTGCTGGTGTAGCCCATCTATTTCAAGGTTTGATGTATTGTGTATTCAGAGAATGTGTGGTTATTTGAGTTACTGTCACCTTCCTGTCAGCTTGAATCAGTCTGGCCATTCTCCTCTGACCTCTCATTAATAAGGCATTTTCACCCATGGAACTGCCACTCACTGGATTTTTAAGTTTTCACACCATTCTCTGTAAACTCTAAAGATTGTTGTGTGAAAATCTCAGGAAGTCAGCAATTTCAGAAATACACAAACCACCCAATCTAGCACCAACTATCATTCCAGTCAAAGTAACTTAGATCATATTCCCCCCCCCCTCCATTCTGATAATTGACTTCAACTGAACCTGTTGACCATGTCTGCATGCTTTTATACATTGAGGTGCTGCCACATGATTGGCTGATTAGATATTTGCATTAGGTATACTTAATAAAGTGTCCACTGAATGTATGTCTTGCACTGTGGAATTGGTGAGTAGCATGAGTCTGTGGATTATACCAGTGTTGTTGCTTCAGATCATAAAGAAATTTGCCTTACTCTCTCTCCCAAAATGAGCTACACTGCCATTCTTCAGAACTCTTCTGCAATTGGCCCAGGAGCTAGCAAAGCTTGCCAGAATCCACCAGGCAAGTCAGAATATCAGTCAAGGGTAAGATTTGAAATGAATTCAAGTTCTCTGGGTAACTGGCCTAACAAACTCCATTGAGTGAACAGTGAGTGCAGGCTGGCCCTCGACCAGGAATGTGTGGACTGTGGGCCCTCGAGCTCTGACAGTCTAACCCTTTTCAGCTCTGAGCCCATTTGCATTTGTGCTCTCTGTGGTGTCCCTTTTGAATATTGGATGTCTAGACAAAAGACAAGGCTGCTTTTGGCATTGTGGCTTTGTGGGTAGTTGAATCCAAAATCAGTGCCTGAGATCTGTTAGCATTTGCTTTCTGGACTATCTGACAAGTAATGTTTTAAATTGCAAAAGAGACCCCCAAGACTTTGAATCTTTTTTTTAATAATAAATTAGATTTGAACTGAACAACTGCATGTATGCACTGTGGTCACGAGGAAACATACTAAATAGTTACAGTTTGTGGTAAACCATGTATACCTGTCTGGACACGCCCCTCTGCTGACTGCTCCTGTGGCTCCTCCCTCAGTCTCTGAGATGCCATGCTCCGTTTTGCTGCTAATAAAAGCCTATCATTCACCTCCCGTCTCCAAGAGTTATTGATGGTGCATCACAGTTGTATTAAAAAAATACAAACAAGTAATTGTTAAACTGCAGAGAAATACAATTAAGGTTTCAAAGGTTGCAAATGTACATTTAATGTCAGAGAAATATATACATCCTGAAATGCTCTTTCTTCACAACCATCCACGAAAACAGAGGAGTGGCCCCAAAGAATAAATGACAGTTAAATGTTAGAACCAAACTTTCCTCTCTCCTCCAGTTCTCCTTCTTTCTGCATGTAAGTGGCAGCAAGCAGCAATCTTTCCCCCCCACCCACCCCAGCAAAAAAAAGTATCAGCACCCACCACTGAGCACTCAAGTGTGAGCAAAGCAACAGCAAAGACACAGACTTGCAGTTACCCCAAAGGTTACTTGTTCACCCAGTATTTGACATACCACAGGCATGTGCTCGCGCGCTCCCTCCCCATCTCCCTCTCTCTCCCCTCCCCCCCCCCTCCCTCCCGGCAAATGTGTATCATGCTGCGGGGCCATATTAGTTTTGTTTGCTCTCCATGTTGAAACTATTTCATGTCTTCCTCTACTTTGGATGGCTGTAAACTGGCTAAACAACTTGCTCATCACAGCAAAAGGGGAGACGTAACAAACAACTCGCTTGTTTATAATGTTAAAAGTCCATAGCATCGCTTTTTCTGAGCTCTGTGCTCAAAGATCTTTGGGTCTCTGGGCACACAGCCTTAGATCTTCCATTTCCCACAGCACACCGATCTCCTGCCCAGATACCGACCATCGATCCACTGGTCTCCTGAGCCATGAGATCTCGGCCCTCCGAAGCTGAGCTGAGCTCTAGGCCGAGCCCTTGACATGCCGAATAATGACCAGTCGTGAAACGCAGAGAGCGGGTCCCATTCCCGCAAAGAACTGTAGTCAGTGTGTAACTCCACATCAGGGTCTTCAAAAGAACCCTGAAAGGGAAAAATAGAGATATAAAAATGGAAATGGAGGTCTTTTCGAAGATGCAAGCAAAGGAGTCGCAGTTAGGCGCTATTAATTCTCCTAACCAGTCTGATCTAAGAATTAAACAATGCAATCCAATATCTAGTTATAATACTGTTAATATTCTATGCAGTCCTGTGTAGGTCTGTGGTCTAGTGTAGCTTTCTCTGTTGTTTTTTTTGCGTAGTTCAATCTAGTTTTTGTACTGTGTCATGTAACACCATGGTCCTGAAAAAGTCTCATTTTTACTATGTGCTGTACCAGCAGCTATGGTCAAAATGACAATAAAAGTGATGACTAAAACTTGCGGCTTTGTTTCCTGCTACCAGCTCCCCTGAGTTGTCCTCCGAAGTGGCTGGCCCAGCAGATACTGCAGAGAAGACAGCATCCCCGGAATCTGCAACACCACCTCCTCAACTACCCATCCAGAGGGAAAAGAAGGCCCCTCGTCCTCCAAAGAAAAAATACCAGAAGGCAGGACTATACTCTGATGTCTACAAGGTCCCCGAGTAAGTGTACTCAGCAAAATCTTATATTGCTTTTTTTTTTAATGTCCCAGATTTGTTGTCTTTTGAAACCATACTCCTTGGCCGTCTCAGGTAAATACGTTAGTATCTCTGTGAAATGCATGTGTATCATACTGTGGCGACCCACTTTCTGCGCAGGCGAACCGGCTCACAAATAGCCAGCGTGCAGGGAGAGACTTTGGTACTGCACCTCTGACGTCATTTCCGCCCAGACAGCCTCTTGTATGTCTGGGACAAACAGTCGGGACGCTGCTTCTTGGTTGACACCAGAGCGGAGATCAGTGTCTTGCCCCTGACGGGGTACAACACCCACAACAGGAAGCCAGGACCCACCCTGAGGGCCACAAACGGCAGCACGATATGGACCTATGGCACCAACACAGTGCAGCTGCAGTTTGGCGCCAGCCGGTTCACGTGGGACTTCACACTGGCCGCAGTGGCCCAACCATCACTGGGGGCGGACTTCTTGCGAGCTCACAGCCTGCTGGTCGACTTGCAAGGGAAAAGACTGGTACATGCCGAGACTTTCCAGACATTCTCCCTGGGTGAAGCCAAGTTGCCGGCCCCCACACCTGGACTCCGTCACGCTGTCAGACAACAAATTCACCAGAATCCTGGCGGACTTTCCATCGATTCTGGCACTGCAGTTCACAGCAGCCATGCCCAGACACTGGGTACAGCACCACATCCCGACCCAGGGACCACCCCTCCACGCCCGCGCACGAAGGCTCCTCCCAGAAAAACTCCGCCTGGCGAAGGAGGAGTTCAAGAGGATGGACACGACCTGGACTTTGCGTTCATCTATTTGGACGACATCCTTATAGCCAGCAGTAGTCGTCAGGAGCATCTGTCTCACCTCCGCCAGCTCTACTCCTACCTGAGTGATTTTGGCCTCACGATCAACCCGGCCAAATGCCAGTTCGGTCTCGATACCATCGATTTCCTGGGCCACAGGATTACCAAAGACGGGGCAACACCTCTGCCCACCAAGGTAGACGCGATCCACCACTTTGCCCGGCCCAACAGAGTCAAAGGCCTGCAGGAGTTTGTTGGTATGGTGAACTTCTACCACCGTTTCCTCCCCCTCAGCAGCCCGTATCATGCGCACTTTGTACACCCTGATGTCGGTTAAAGGCAAGAACATTACTTGGGACGAGCAGGCCACGGCCGCTTTCGTTAAAGCCAAGGAAGCCTTGGCAGATGTCGCGATGCTGGTGCACCCCAGAACGGACGTTCCGACTGCCCTCACGGTGGACACATCCGACACAGCAGTCGGTGGGGTGCTGGAGCAGCTCATCGAGGGGCGTTGGCAACCCCTGGTGTTCTTCAGCAAGCACCTATGACCACCCGAACTCAAGTACAGTGCTTTCGACCGGGAGCTGTTGGCACTGTATCTGGCAATCCGACATTTCAGGTGCTTCTTAGAAGGCAGGCCATTGACTGTGTTCACAGACCACAAACTGTTGACCTTCGCGTTCACGAAGGTGTCCGATCTCTGGTCAACTCGCCAGCAGCGACATCTGTCCTACATCTCCGAGTGCACGACAGACATCCAGCATGTCTCGGGGAAGGACAATGTCGTGGCGGACACCAGACCAGCTGTCCAGGCCCTGTCCCTGGGGGTGGACTGTGCAGCCCTGGCGGAGGAGCAGCAGGCAGATGACGAGATGCCCAGCTACAGGACCGCAGTCTCAGGTTTGCAGCTGCAAGACTTACTCGTAGGCCCAGGTGAGAGGACCCTCCTTTGCGACGTGGCTACCGGCCAACCTCACCCCATCGTCCCGGCAGCCTGGAGGCGGCGAGTTTTCGACTCCATACATGGTTTGGCACACCCATCTATCAGGACAACCGTCTGGCTGGTTTCCAGCAAGTTTGCATGGCACAGACTTCGCAAGCAGGTCAGTGAATGGGCCAGAATGTACGCACAGTGCCAAACAGCCAAGGTGCAGTGGCACACTAAAGCCCCACCGCAGCAGTTCGAACCCACCCACCTGAGGTTCAACCATGTTCATGTGGATATCGTGGGCCCCCTAGCAGTGTCCCGAGGAGCGCGGTACCTCCTAACTATGGTAGACCAGTTCACGAGGTGGCCAGAGGCGGTCTCGCTCACCGACACATCTGCCGATTCCTGCGCCCACTGATCGCAACCTGGGTAGCACTCTTCGGGGTACCGGCCCACATTACCTCTGACAGAGGCTCCAGCCTGTGGTCAGCTGTGGCCAGCCTGTTGGGAACGCGGCTACACCACACAACTGCCTGCCACCCACAGTCGAACGGACTAGTGGAACGCTTCCACCGTCATTTGAAGTCAGCTCTCATGGCCCGCCTGAGAGGTCCTAACTGGGTGGATGAGCTTCCCTGGGTCCTGCTTGGAATTCGCACAGCGCCCAAAGAGGATCTGCATGCCTCATCAGCCGAGTCGGCATATGGCGCGCCCCTGGCCGTCCCAGGAGAGTTCATACCAGCCCCAAGGGGGCAAGAGGAAGAACCAGCAGCAGTCCTGGACAGGCTATGCGAAAGGCTCGGCAACCTGGCCCCTGTACCAACTTCACAGCACGGAAGGACCCCAACCAATGTACCCAAAAAACTGCAGAACTGTAAGTTTGTGTTTGTACGAAGGGGCGGACACCGGGCACCGCTACAGCGGCCGTACGAGGGGCCATTCAGGGTGATCAACAACAACGGGTCCATGTATGTTCTCGACATTGGCGGGAAAGAGGAGGTTTTCATGGTGGACCAACTCAAGTCAGCCCATGTGGACTTGGCACAGCCGGTCGAGGTTCAGGCACCACAGTGCAGAGGCAGACTTCCCAAACAGAGGCTGATCCATACTGTGGACATTGGGGGGTGTATCGCCGGTTCTGGGGGTGGGGGGGGGGGGTTATGTGGCAACCCACTTCCTGCACAGGTGAACCGGCTCACAAATAGCCAGCGTGCGGGGAGAGACTTTGGTAATGCACCTCTAATGTCATTTCCGCTCAGAGGGCGGGCGCAAGGGATTAAATGCCAGCGCTGTGAAGTTTGAATAAACTAGTCTCGAAACGACTTACCGACTGCGTGTCATTATTTCAGCGCTGTGTGTAGCACATCGCTACAATGCTACAAAATATGAATTATCACTAATTAAAAATAAAATCCTGGGAATGGGTCGTACAGCTCAGGTGATGATAGGTAAAGCTCTTTGGTTGTCCCCAGGATAAATTTCTGAATCATGAACCTTTCACTCTTGGTGCTCAAGGAGTGACAATACTTTTTAAGGCAACACACACAAAATGCTGGAGGAATTTGTTCTTCTGGTTTAAGATGGCGCTGGTGAAACACAGCAACGCCTTACTGGCAACAAACAAATCTACTGACTACTCTTATTCCAAAAAAATATACCAGCATGTATACACTATTAAAAAAAATGATATAAAGTGCTTACAGTGCAGTGCAGTGATGGGGGTAACAAGTAAAGTTGGGCATGATGGGACTAACTAGAAGGTTGATCAGATTAACTGCCTGGGGGAAGAAATTATTAAGATGTTGTGAAGTTTTTGTCTTAAGATCCTATAGCGCTTTTCAGTAGGGAGCTTTGGGAAAAGGCAACGACAGAATGGCCTGTTACCATGCTGTATCTCCAACTAAAATCAATAAAATTTAAAAAGGGCGAATAATACAAAAATATGAAGTCAGGGACTAAAGTACAAATAAAAAGAGCATAGATATATAAATACCAACATGTATTTACAATTTAAACAGCATTATAAAAAGAGGTATAAAGCGCAGTGACGGGGGTAACAGATAGAGGGGGCTGGGAGTGGAGCTAACTAAAGCGGTTGATCAGATTAACAGTCTGCAATGATTTTTCTTGCCTACTTCTTTGTCCTGGACACAAGTAAGCACAGCTATAGCTGAGCCATTGATGATGCTACCCTGCTTTGCTCATCTCTTGAACTAAGCAGCTTCTTTCCCAGTCTTCAGTATCTCACTGAATTGGGACACAGTACTCTCCTGGCAAATGTGTGTCATGCTGCAGGACCATACTAGTATTGTTTGCTCTCCATGTTGAAACTATTTCATGTCTTCCTCTATTTCGGATGGCTGTAAACTGGCTGAGCAACTTGCTCTTCATCTCTGCTGAGAGTACACAACGGAGTTTGGTGCACACATGAACACCAAACTCCCCGATTCATTGCCGACACAGGCTGCAGGTGGGAAGCAGGGAACAGAGGATTTCTTGCTTCACCCTCTTTTTACACACCCTTATTATGGCTCACTGATTTTCCTGCCTCAGTTCATTGTCAGTAGAGTCAGTAATGCAGAATAAAATATCTTCTTTCCCTCCCCTGATGTAGTGTTGGTCTGTTACATCCCTGGTGTTTTTACTGTGGACCCACCATGTTCTTGCTGTTGCAAGAATGGGTAGGTCAGAAGCAAACTTGTCACTGAATTTAAGTTTTAAAGATGAATATTAAAGAATGAGTAGTGCAAATGAGAGGTAACTTCATAGAATTTTACAAGATGATAAGAAACATGACTAGTGTGGACAGCCAGAGACTTTTTCCCAAGGTGAAAATGACTAATATAAGGGAGCATAATTTTAAGGTGATAGGAATACAGAGGTAACACTTACACAAAGAATGCATGGAATGGTGGTAAAGGCATCATGAGCAGATACATTAGGGACATTTAAGAGACCTTTAGGTGGTTTGTCCATTGTTGTCAATGAAGACCTCGACACCATTAATGATAGTGTTGAGACTAGCGCTTGATTTGGATTTAAGTGAGGGAGAGTTGCGCAGCATCAGCCTCGTTCTCTCTTCCCAATTCCCATCTGGATCCAGTGGCAAGACAAGAGTCAAGACGGCGGGAGATGGGACTAGGCACAGTGGATGACCAGGATGTCTTCTGTGCCTTGTCGTGCTCTATGTGTTCCACGACGCTCGCAGAGACCGCCTTCTTGACTGTTGAACCTTCCATTGGTCTTGTCCGCTTAATCTGCTGGAGTCTGTCTTCGCATACTGGGATAGACAACTCCCTAACTCCACTGAGGGTTTTAGACCCGTCGGCTACCCTCACCTGGTTTAGCTGGATTGTCGAAGCCGTTGCCCGGGGTGTGGCCGCTGTATCTACGGGGAGCCACAGGTGAGAGCTGAGTGCCAGGTGGGGACCAAAGGTGGACAAACCACCTTGAAAGGACGTGACATGTTCCCCCACCAGAGATGCTACCCCTCCATGACACCCCATATACCCCGACCCTTAGGTGGGCACATGGAAGGAGAAAAGGACGCTATGTGGGAGGCAATGGTTAGATTGATCTTGGAGTAGGTTAAAGGTTTGATATAATATTGTGGCTTGAAAGGCCTGTACTGTTCTATGTTCTATTAGCTTTATCTGTCACATGAACATAGAAGTATAGAGTGAAATGTGTCATTTGCATCAATGACCTACACCGTCCACGGATTGTGCTTGCCAGCTGACAAGCGTCACTATGCTTTCAGTGCCAACATAGCACTCACTGACCCTGACCTGTGGGTCTTTGGAAAAATGGAAGGAAACTGGAGCACCTGGAGGTAACCCACACAGTCATGGAGAAAACATACAAACTTCTTACAAAGCACAGTGGAAATCAAACCCTGATTTGTACTTGCTGGCTCTGTAGGGTGCTACACTAACCACTATGCTATCGTACTTTCAGCTGCCCATTGCCTGCCCGTACTCTACCAAAAGATTACTGGCCTTGTTTACATGAACATCTCAGCTAATTGATTCTCCCTTTCATTTCTGACTGTGGACATAATATTGAAGATCAATTTTTTTCTCAATGCTGGAAGAGGGTCTTCTGTAACATTGGCTCCATAGAACAGCTCCAGTAATCTGGCATCTGATTGTTCTGCTGTCCTGATGACTGGCATCTGGCTCATTTGCCAGTCCAAATGTGAGCCACTTGTTCAGTATGAGGCTAGGGCCAAGCTCCAGGTGGTTGGCTGGGTTCGTGTTTGCAGTTGGGAAAGCCAGGGTGGTCAGGAATGTTGATAGATTAACAGCTGGATGCCCTACTTCCTTAAACTGATTGGAAAATTTATTACACTGCTCTGTAGCATGTAAATAAAAGTATGTTTGGGAGCCCAACATCCAGTAATCTGGAAAATGTTGTGTCTAGTGATATTGATCCAGAGGCTCTTTGGAAGTCAAGAATGAGGCCTAAAACTTGGTGATTATGGCTGTTTTATGCATTATGAAACAATACACAAAAAATTTGTGGTCGTCTCATACTCAGACTAGAGGTAAGAGCATTCCAATGATAGCAATTAACCTATGAAATAGCCAGGTACAAATGGCTGCAGAAAAACTGAGAAAATACAGTTTCAACTTACTAGTAAAAGTCCTGAACGATTGCACATATATTGGTGATTATATGAAAATACAAGAAAGCATAGGAAAGATAAAATACAAAAATAACAGTACTACACCCTAATCCAACAAAAATTTACGTCCAGTATGGCAAGGTTCATAATAAATAATAATCAGTGTTTTGCACTCTTGAGTATAACTCCTGCCACTAATGGCTGCCATTGTTGCTTTTAAAGTTGTCCATCTGCCATCTGGTGACCCCCCCCCCCCCCCCCCGGTATGGGCATTGCTGCAGACTTCCAGTGTTATTCTTGAGAGCAGCTTTCAAAAATCATTTGTGTAGCACTGTTTGTCAAGAATTTTGGAAACGGCAGCAGCTTTATCCCTGTGGCTATGGAAGGTGGTGTTATAAAAGTGTTCCTAGCAAATAGTGCCATTTTGAATGCTGTGCTTGCTAAGGTTGCACTCCAATGTGGTATTGCAGAAGAAACCATTGGCATGCAAGACCATCAAGGTTACAGTTTAAGGGTGAAAGGTGAAATATTTAAGGAGAACCTGAAGGAGTATCTTCTTCACTCAGAAGGTGATTTGAGTGTGGAACAAGCTGCTAGCAGAAGTGATGGATGAGGTTCAAAATGTAACTTTTAAGAGAAGTTTGGATAAGCACATGAATGTGAGGAGGTATGGAAGTCTATAATGCAGGTGCAAATCGATGAGACTAGGCAGAATAACAGTTTGGCATAGACTTGATGGCCAGAGGGCCTTTTTCTGTGCAGTAGTGCTCAGTGAACATGGGTTTATGGTGAGAAGGGAGAAATTTAAAGGAGATCTGTAGGGCAGGATTTTTCACATGGAGGGTGTTGATTATCTAAAAGAAGGGTTCCCAATCATTTAAGCCGTGGATCAATACCATGGACCACAGGTTGGGAACACCTGATGAGCTGCCAGAGAGCTGGTAGCGTCAGATACAGTTAAAATGCATTTGGAGAGATACTTGGATAGGAAAGGTATAGAGGGACTTGGAGGCAAATAGATTTAGAGTTGGTAGGATAAAGTCCACTTCTGTACTATGTGAGCTATCAGTGCAAGTGAATCTATGTATTCCAGAATCTGCTGTCCTGTAGCTGTCTTTTGTTTCTGCTTATTTCATAGTGTTTGCCAGCAAGTTGGCCTGTGCATTTTACAACTTAATCCAGTGTCAATAAAACTGATAAGAGATTAGATTTGGAGCTCATTTCCTAGTACTTATTTGGGAGTAAACTGCTGGGACGATGAAAAGTGCTGCTTGGAGAGGTGGCTGTAAAATGTTATTGTAAAATGGTGCACTTTTTGGGATGTTGCTCTTTTGTGTTAATGTATTCAGAAACTTTTATTCAGTGCTAGCAAATGTAAGAACCATGGGGGAGGCTGCAGCAGTGAAATTATTGCACTCTGTTCCCCGATAAATTTAAATAGCATTTATAGCTTTGCATAAGCAAACAAATAATTCATTTGCTAATCACCAATTCTGTTCCTCAGTCCAAAAAGTCGGCTGATTCTCGTGAAGAAGGAGAAGTTGGAGTACGTTCCCGGAGAGCATGACTATGGGCTCTTCCCTGCCCCGATCCACGTTGGTGAGTCTTCTGGTCTTTTCCAAGCTGGTTCTGTTTAAGTTAGTGCCCAACAAAGAAGCTATATCTGCTGTGCTACAGGGAGCCGGGTCAAACAGTTGCTTTTGTTACTTTTTACATCAAATAAGGATCAGTTAGTAACTGTGCTTTTGCATTTTAAAATTTGCAAGGTTTATCCATGTCGTTGCAATTTTAAGTAAAAATTCCTGAGTTACATTGTTTTCCTAACTCCAGAATCTTGTATCCAATCCCCATGAAGTTCGATTTAAGCTAGATTAAGGTAAGATTAGCTTTATTTGTCACATGTACATCCAAACATATAGTTTGTTTGAAATCAAGTCAGCGAGAATTGTGTTGGACAGCCCACAAGTGTCGCCATGCTTCTGGTGCCAACATAGAATGCCCACAGCTCACTACTCCTAACCCATAAAGTCTTTGGAATGTTTTCATTAAATAATAGACTTATTTGAAAATTAGTTCCCTTAACTTCCCTAGTTTGAACAGTTTCTATTCTTTCCTTGAGTACATATTAATATACAGGTGGCCCACATTTTTCAAACGTTCACTTTACAACAGCTCGCTGTTACCAAAGACCTACATTAGTACCTGTTTTCGCTAACCAAAGAGGATTTTCACTTTTACGAAAAAAAGACGCCCGTTTTATACGTGTGTTACCCCAAGAAAGACTACCATGACCGTGAAGCCTTGTGCGGGCAGTTATGTGCATACGGGTGTACATGCGCTTGCCGATGTACATGCCAATTTTATTTCTGTCTTCCGGATTTTGATAAATGAAACTATACCGTACATACAATAGTTCTATTTTATATAGGCTGTATATTTATTATATAATTCCTGCTTTTATTATATGTTCGTGTTATTTTAGGTTTTATGTGTTATTTGGTTTGATTTGGTAGGTTATTTTTTGGGTCTGGGAATGCTCAAAAATTTTTCCCATATAAATTAATGGTAACTGCTTCTTCGCTTTACGACATTTCGGCTTACAAACTGTTTCATAGGAACACTACCTTTGGATAGCCAGGGAAACCTGTATGTAGAATGTATTTTTTTTTAAGATTTATTTATTACTGATGTCTTTTGGTACCAAATGTTGTAGCTCACTGGTTCTTGCAGGTGGTGATGACTTTAATTTTTATGACCGACCATAATGATCCTGTGTATTGAAACTGAACTAGTATCACAGCATTTTTGCAAAGTTTAAGCACTGTGCAGGCCTTGAACAATATCGTGTTTTCTGGCCATTCAAGTACAGATCAATTATTATAGCTCCGTGCATCAGCATTCTGTATTTTGAGAGGACTGGAATATAAAAGCAAGGATACAATGCTGAGACTTTATAAGATGTTTGTCAGCCCACACTTGAAGTATTGTGAGCAGTTTTGGGTTCCATATCAAGTTCAAGTTTATGGTTCAGCCATACACATGTATACCAAAAAATGAAACAATGTCCCTCTGGACCAAGGCGCACAACACAGTGCTTATAACCTATACACAACACAATGTATTATTACCACAAATAAATTAACAAATAATATTCGAGAAGATTGACATTTAGCATGGGGTGCATTTATGTCAAAAGTCAAAAAATAAACAGTATAACACTACTGCTGCATCTTAAATGATAACTGGGCGGTGGCAGGGAATTCAGTAGTCTGAGCAAAGAACCTGTCTAAGAAAGGATGAGCTGGCAATGGAGACGGTCCAGAGGAAGTTAATGTGAATGATTTTGGGAATGAAAGGGTTAATGTATAAGGAGCATATGGTGGCTCTAGGCCTGTATTTGCTGGAATTTAGAAGAATGAGGCAAGGATTTCATTGAAACCTCTCAAACACTGAGAGGCCTAGATAGAGTGAATGTGGAGAGGATGTTTCCTATACTGGGAGAGTCTGTGGCCAGAGGCCTCAGAATAGAAGGGCATCCCTTTAGAATGGAGATAAGGAATTTTTTATGGTGAGGAACCTATGGAATTCATTTCCACATATGGCTATGGAGTCCAAGTCATTGGGTGTATTTAAAGCGGAGGTCGATAGATGCTTGATTAAGTAAGGGCATCAAAGGTTTATGGGACGAGGGCAAGAGAATGGGGTTAGGAGAGATAATAAATCAGCCACAATGGAATGGCAGAGAAGAGTCTGGGCCAAACAGCCTTATTCTGCTTTTGTGTCGTCTGGTTTTATTGTCAGTATCTTGTCTTGTGCACCCGGGGGAGCATAGGTTTTAGAAAGTGTTGCTGTTGTGACTTGTGCATTCCATTTGACTTTACGGTGGGACCCTACTGTTTGTGATGGGCATTAATGCAGAGGACTTTATACATCTTAGGAAAAGGAGCAGCTGTAGACCTTTGTTGCTGTTCTGTCATTCAAAAAGTTCATGGCTGATCTAACTGGAAAGACTTTGAACTGCCATGTATCCATAAGACCATAAGGCATAGGAGCAGAATAAGGGCATTCAGCAAATTGAGTCAGCTCCGCCATTCCATTATAGCTCGCTTACTGTCCCTCAACCCCATTCTCCTGCCTTCTTTCTGTAACCTCTGACACCTTTACTAATCAAAAATCTGTCAACCTTCATTTTAAATATACCCAGTGACTTGATCTCTACAGCCACCAATTCACCACCCTCTGGCCAAAGAAATTCTCCTCATCTCTGTTCTAAAGAAACATCCTTATTTTCTGAGCATGTGTCCTCTGGTCCATTCCTTGATATCTCTTGACATCTTTCATATCCATAGTAAGACATACAAAATGCTGGAGGAACTCAGTGGGCCATGCAGCGTCTTCACTGGGATTGCTTTCATATCCTAACAGTTTGTTGATCTTTACTTTGAAGATACTTGGTAACAAAGGCTCTAGACCCTTTTGAGTTGAAAATTTGAAAGATTTTGGTACCTGGGTGGAGAAATGCCTTCCCAACTCGATGCTGAATGGCTGATCACATGTTTTTATTAATGTATTTAGAGGTACAGCTCAGTAACTGGCCCTTCCGGCCCATCAAGAATGCATTCCTGCGTTCTGACCAAGCCGTGACCATCCGGCCTTAAGCTGTGCAGCCTGTGCTGGGAATCAGAGTTACCAGCTAGTGTGGGCAAGCTGAGGCTTTTATTTTAGTTTTATGTAAAGATACAGCACAGACACAGGCCCTTCAAGCCTAGTGGACCCACACTACCCAATTAGACCAATGTGTCCAATTAACCTCCTAACCCTGTGGAGGACACCCACATGGTCAAAGAGAAAAGATATGACCTTCTTACAGATAGCAACAGAATTGAAGCTGGGTCACTGGCACTGCAATAGCTTTAAGCCAGCCAACTCACTACCGTGCCATCCTTATTTTGATTCTGAGAGCCCTGTATCATGACCACCTGGTCGGGGAAGGTGGCATTTCTGCATCTACTTTGTCGGGTCTAATAGGCAATAGTAAGGTAGATACTTTTGTAAGCAACCATATACAGACAATCCCTGGGTGAAATTTTTGCCTGTCAAGTTTCTATTAAATCTCTTCCCTCTCACCTTCAACCTACCACCTCTTATTTTTATAAATTTGGGTGAGTATAGGCCCAGTACACTTACTGATTTCTCCCCATGGGGCAAATTCACCAACCTGTGTCATTGTTACTTCACAAATAGCTCCTTTGGGCCAAGGACACTTTTGTAGGTATAGATTTGCCAGAGCCCCTGGTAAGATGTCTTCATTCTGGTACTCAAATCATCTTGTAATATAAACCAATATTTCTGTTCAACATGTACCACAGCAGTGATTTGTAAGTATGCACGTTCTTTACTTTAGCAGAAGAATAAAGAGGTACCTAGGAGTCGGGAGAAACCACCAGTCCCTTATTGACAAAACCCTCCCAACTTTTCACTATATCCCTTCAATCCATTATGGATATAGAAATGCAGAGCCATACAGTACTAAAACAAGGCCATCAGCATACCAAATCCAGGCCAAGCATTCAGCACCCATTTAACCTAATGCTTTACTATTCTCACTTTATCATAGAAAAGCACTACAGATATTAAAGTTCTGAAATAAAACCTGAAAATGCTGGAAACGTCCCATGGATCGGGCTACAGAAAGAGTTGATGTTTTGGCTCCCAAGAATTTTTGTCGAAATTAGGAAAGAAAAAAAACAAGTTAATTTCAGTTGGAGAGAATGTGGAGTAGGGATGGGTAGAACAAGGAAAACACATTTACTCTCTAAGTATACATGACAGTTATTATTGTCATAAAAGATAGTCCCTTTGTTCTATGCATTTCTCCTCCGTTTTCTCTGTAGCTCAAACAAACTTTTTTTCATAACACGAGATTCTGCAGATGCTGGAAAACCAGAGCAACACATACAAAATTCTGGAGGAACTCAGCAGGTCAAACAGCATCTATGGAAAGTTCATCTGGCATTTTGTATGTGTTACAAACTTTATTCTCCCCTTTCTGATGAAGGAACTTGGTTCTGAATGGCTAGCTCTATGTCCCCACAGATGCTGCCTGGTTTAAGTATTTCCACCATCTTCTGTTTTAACCCCATTTTAATTTCCCCGCATTCCCAAGGAGCTCTCCTGAGATTCCACCCCTCATCTGCATATTGGGGCTGTTTACAGTGGCTGATGAACCTATCAAACCAGAGAGCAGCCAGTGAAATCCACAGATTTAACTCCAGAGATGAATCCGCTTGAATCAGCTTGTAATTTATTTTGATTCTTAGTATCATTTTGTTCAGAACATTTCAGCCTCCTTTCCTTACTAACTTCATAACTGTGAACTTGTCCCATTCATCTTTCCACCCGAATGAACATTTGAACCCTGAAACTCTGCCAAATCCCTTCTGAATGTCAGAACTTCAAACCATAAGACATAGGAGCAGAATTAGGCCATCTGGCCTATCGAGTCTGCTTGCCTTTCAGTCATGGCTGATACTTTTTTTTCTCCTCCTCAACCACAATTCCTGGCCTTCTCCCCATAACTTTTGATGCCATATCCAATCAAGAACCTGTCAATCTCTGCCTTAAATACACCCAACGACCTGGCCTCCACAGCTGCATGTGGCAACAAATTCCACAAATTCACCACCCTTTGGCTAAAGAAATTTCTCCGCCTCTCTGTTTTGAAAGGGCGCCCCTGTATCCTGAGGCTGTGCCCTCTTGTCCTAGGCTCTCTCACCATTGGAAACATCCTTTCCACATCTGCTCTTTCTAGGCCTTTCAACATTCGAAAGGTTTCAATGTGATTTCCCTCCCCCCCCCCCCCCCCCATTCTTCTGAATTCCAGCAACCCAGAACTATCAAACGTTCCTCGTATGATAACCCTTTCATTCCTGGAATCATCCATGTGAACCTCCTCTGGACCCTCACCAATGCCAGCACATCTTTCCTAAGATGAGGGGCCCAAAACTGTTCACAATATTCAAGGTGAGGTCTCACTAGTGTCTTATAAAGCCTCAGCATCACACCTTTGCTCTTGTATTCTCGACCTCTTGAAATGAATGTTAACATGGCATTTGCCTTCCTCACCACCTACTCAACCTGCAAGTTAAACCTTACCGTGGGAAATCCAAATAAATAGTAAATGCAGACACATGCACACTGTGTGTATATGGAACTGCCCATGTTTTACTACGTGATCAAAAAGTAGGAATTGGTCGTGTTATTAATGATTTTGGAGGGGTTCCTTTCTCTCCAAGTGCCATCAGTTAATTCTCTGCTCACTGCAGACGCCATGTGTTGCAGATCACACTGTCGTGGTGTTTGTACCGAGCAGGTGCCAGATGATGTGACAGCAGCTGTGTGAGCTAGATGAAAGTGGTAACAGTTGATCCTGCACTTGCTCTGTGACGTGTGAACTGAGAATGTGTAAATGGGTGGTTAGCTCAACACCCAGATCCTGGCACTAAAGCAGCGATCAAATTCTGCTATGAGTAGGGAAAGCTCCACACTATTCCATCTGTTCAGAATTTGAGACCGAGCTGGTTTTCCTTGAGACATGAGAGTGCTGGAGTGAAACAAACGAACTGCTGGAGGAACTCAGCATGTCACATAAAATTGTAGAGAGAAATGGGCAGTCAGCATTTTGGGTCAAGGCCTTTCTTCCGGTCTGCAACACGGTCTCATGTGAAGAATCTCGACCCAAAATGTCATGTTCATTACACAGAACATGGAACTTTACAGCATAGTGTTACATCCAAGGTGCAGAACACTTGAGACTGGGTGACTGTCAGGGATAGGAAGGGTTAAACAGCCAGTGGCTATCCCCCTTAACAACAGGTATACCACTTTGGGGTGTGGGGGGGAGGAGGACTTTGCAGAGGAAAGTCACAGCAGTCAGGTCTCTGGCATGGAATCTGAGTCTATGACTCAGATGGGAAGGAGGGGAGGGTAGAAGGGGAAGGCTGTGGAGACAGGAAGTTCATTAGTTAGGGAAACAAAAAGGAGGTTCTGTGGACAGAACAAAATTCCCGGATGCCGTGTTACCTCCTGGGTGGTAGGGTCCAGGACCTCTTGGATCAAGTCCTCGGCATTTTAAAGTGGAAGGGTGATTAGCTGGAGGTTGTGGTCCAGTGACATAGGTAGAAAGAGTGTTGAGGTTCTGTAAGGCGCTCAATTAAAGGGCAGGACCAGATTGTGATCTCATGATTACTACCTCTGAGGTGAGGCCTTCTACAAAAGCTATTTGGAGTCAGGTGTTCCAATCAATGAGATGAGATTGAAGGTTGGATTGTTCAGGTGCCCTGCCCTATGAAAAAACACACACAAAGTCATTTCTTCTTCTCGAGAAAGATCTGTTTATATGCACCATGCCTCAATCAAAACAACTTTCAGACAACCTTAGAAGAAGAATTGTAGAGTTGCATGAAGCTGGAAAAGACTACCAAAGCATTTCTAAAGATCTGAGTCAACAGTAAGAGAAATTGTCTGAAGGTGGAAGACATTCAGTACTGTTGCTACTCTCCCTAGGAGTGGGTGTCCTGCAAAGGTCACACCAAGAGCACAATGTGCAATGCTGAAGGAGGTGAAAAAGAACCCAAGGGTAACAGCAACAGGCCTGCAAAAATCTTTAGTACTTGCTATAATTTTTGTTCATGTGTCTCCTATAAAAAAAACACTGAACAAGAATGGTGTTCATGGAAGGACACCATGAGGAAACCACTGCTCTCCAAAAATAAACATTGCTGCTTTCCTCAAGTTTGCCAAAGACCACCTGAATGTTCCACAACACTTCTGGGACAGTGTACTGTGGACAGATGAGACAGACATTGAACTTTTTGGCAGAAATGCACACCACTGTGTTTGGATGAAAAAGGACACTGCACACCAACACCAAAACCTCATCCCAACTGTGAAGCATGGTGGAAGGAGCATCATGGTTTGGAGCTGCTTTGGTACCTCAGGGCCTGGACAGCTTGCATTTGTTAAGGGAACAATGAATACAAAATTGTATGAAGACAGTTTACAGGGGAATGTCAGGGTAGCTGTCCATCACCTAAAACTTGGATGATGCAACAGACAATGATCTGAAACACAAGAGCAAATCAACAACAGAATGGTTTAGAAAGAAGAAAATGAGTGTTTTGGAATGTCCAAGTGAGAGTCCAGACTTTAATCTAATTGAGATGCTGTTGCATGTCCTGCAGAGCACTGTTCATGCAAAGCATCCCAGAAATACTGATGAGTTGAAACAGTTTTGTATGGAGGAATGCTCTAACATTCCTCTTCACCATTGTGCAAGTCTGATCAGCAGCTACAGGAAACATATGGAGGAGGTTATTGCTGCCAAAGGAGGTTCTACTAATTATTAAATACAAGCGTCAGATACTCTTTCTAGCTTGGACCATGGGTGATTGAACAACGTGTTCAATAAAGACATGAGAAGTACAATTGTCTGTGAGATTTGGCAGATTGAATTTATTATTGTGACTTAAGTAAGCAAACCACATTTTATGAGTAATTAGTGCAGAAAACCAGTTAATTGCAAAGGGTTTACACTTTTTTATACAACTGTACGTCCATTAAATCAGCCATTCTCAATGGGGGCCCTGGCATATTTGAAGGGGGCCACTGACTGAAAACTGAGAAGGGGAGCCCCAAGTATTTATGGGGGCCCTGGTAACTGAACCAATGAAATACCCAAGCAGCAACCTTCACTGGAGTCAATAATTTCCCTCCTATTTATAATATCTTTCCAACACACCATTTGAATTCGGCGCACCTGGTAAATTCATTGCTTAAGTTCCTCCCACGCAGACTCACTTCAGAGTCAGTCGTGAATCAGTCTGCACCGAGTCAACGTATTCAATCAAGAGTTCTCGCATCCATTATCACTATACTTCATTCTCTGAAGATCAGCATGTCTTACTAGGCTTTTTTAGCCGTCAGTTCAGTCAGTTTCAAAAAGATTTCTGGATCAAGTGTGATCTGCCAAATAAATTTACAACACTGTGGGAAAAAGCCAAAAGATTTTCTTACTGCCTTTCCCTCAACATATTTGGTTGAGAGCAGATTCTGCAAGGTAGTTTCCCTGACAAAATCCAGGAACAGAATTGATATCACACCAAGAGGTGACCTCCGACTGTCATTGTCTAATTTGGAGCCTGATATCCTGAAACTTGAAAAAAAGCAAGCTCAAGGATCGCATTAGGCCTGATAAATGTTTAATTTCATACAGTTTTTTTTAAAGTTTTGTCAAGTATGTCAGAATGTTCAAGTTTTCTTGACGTTCAATAATAAATGATTTTCTGTCTATCTGTTTATGTTGTATCACTGTTTGAAAGTGGGGCCATGGAATCTGAGAAGAGCCCCTAAAAACGGCCAAAAAACGGTTGAGAATCACTGCATTAAAATGACGCTAGGCACAGGAGTATCTGTACATAAGGTGACTCTGACAGGAAATGATAAAGTAACAGTTATGGGCCATGTGGGGGGGTGGGTTAGTGAGTGCTGTGTTGATCAGCCTTATCGCTTGGGGCGAGTAGTGGTTTTTGAGTCTAGTGGTCCTGGTGTGGATGTTATGTAGGCTCCTCCCTGATGGGAGTGGAACAAACAGTCCATGAGCAGGGTGGAAGGAATTCTTCATGATATTACTGGTCTTTTTCCAGTGCTAAGCAGTGGTGCCTCAGTGAGAGAACATTCATACCACACACATTTCACACTCACAGGGTGCCCCAGAGCACTTAACATCCAGTGAAACAATTTTCAAATGCACATCCACTCTTCTCTGCAAATTATATTTTGCAATGCAAAACCGGCTGACATTGAAGCACTTACAAAATGCTAGACAAACTCAGCAGGTCAGGCAGCATTTATGGAGAGAAATAAATAGACAACGTTTTGGACCAAGAACCCTAATCAGAAGTTGAAGGAGCAGTCTATCCCACACAGGGCCATAACCCAGTGTTACACAGTGTATCAGGGTCATTTGCCTTTACTTCAGTAGCCATCTTTTCGTAACTGGATAGATTTGTATGTTTTCACCATTCTCACCAAATCCAAGTGAGCTGTAATTCCCAGGCACAGGATTCTTTTCCAACAGTCACTCAATTGCTATTCCCATATCTTTTAGATATATGCAGAGGCATCAGTCAACAAAGGCCAGTGACATGGCAAGGAAATCTACTTAGTCATTTTCCTAAACAAGTTGAAGTTCATGTTTAATTGTCATTCAGCCATACGTGAATACAGGCAAACGAAGCGATGACGCTCCAGGGCCAGAGTGCAAAACACAGTACCAACAGTCATACATAGTACAGGCACCTATAACACATCAGATAACAGTAAACATACAGTCACACAATAAATAGCCCAAGTCCAAATCCATGGATGTTGTCAGTAAGAACAAGTCTGCAGCAGCCCACAGATAAACACAGTCCAGCTCGTGTTCCACTGAGCGAATACTGGAGATGGAGATGAGAACGGGAGGTGCCAGCCCCCAATCCAGCATTGGCACTATGCCACACTTCTGGCATCACCTCTCAGGAGCAGCGGCAACAAGGGACCCCACGGCACTACAACCAAGGCCATGCATCTCCTCCGATGTCAGGCTTATCAATGAACCAGTGAAATGGCTTGCAGTATTCTGCATTACCAATGTCTAATAGGGCCTTGATCATGCAATTGCAAGAAAAATGTTCGAGGCAATCAGTCACTGTTAGAATGCACACTGCCTTCATGCACCCCGATATCAGTGCCCTTCTGTAGCAGGCAGCAATGTAGTTCATCTCTGCTAGCGACAACTCGCTGATGGGGTAGACCTTTGATTGACTCCCTTAGAGGCCACTGCGTCTGAGCACACCACCATCTTCCCAGGAAACCCTGAGGTAAGTTCAGATCTTACTACTACACACAACAGGAGGGTTTGGAATCCTTCCCCTCTGCTTGCAGCTCAGGTTTACTGTATCAAGCTGCCACTTACAGCTTTGTATTCATTTACCACTTGCAACACTGACTGGATATATTCTTGTACATTCTCCAGAGCTGAAAGGGTGCAAGGGAGGTGGAGGCAGGGATTATTTATTACAGACCCGCCAATGTATGATGCCTTCAGCTTTCCCCTGCAGCAGCCGTTACCACTGAGAAAGTCAGATAAAATAAACAGTGCATAAAGATAAAGGTCGTGTTAATTACTTCACATTCCTTTGGGGTAAAATACTCTTAAACAGTGAGCAAAGTTACAGGGGTTAAGAGCCTTTGGGTTTGCCAGCAGCTGCCCTCTGTTAACAGCTTTCTGCACTTGGCAGTCCTCCACAGTGCTTGAAAGCAGACATTTGTTTTATTTGGTAAGGTCAAGGGGAGTACTGGGGGAGAATGAAATTCTAAATATTTTCACTTCTCCTTGACACCTCTCACCTCTCGAGTTGAATGAAGTATTTCGAAGTAGAAAACCTTGCCTCAGTGTAATTCACACACTGATGAGCTGCCTGGTTAGTTTGAATGGATCTGCTGGTTTACCTCATGTTTGCTGATCTTTGGCAAGGCATTCAGTTAACTTTAAAGACCACAGTGCTATTATTCTTTTCAATGTCTGAAACAGTACAGTGAATAGATTTGGGACATAGGAGACAGATGCTGGAATCCAAAGCAACAAGCACCTTGCTGGACGAACTCAGTGGGTCTAACAGTATCTGTGGGAAGAGGTGAACTGTCAACATTTCAGGTCAAAGCCCTGCATCAGGACTGGCTGAACATGTCCTCAGCCTGAATAACTTCTCTTGACTTCTTTCACTGACTGCAGATTAAAAGTATAAACATGGGCACCTTCATGTCTTTTCATTGGCTGCATGCAACAGTCGCTGTGCGATACCTTCTCTGGTACCACTCCTGATTCTTTCTCTGTGACATTGACTGCTTCCTGCACTTTTGTGGATTTCATGTTTTATCTTCTTTGCCAATAACTTACACCCTGCTCTCAAATTCATGCGTACCATTTCTGAAACTTCCTTTTCTAGACCTGTTTGTCTTCATTTGGAAGATGAAGGGAGAAAAGGAGTCTTGATACAGGGTTTTAACCCAAAGCATAACAGTTTATTTACCCCCTTTCCCCACAGATGCTGAGTTCCACCAGATGATTGTTTCTCCTCATCCTCGTCCTTCCCCTCCCCCCTCCATATTTGAGTTATTACTAAAAATGATAATCTGCTGCATTTGATGTTCCCTTATTCCTTTTATCTGGTTCTGAAGAAACTAATGCATTTAGGAGCACAGATCCCATCTGATACCAGAGCAGTTGCCTTCTCTCTGGGTCTCTGTTCCCTTGGGCCAGTCCCAGCCTGGTTCCTCACCCCAGATAACTGACTGGCAATTTGGGTAGTCAAGTCAAGTTTGTTGTCATGTGCACAAGTACAGAAAGGTTATGGTACAGTAAAAATTTTGCTTGTCCCTGCACCAGCACATTAAGTACAGACAACAGAGTATAAATTATACATAGAAATACAAGGGGGGGGGGGTAAAAAAAAGTCTACTAAATCAAGAGCTTCATCCAAAAAAAAACAAACACAATCAGTGATAAGTCCATGGTAGTACGAGACATGGTCCCGAGTGTTGTAATGCTGAGGTAGTGTTGGTATTGTGCAGCTCAGTTCAAGAGTCTGATGTTGAAGGAAAGTAGCTGTTGTGAACCTGGTTCGTAGACTTTAGAGAACTACAGCACAGAACCAGGTCCTTTGGCCCATCCAGTCTGTGCTGAACCATTTAAAATGCTTACTCCCATCGACCTGAACTGGGGCCATGGCCTTCCATACCCCTACCATCCATGTACATATCCAAACTTCCCTTAAATGTTGAAAACGGGTACACATGCAAAGCTTGCTGGCAGCTGGATCCACAAGTTCATATACAGAGTGAAGCTCCCTCTACACAATCCCGTCAAACACTCCTGGGGTCTGACAGAGTGAAAACCCCTCCACACTCCCAGGGTCAGACACAGAGTGAAGCTCCCTCTACACTCACCCATCAGACACTTCTGAAAAGATCTACAGCAGACATGGTCTCACTGGTCCTGCACTCATCCTGTAAAGACAGTAATGTTAGACAATTGTTTGTTGACTACAGCTCCACCTTACTACTCTAATTTCAAGCAAACTTGTCACCAGCTCCAGACCTTGGGAGTCAGCAACTAGATTCTCCTTTGACTTCCTTAACAACAGAGTGCAATCAGCAAGTAATTGCCACAATTATTCTAAACTCTGGTGCTCCACAAGGTTGCGCCCTCAGCCTCTACTCCTTGCCATTCATGATCAAGTGGCCAGATTCTGCTTAACAGCACCTACATTTGCAGATGATGCCATGTACTGGGCTGCTTTGCAAATAAGAAAATAGAACCACCATGTTGTGCCAAACTTTTAACCTACTCCAAGATCAATCTAACCTTGTAATGTGGGTCTTTAGGCCTCTCTATCAGTTAGAAGACAGTATGATCTAGCTGGTGGGTATTCTTAATAATAGATGTCATCTTCTTGAGGCAGAGCCACCTGTAGAGGCTCCCATTAGTGCGGCAGGCTCTGCCTGTGATGGCCTTGTATTAGTAGGAATTAGTATCTCAACTGGGGTCCTCGTTTACTGATTCTTGTTCTACCTAGAAATTGAAATGTGCTGTTAAGAATGTCCAAGGAGGATATGTTCAGTTTGGCTTCTACTCCTTTTTTTGGCTCATCTACTCCTAATGGTCCACTCTGTTAGGGGCCTGTGGCAATAAAAGCAAAATCTGCTGGAAGCTCCTTAGTGCCTAGGGAGAGTCATCCAAATTACCGGACAGCAATCTGGAACATGTTAGATTTTTGTGTGAGCTATTCCTCCTTCTCTCCTGAGTCTACAAACTGCAAGACTGCAGAGTCTCGCTACTACTGTCAAGCAGGAGGTACAGAAGCCTGATGTCCCACATTACGAGGTCCAGGAACAGATACTTTCATATGGCCATCAGGTTCTGGAACCAGCCAGCACAGCTGTAATGCCACCTTCAGTAACACTACAGACTCCCTCTTGCACTATAATGCACTTCTCCCTGATTTTTGCCTTTATTTGTTTTGTTTTGGCACAGTCATTTTTCTTCCTCTTTCATCATCAGGAACTCCTTTCTTCCCATGGTCCACTCTCCTCTCCTATCAGATTTCTTCTTCTGTAGCCCTTTACCTTTTCCACCTATCATCTCCCAGCTTCTCGCTTCGTTACACCCCCCTTCCTCACCCATTCACCTTTCCCTTCACCTGGTTTTGCCTATCCCCTGCTGGCTTGTAACTCCTTCCTTCCCTCCCACACCACCTTATTCTAGCTTCTGCCCCTTTCCTGTCCTAATGAAGGCTGTCAGCCCAGTTGTCAACTATTTATTCATTTCCATTGACTCATTTTGTGTGTTTTGCTCTGGATTTCCAGCATTTAAAGGTTAAAAGTTCATTTATTATCAAAGTATACAACTTGAAATTCTTCTCACAGTAGCCGTGAAACCAAGAAAGGCAGCACGATCAACACCCCCAAAATCCCCTCTCCCCGCGCAGAAAATTGGACTGAAAGGGAACAGGCACATCTACCTCCATATTCCTCCTTCCACACAATGAAAAATGAACAAAACGTAACAGGCATATCAACCCCCAAATCTCTCCTTCTGCACAAAGAAAAACAAGAAAGATCAGGCGAAAAACACAGAATATAAAAAAACTGTGAGACTGAGAAAAAGGCTGTAGTGCCAAGTCCACATTCAAACGCAAAAATCCTGGGCATCATTCTCTGAGCCCAGCAGCATTCCCTTCCCCCTCCATAGCAGAACCATCAAAAGACAAGGCAGCTGGCATTCGCCTTCTGCATTCGCCTTGATGCTTCAACCTTTAATCGGCAAAAAATGGAAACTTTAATCGAGGATATGGAGTTGGACAACGGCTTACACTACAGCCTGCCTGCCACGAAGTTTATGCACACTGTCTCTGTTTCCAAGAATGCAGAGCACCCAAACAATCTCCAACAGCAAATCACAGGTTCCAACAGTTCCAGAATCACAAAAAAGAAACATAAAAGAAGTGAAATAATCTGGTTTCACAATCTATCCAGGAGGCAACCAAAGGAACATTGTACGCAGGTGCCATCTTGACCCGGATCTGCAGAATTTCCTGTGTTTATATATCATTTATATTCTTTGTGTGGCTGTGATTCTGCTGCAAGTGTTTCATTCTACCTGAAACTCACCATACTTGTACACATGACTGAAACTGCTGGCTTACCAGCAGCTTCTGTAGCACTTGCCCTGTGTCTTTGTAGAGTTGCAATCATACTGATTATAGAAAAGCATTGCACAAAGCAGTTCCCTACATTTTATATCCACCATTCTTTAGGCTGATGTAGGTGATGCCATGATAATCAATATCTACTTATAACTGCAGGTTTACCAGTGGAACAAGCCTCAGTCCTAATCCATCTCCACTCAGAAGTACCTCCTGTATTCAATAAAGTGACCATTGAGGGTATATTTGTGGCCTTCAGCTGCTTAATCCATCCACTTCCACATCAACGTGTTGTGCATTCAGAGATGCTTTTCTGCACACCACTGTTGTAACGTGTGGTTATGTGAGTTCCTGTCTGGCTTGAACCAATTTGGCCATTCTCTGACCTCTTTCCTAACAAGGCGTTTTTGCCCACAAAGTCCGGACACCGCTGTATGTGAAAATTCAGAAGATAAGTTTCTGAGATTCTAAAACCAATGTGTTTGTACCAACAGTCATTCTATGGTCAAAATCATTTAAATCACATTTCTACCCCATTCAGTCTGAACAATAACTGAACCTCTTGACTATGTCTGCACCTTTATGTGCCTTGAGTTGCTGCCACTTGATTGTCTTATTAGATATTTGCATTAACAAGCAGGTGTACAAGTGTACCTAATAAAGAGGCCACTGTGTGTATATATTTGAGTGAAGAGTGAGTCAGAGGTGGTTGACATACATTTGCCTTCTGGCATTCCTCACATTTGAGCTGTTCCAACTGCTTCCTTTCAATGTATCAACATCACCCGGGGTTGCCAATAACCACAGTAAGTATCCAAGGGGCCCAAGTCTGAAGACCCCTTTTCTCGTACCCAGATCAGTGTGGTCTCAAGGGATAAATTCCACTTTGCCAGAGAGTAACAGCGAAGGACAACAGGCGAAGTTTAAAAATACAAAAGTATTTTTTTTTAAATTAGTGAGTATGGTCCCAAAGCTTAGCAACATCTATTGCCTGCAACTTAGTACAATATTGCATTGAGCCTCAGGGAGCCCCTGTGTTCAAGGGAATTAAAGATTCGCAGCAAATGTATTTGGTGCGAGATGTACATGTCTGTTTTTAGATTTTTCTCTGGCCTCTAGCCAGTAGCACAAATATGCTTAGTTATTATGTCTGACTTCAATGGCATTAACAAAGCCTCAAGAATCTGAAAAATAATTAATATCACTGGCATATCTTGTGAAGATTTTTGTTTTGCAGTAGCAGTGCAATACATAAAAAACCTAAATTATAGTACGTATGTGTATGTATATTAACAATAAGTAGTACAGAAAGAGAGGTAGTGTTCACGGGTTCATTGTCCATTCAAAGATCTGATGGTGGAGTGGAAAAAGCAGTTTCTAAAGCATTGAGTGTGTCTTCAGGCTTCTACACCTCTGATGGTAGTAATGAGAAGAGGGCACATCTTGGCTGATGGGGGTCATTAATGATGGATGCTGTCTTCTTGAGTCATCACCTTGTGAATATGTCCCATGATAGAGCTTCTTGAGTTTATAATCCAGTGGCCCCTCAATACTCGATGATGATGCAACCAGTTAAAACACTCTCCATGGTACATTTGTAGAACTTGCTAGAATTGTACTTTTGGTTATTTCTACGCAGCTCTCTCTCTCCAGCTTTTGCACACCCTCTCCCATTCACTTATAAGCTGTGTCCAGAGATACTGTTTCAGCCACTCAAGTGGTTCTAGTTCACCTGGCTTATTACCAGTAGGGCATTAATAACAAGTGATAGCTTTTGTATATATACAGGGTAAGCCTGAGTTAGAATTCTGCAAGCAGAAGTTGGAACACAAGAGGAGTCCATGATCCAAATTGATTAAAGAAGGAACTGTGTTTTAATGAGAGAGAATGCTGTAGCATTTGGTTTGGATGTGGTTCTGGGTCCTGATGGAGATAACTGATACTCAAGTTGCTGAGAGAGTTGGGGTGGAAAAGAAAAGGACTTAAAATGGTCAGCTGGAAAATTTATCCATAGCATCTACATATATTTTAACTAATCACTGTCCTGTTGCTTTTAGAATTCTAAGTGCATGGAAATGAAATGGTACTTTACCTTGAATTGAGTTTTTGTATTAGATTTCTTCTTGTTCTTGTTGTAATCCATCTTTGACGACCTTGTTCAACAACCTTGTTACTTACCAGCTTTAGATTAGAATAGGAGGAAACAGTGAAGAGGAAGGTGGTTTGATACAGTGTCACACAGCTGAAGAATTCTGCCTTCTGCAAGTGCACAATAACTGAAAGCTGTCTCTCAGGCTTGTGTTTATAATTCATCTCCTAATACCCATCTTCTGGTGTGATTCTTCCTGGCAATCCATCTGTTCATTTCTCAGCACTGGAGCATGCAAGAATGGGCATCTGGCTTTTGCTTTGAAAGAAGGAAATAATGAGACGTAATGCTTTGCAAAGGGTTGCGTTCGTCCTTGGATCCGTACGATCTGTTTTAAAGAATTTCACTGGAGAAAAAAAGATAGATCAAATAAACAAGGCAGTTCAAATAAGGCTTTAAGCAGTGGACAGCGCTCTGTCCAGCACAGATCCAACTGCATTAATGTCAACAAGTGGCTATGCAGGAGTAGAGGAAGGTGGAATGCTTTATTGAATATCTGCCTCTTGTTCACTTTGTCTTCCGTGACGTAAGCCATGTGCCTGTGGTATGTGATCAAGGCAGCTACTGAGAAAGAACTTGTTCCATGAGCCAACGAGGCTGCCAGTGAAGTGTGATCCAAGAAGTGAACATCATCACCACCCTACAGGATTCAACAGAACCTGCTGGAAACTGACACTGCCGTACTTCTTGTGTAGTGTTTCATCATGCATGCAGATATCACAGCCTGTTCCACGGCCAATAAATCCTCACAGGTTGCCGTCACCCTATCGACATGCCTAGCCAGCTTGTAGAAGTGGAAAGTAAAACATATGAAGAAGAGATGTTCACCAGGTTCCCAGGTCATTTACTGTTCTCAGACAGTGCAGTCATTTAGTAAATTTGGTTTGACACTATCACGGATACCAAGGTACAGTGTAAAAGGGCATTTTGCATGCCACCATCATCAAGGATCATCCCACCATCACCACCATCTATAGACCATGTTCTGTTCTTGCTGCTGCCATCGAGAGAAGGTGCAGGAGTCTCAGGACCAACACCACCAGGTTCAGTAATAATTATTACCCTTCAGCCATCAAACTCTTGAACCAGAAGGAATAGCTTCACTCAATTTCACTCATTCCATCACTAAACTGTTCCCACAACCTAAGAACTCTTCATCTTGTATCCTCAATATTTATTGCCTGTTTGTTTATTTTCTTTTGTATTTGCACAGTTGTCTTTTGCACATTGGTTGTTTGTTCATCCTGTAGAGTGGTCTTCCATTGATTCTCTTATGTTTCTTGGATTTACTACGTATGTTCGCAAGAACAAATCTCAGGGTTGTCGTATTTGTACTTTGATAATAAATTTACTTTGAAGTTTGATCCATACAGACCATTTCCTCACATCAGTGCATTGAGGTAGTACAAGGGAAAAAGCAACGGTGCACAGAATAAAGTACCTCATCTATTGCATGGTAGAAGGGAACAGACTAGGATTTGTTACACAACAATTAGATATTTCCATTGTGGAGGCTTCAGAATGCTGGAGTGAATCTGTAGATGTACTGTGGAGAGCATTCTGACAAGCTGCATCACTGTCTGGGATGGGGGTGGCTACTGCACAGGACCAAAAGAAGCTGCAAAGGGTTATAAATTTAGTTGGCCCCTTCTTGGGTACTACCCTACAAAGTACCCAGGACATCTTCAGGGAGCAGTGCCTCAGAAAGGCAGCGTCCATTATTAAGGACTTCCATGCCCTTTTCTCACTGTTACCATCAGGTAGGCGGCACACCCTCAGTGATTCAGGAACAGCTTCTTTCTCTCTGCTGTCTGATTCCTAAATGGACATTGAACCTGTGAACACTACCTCACTTTTTAAATATATATTCTGTTGTTTGTACGATTTTTAATCTATTCAATATACGCAAACTGTAATTGTTTTACTTATTTATTATTATTTTATTATTTTTTCTTCTGTATTATGTATTGCATTGAACTACTACTGCTAAGTTAACAAATTTCACAACACATGCCGGTGATGATAAACCTGATTCTGAACTGTAGACCATGAAACTCAGGACATTGGTTTATAAGCCCGTAAGACTTGATGGAGCAGAATTAGACCATTTGGCACATTGAGACTGTTCCACCATTCAATCATTTAAGCAGATTTATTATCCTCCTTAACCCCATTCTCTTGCCTTCTCCCCGTAATCTTGGACATGCTTACTAATTAAGCTATCAACTTCCACTTTAAATATACCCAAGACATGGCCTCTGCAGCCATTGTTGGTAATAAATTCCACAGATTCTCCAGTTGAAGAAATTCCTCCTCATCTCTGTTCTAGAGGGATGTCCTTCTGGAGTTTACAGAGGAGTCTTTCTGACATCTGGGCTGTGGAAAGGCAAGGCAACCTGGGACCAGCTGGAGGATTGAGCTTAAAGCATTTTCTTCCAACTTAAGTGTGAGAGTCATGTGCTTGATTTCCAGCTGTTTCATCTGAGCCAGAGTACTCGCAGTGTTGATTGGGAGTGTTGTGAGGCTGACCTGCTCTGGTACTTCAGCATGTAGTCCATAATAAACACAAGATATTCTACAGAGTGACACACTGTTGGAGAAATTCAGGAGCCTGATGAAGGGTCTTGGTCCAAAAAGTCGATTATTTATTCTTCTCCATGGATATTGCCTGACCCCCTCCAGCATTTTGTGTGTGTTTTACTCAAGACACCATGATACAGTCTTGCTTGGTCACTCATTTGAACAACGAAAATTTATATTTTAAAGATTGGTGTAATTACAGTTTGTTGGCCAGAAATGAGTATGGGAATCTCAAAACCTCTCTCACAATAAATGCAAGGTTCTCAGATGTTTCTATCCTAATCACAAATGGTCATGAAACTCGTAAAGAAAACTGTGGATGCTGGAAATCTAAAGCAAACACAGAAGATGTTGGGACTACTCAACAGGTCGTCTGAGTCTGTGGAGAGTGGGATAGTCTGTAGCGCCTCATTTCCTAGCGTATCCGAACCGACTCACAATTAGATAGCCTACGGGGGTTTGCGAGCACAGAGCTTTGGAGCCTCTTCGCCATGGGGGGCCGGTTGACAGAGGCTTAAAAGTGAGGCTGAAGTTTTCGAATAAAGTTTTTCCTTCGACTGCAGTTACCGACTCCGTGTCGTAATTTTAGCGCTGCTTGTAGCACACCGCTACAATTGGTGACCCCGACGGTCCAAACGATTTTTGGACCAGAAATGACCGACGCCGCCTCTGTTCATGCGGTTTCGTTGAAACTGCCGGGTTTCTGGACACAGCGCCCGGACCTATGGTTCCAGCAAGCCGAAGCCCAATTCCACGTTCGCCGGATCACCTCAGAAGACACCCGCTACTACTACGTGGTGGGCTCCCTCGACCAGGACACAGCTGCCCAGGTCGCGGAGTTCGTACAGTCGCCCCCGGCAGACGGCAAGTACACGGAATTCAAAGCCCTGCTCCTCAGGACTTTCGGACTCTCACGGCGCGAGCGGGCTGCCCGTTTACTGCACCTGGATGGCTTGGGCGACAGACCTCCATCGGCTTTAATGAATGAGATGTTGTCTCTGGCCGAGGGACACACAGGCCTCATGTTTGAGCAGGCATTCCTGGAGCAGCTGCCCGAGGACATACGCCTGCTGCTGTCCGACGCGGATTTCAGTGACCCCCGGAAGGTGGCAGCCCGGGCAGACTTGCTGTGGAACGCCAAAAAGGTGAGCGGGGCGTCCATCGCACAGATCTCCCAGCCACGCTCCCGGCAGCAAACCAGTCCAGGCCCGGCCGCAGAGCCCACTAACCCCCGGCCCAATGACCACTGGTGCTTCTACCACCAGCGGTGGGGCGCAGAAGCCCGCCGTTGCCGCCCGCCCTGCAAGTTCCCGGGAAACGCCAGGGCCAGCCGCCGCTGATGGCTACGGCGGCTGGCCATCGGGATAGCCTCCTGTATGTGTGGGATAGAAGGTCGGGACGCCGGTTTTTGGTCGATACTGGGGCTGAGATCAGCGTTTTACCTCCGACGAGTTACGACACCCGCAGCAGGGCACCGGGTCCCCCCCTGAGGGCCGTGAATGGCAGCACAGTAAGGACCTATGGCACCCGTCAGGTGCAGCTACTGTTCGGCCCCAGCCAGTTCACGTGGGACTTCACACTGGCCGCCGTAGCCCAACCGCTTCTGGGTGCGGATTTTTTGCGAGCTCACAGCCTGCTGGTTGACCTGCCCAGGAAGAGACTGGTACACGCCGAGACCTTTCAGACGTTCTCCCTGGGCGCGGCCCAGTTGCCAGCCCCTCACCTCGGCTCCATCACGCTGTCCGACAACGATTTCACCAGCGTCCTGGCGGAGTTCCCATCGGTTCTGGCACCGCAGTTCACAGCAGCCATGCCCAGGCACGGCGTACAGCACCACATCCCGACGCAGGGACCACCCCTCCATGCCCGTGTTCGGCGGCTTCCCCCGGACAAGCTCCGACTGGCGAAGGAGGAGTTCCAGAGAATGGAGGAATTGGGGATCATCCGGCGGTCCGACAGCCCCTGGGCTTCCCCCCTGCACATGGTGCCCAAAGCGACGGGGGGCTGGAGACCGTGCGGCGACTACCGCAGGCTGAACGAGGCTACCACACCGGACCGCTACCCTGTGCCGCACATTCAGGACTTTGCGGCAAACCTGCACGGCGCCCGGATCTTCTCCAAGGTCGACCTTGTCCGAGGGTACCATCAAATCCCGATGCATCCTGACGACGTCCCCAAAACGGCTCTCATCACCCCGTTTGGCCTCTTCGAGTTCCTCCGCATGCCGTTCGGCCTGAAGAATGCCGCACAGACGTTCCAGCGGTTAATGGACGCGGTGGGACGGGACCTGGACTTCGCGTTCATCTATTTGGATGACATCCTCATAGCCAGCGGCAGTCGTCAGGAGCATCTGTCCCACCTCCGTCAACTCTGCGCCCGACTGAGTGAGTACGGTCTTACAATCAACCCTGCCAAATGCCAGTTCGGACTTGATACCATTGACTTCCTGGGCCACAGGATTACTAAAGACGGGGCAACCCCTCTGCCCGCTAAGGTAGATGCGGTCCGCCACTTCCCCCGACCCACCACGATCAAAGGCCTTCAGGAATTGGTAGGTATGGTCAATTTCTACCGCCGCTTCCTCCCTTCAGCTGCCCGGATCATGCGCCCCCTGTTCGCCCTGATGTCGGGTCCGAGCAAGAATATTACCTGGGACGAGGAGTCCGCCGCCGCTTTCGTTCAAACGAAGGAAGCTTTGGCTGACGCCGCAATGCTAGTACATCCCAGAATGGACACCCCTACCGCCCTCACAGTGGACGCATCAAACACGGCAGTCGGTGGGGTGCTGGAGCAGCTCATCGCAGGTCGCTGGCAACCCCTGGCGTTTTTCAGCAAACACCTGCGGCCACCCGAGCTCAAGTACAGTGCTTTTGACCGGGAACTGTTGGCGCTCTACCTGGCAATCCGGCATTTCAGGTACTTCCTAGAAGGTCGGCCCTTCACCGCGTTCACGGACCACAAACCGCTTACCTTTGCGTTTACGAAAGCATCCGACCCCTGGTCATCCCGCCAGCAACGCCACCTGTCCTACATCTCTGAATACACAACGGATGTCCGGCACGTCTCGGGTAAGGACAATGTCGTGGCGGATGCGCTCTCTCGCCCTACCGTTCATGCCCTTTCCCAAGGGGTAGACTTTGAGGCACTGGCAGAGGCACAGCAGGTAGATGAGGAGATTCCGAGTTACAGGACTGCAGTCTCTGGTTTGCAGCTCCAGGACTTCCCCGTGGGCCCAGGTGAGAGGACCCTACTCTGTGACGTCGCCACCGGCCAGCCCCGTCCGGTCGTCCCCGCAGCCTGGCGGCGACGTGTTTTCGACTCCATTCATAACTTGGCGCATCCCTCCATCCGGACAACTGTCCGGCTGGTTTCCAGCAGGTTCGTTTGGCACGGTCTCCGCAAACAGGTCAGTGAATGGGCCAGAACGTGCATGCACTGCCAGACGGCCAAGGTTCAGCGGCACACCAAAGCCCCACCGCAGCAGTTCCATCCCGCCCACCGGCGTTTCGACCACATTCATGTGGATATCGTGGGCCCCCTGCCAGTGTCGCGCGGAGTGCGTTACCTCCTGACTATCGTGGACCGGTTCACAAGACGGCCAGAGGCGGTCCCGCTCACCGACACCACCTCCGAATCTTGCGCCCGAGCCCTGCTCGCCACCTGGATATCCCGCTTTGGTGTACCAGCCCACATTACCTCCGACAGAGGCGCCCAGTTCACCTCCAGCCTGTGGTCAGCTATGGCCAGCCTTTTGGGGACTCAGCTGCACCACACCACTGCCTACCACCCACAGTCGAACGGGCTAGTGGAGCGTTTCCACCGTCACCTGAAGTCGGCCCTCATGGCCCGCCTGCGAGGAGCCAACTGGGCGGACGAGCTTCCCTGGGTCCTTCTCGGCATCCGCACAGCGCCCAAGGACGACCTGCACGCCTCGTCAGCCGAGTTGGTATACGGCGCGCCCCTGGCCGTCCCCGGGGAGTTCCTACCAGCCCCGAGGGGGCAAGAGGAAGAACCCGCTGCAGTCCTGGGCAGACTTCGCGAGAAGCTCGGTAACCTGGCCCCCATACCCACTTCACAGCATGGGCGGCACCCGACCTGCGTACCCAAAGACCTACGGAACTGTAAGTTTGTGTTTGTACGAAGGGGCGGGCATCGGCCACTGCTGCAGCGGCCATACGAGGGGCCGTTTACGGTGCTCCGGAACAATGGGTCCACGTTCGTGCTGGACGTTGGGGGGAAGGAGGAGGTTTTCACGGTGGACCGCCTCAAGCCGGCCCATGTGGACCTGGCGCAACCGGCCGAGTTTCCGGCGCCTCGGCGCAGAGGCCGACCTCCCAAGCAGGTTCTGGCCCAGGCTGTGGACATTGGGGGGTGTATCGCCGGTTCTGGGGGGGGGTTATGTAGCGCCTCATTTCCTAGCGTATCCGAACCGACTCACAATTAGATAGCCTACGGGGGTTTGCGAGCACAGAGCTTTGGAGCCTCTTCGCCATGGGGGGCCGGTTGACAGAGGCTTAAAAGTGAGGCTGAAGTTTTCGAATAAAGTTTTTCCTTCGACTGCAGTTACCGACTCCGTGTCGTAATTTTAGCGCTGCTTGTAGCACACCGCTACAAGTCTACATTTTCAGCTTGGCGATCTACCTCTTTTGTTAGCATTCATTTCCAGAGGACTACAATATAAGAGCAAGGATGTAATGCTGAGGTCTTGTAAGGCATTGGTTGGAGCACGTTATGAGCAGTTTTGATCCCAATTACGAGAATGGAATATAAAGGTTAATGTATGAGGAGCATTTGATGGTTCTGGGCCTGTATTCACTGGAGTTTAGAAGAAGGAGGAGAGGGATCTCATTGAAACCTATCAAATATTGAAAGCCTGCATAGAGATCATAAGATGTAGGAGCAGAGTTAGGCCACTCGGCTTATTAGACCACTTGGATCATCATGACTGATTATCCCTCTTAACTCCATTCTCTTGCCTTCTCCCCATACTTTAGCACTCTGACTAAACAAGAACTTATCAACCTCTGCTTTAAATATACTCGTGACTTGGCCTCCTCAGCTGTCCATAGCAATGAATCTCAGATTTACCACCTTCTGGCTAAAGAAATTCCTTCTCACCTTTGTTTTAAATGGACATCCCTCTATTTAAGGCTGTACCCTCTGATCCTAGATTCACCCACTGTAGTGTTTGAAGACTCATCTGTGGACCTGAATGAATACACTATGGTTGTCATGGATTTAAAAAAAATAGTTGTAGATGAGTGTGTCCTCACAAAATCATTCAGTGTCTTCCCCAGCTAGAAGCCCTGGATGGATCATGAGATCTGCAGTCGGCTGAGGGCCAGATCAGAGGCATTCAAGTCTGGCAACCAAGAAAGTTACAGGAGGTCTAGGTACAATCTCCGGAGAGCCATCTCACGGGCAAAGTGGCAATTCCTGACTAAGCTCAAATCAGTGAAGGATGCTTGACAGTTGTGGCAGGGCTAGAATATTATCACCTCTTATAAAGTTAAATCAAGTGACATGGCTCAATGCTCCAGACTCCAGATGAGCTCAGTGCCTTCTATGCTCACTTTGACCATCAAAACATGGAGAAACATAGAAAATGTACAGCGTAATACAGACCCTTCGGCCCACAAAGCTGTGCCGAACATGTCCTTACCTGAGAAATTACCTAGGGTTACCCATAGCCTCTATTTTTCTGAGCTCCATATACCTGTCCAGAAGTCTCTTAAAAGACCCTATCATATCCACCTCCACCACCATCACCGGCATTCTGCACAAAAAAAAACTTACCCCTGATATCTCTGAGTTGCTAAGCGACTTGATTCTGCTCCAGTTTGCCTAGCAGCACAACAGGTCATCAGCAGATGTCTCATCTCTTCACTCAACCATGGAATTGCTAGACATCAGGATGTTCTTTATTGACGACAGTTTGACATTCAATACTATCATCCCCTCAAAACTAATCAGTAAGTTCCAAGACTTTGTGCAGTTGGATCCTTGATTTCTTCACTTGCTGTCCCCAGTCAGTTCAGTTGGCAATCATACCTCCTTCACAATCTCCATCAATACAGATGCAACAAAGACTGTGTGCTTAGTCCTCTGCTCTACTCACTTTATACTTATAACTATGTGGCTAAGCACAGCTCCAATGCTACATTCAAGTATACTGACAACACCACTGTTGTAGGCCGAATTAAAGATGGTGACAAATCAGCATATGGAGGGGAGTTAGGAAATCTGGCTAAATGATCACAACAACAATCTCTTACTCAATGTCAGCAAGACTAAGGAGCTGATTATTTATTCCAAGAGGAGAAAAGCACAGGTCCGTGAACCAGTGCTCATTGGGGGATCATTCGGAGAGAGTCAGCAATTTTAAATTCCTCATTGATATTATTTTAGAGGACCTGTTCTGGGCCCAGCACGTAAGTGCAATTATGAAGAAAGCACAGCAGCGCCTCAATTTCCTTAGGAGTTTGTGAAGATATGGCGTGACATCTAAAACTTTGACGAACTTACGTAGATGAGTGCTTAAGAGTATATTGACTGGCTGCATCAAAGCCTGATGGGGAAACACATTGCCCTTGAACAGAAAATCCTTCAGAAGGTAGTGGATGTGGCCCAGTCCATCACGGGTAAAGCTCATCCCACCACTGAGCACATATACATGGAGCGTTGTCACAGGAAAGTAGCATCCATCATTAGGGAACCCCACCACCTAGGCCATGCTCTCTTCTCACTGCTGCCATTAGGAAGAAAGTGTAGGAGCTTCAGGACTCACACCACCAAGTTCAGGAACAGTTATTACCCCTCAACCGTTAGGCTCTTGAACCAAAGCGGATAAGTTCACTCGGTTTCACTTGCCCCATCACTGAAATATTCCCACAACCTATGGACTCACTTTCAAGGACCTTTCATCTCATGTCGGTATTTATTGCTTGCTTGTTTGTTTGTTTATTTATCTATTTATTTATTTATTTATTTATTATAATTTGCACAGTCTTTTGCACACTGGTTGTATGCCCTGTTGATGTGGTCTTTCATTGATTCTATTATGGTTATTGGATTTAGTGAGTACACCCATAAGAGAATGAATCTCATGGCTGTATTTGGTGGTATGTATGTACTTTGATATTAAGTTTATTTTGAACTTTGTAAATAAACATCCTCTCTACATCCACTCTGTCTCAGCCTTTCAATATTCGATATATTTCAATGAGATTCCCCCCTTATATGGGCTCTTATCTTGCTAAGTAGTTTCATGTGTGGTACCTTGTCAAAGGCCTTCTGAAAATTCAAGTAAATAGCATTCGCCAACTCTTCTTGTCTGGTATTTCTGTGCCTGGTATTTTCTCAAAGAATTCTAACATCTGTCAGGCAAGGTTTCCTCTTAAGGAAACCATGCTGACTTTGGCTTACTTTATCAAAGTAGATGTCGAGAGTAAGTTTTCTATAGTGAGAGAGTCTAGGACCAGAGGACACGGCCTCAGAAAACAAGGATGTCATTTTATAAATGAGATGAGGAATTCCTTTAGCTAGAGCGTGGTGAGCCTGTGGAATTCATTGCCACAGACGGCTGTGGAGGCCAATTCACTGGACATATTTAATGTGGAGGTTGATAGGTGCTTGATTGTAAATAAATATTCCCTTTTTGATAAGGGAAAACAAATCAGCCATCATCGATTGATAGAGCAGCCTCGATGGGCCCAATGGCCTAGTTCTGATCCACTATCTTATGGCCTTCATACAGATGTGGCCAGACCTGATGAGTATTTCCAGCATGTTTTCTTTTTTGTTTTGCGAAGAGCAATTGCATGTGGTTTGTGTTCGTTCAGCAGTGGCACGATTGAAAGCTTAAGTTGTAATTCCCCACAGTATAAAATGTGACTCATCAGTGGATTCACAGAACCTCCAAAGATTAACTGCTTTCTCCAGCTCTCTTTGATATATTTTTGGTTTGTGTTCGTCAAAGTAAATGAAGGTGTTAAGAATATTATAAACACGAGATTCTGCAGATGCTGAGTTTCTCCAGCATTTTGTGTGTATTGCCCTGGTGTTAAGAATATCACTGTGGGTGCAAGTGTGGACATCTTCCAAGTTTTGCAGTTGTGAATTATCGCTGAAACCAAAGGAATGGAGACGGCAACAGTACTGAATGTGAAGTGTGGCTAGCAGAAGGACAATAGAAAACATCAAAACACTGCAGTGAAAAATAATAAACAGAATGCTGGACAAACTCAGTGGGTCATTTGTTATCTGTGAACACAAGATGTAAGTCGGCGGCTTAGGGCAAGACACTGCATCAGAGCACCAAGCAATGGGGAGACCAGATCCTACGGATGGTGGAATCTGGAGCAGAAAGCAAACTGCTGGAGGAGCTCAGCGAGTCAGGTAGCACTTCTGGGGGTACGTCATTGTCTCCTTCTCCACTCTCCGTACCGATGCAGGGTTTTAACCTGAAATATCTTTTTTTTTGCTTTAAATAGTAAAGACCTAGTGAAAATCTGGAAATACATTAGTAGAATTCACAGTATCGATCAGCTTGAGTGAGATGGTACAAGCAGGTCTGGCTAGACTAGAGATGCTGTGAAGGAAGACTTATACTAACAAAGTCCTTTTCAGCTTCACTCAGAACTGCCTTGGTGAGGCAGGAAAATGCATCAGCCACTTGGAGAACTCATGCACAGCGGTTAACAAGTCCCATTACAGGAAGGATGTGCAGGCCTCACCAAGGCAGTTCTGAGTGAAGGTGAGAGGGTACAGAAGAGGTTTACCAAGATGCTATTTGGCTTAGAGGGCATGTACTATAAGAAGAAATTGGACAATGTTAGGTGGTTTTCTCTGGAGTATTGAAGGCTGAGGGGAGACCTGGTAGAGGTTTGTAAGATTATGAGAAGCATAGGTAGAGTAGGCAGCCAGGATCTTTTTCCCAGAGTTGAAACACCTGTAATACCAGAGAACAGGCATTTTATGCGGATACTCAGGCATGATTTTTACACAGAATGGTGGATGCCTGGAATGTATTGCCAGGGCTGGTGGTGGGGGCAAATATGGTAGTGACTTTCAAGAGGCTCTTAGTCAGTACTTCTCCAAGGTTTGTCATCTTGTCATTGTGGAGAGGCTTGTGAGTTCCCAAGATCTCGAGAGAATCAGAATCAGGTTTATTATCACTGGCATGTGTCAGTGAAATAATGCCATCTGGAGTGTAGTCAGCTGGCACTTAGCTCCTGGTAGAGTCACCCCTGGTGGTAAGGTCAAGGGGAAGTTCCAGGTAATGAATGATCCAACCAAGCCCTTGACAGTGGACCTGCTGGAAGATGATGACACATCACAATGGTGTGAAGGTGGACCAAGGCTGCAGTATTGAAGGGTCCTCAGTTGTCTTACATTCCATACTACTGACACTGGCCCCAATCTGTCAAGGATCACATGGTGGCTGTGTTTGCATCAGCCTCTCCACATTAAACAAAGTCACGCACTGGCATTCTCCATTTCTGTAAATCCAAGGTTGGCCTCTAAAGCCACCTGAAGACCCACCAGTAGGAGGGCATCGTACACAGCTCAAGTGATTGCATTGTTACTAAATAGGCACGTGAATGTGAAGGAACCAGAAGAATGTCGACATTGTATAGGCAGATGGGATTATTTTAGTTGGGCATTTAATTCTATGTGTTTAATATCATAGAGTTACAGAGTATTGTTGTCCCAGGCTCTGGAGATACTCCCAAAACATCTGCAAAAGACATTAATGTTCTTCAGATCCACCAAAGTGGGTGTTATTCAAAGGTGGAGCAGTCCTGAGTGGCCTGTTGTATGCTTGCACATCTTCAAAGGGTGGTGCATGCAACAATGTGGCACTGCATGAGAACACTGCTGCACTTGAGAAGCATAGTAGTGTAGTGGTTAACTTAGCACTGTTACAGCGCCAGGGTTCAGTTCTGTCTATCTGTAAAGAGCTTGTACATTATGCTTGAAACCGCATGGGTTGCCTCCAGCTAATTGGTTTCCTCCCACATTTCCAGGACAGGTTATTAAATTAATTGGACACATGAGTGTAATTGGGTGGCATGGGTTCATTGGGCCAGAAAAGCCTGTTACCATACTTATCTCTAAATAAATAAAAACTAAAAACATGGCCTTAAACTTGAGATATGAGCTTAATACATTCCAGTGTAAGGAGGCTGATGCCAGATTTCAATGTGAGAGTTATGCCTTCCAAAATTTGTGTGTGTAATAACACCAAGCTCACCGAGGTATTGTCAAGGCCTGTCAAGGAGGTATGGAGAAGACAGTGGAGGTATAGACTGTACATTTTTGTTAGAGCAGCATGTTTTGAGCTTGAACTGCCACTCATTCTTGTAATGGAGCAAATAGATGCCTCTCTGCACCAGAGCATCAGAAGATGACACACTGCATGCAGCACAGCAGCTGACACTGAAGCTTTAAGCCACACACATAAGTCAAGGTCTCATTTCCACCCCCACCCCTCACCCCGACCCTGGTGGTGACACCCTAGACACTGTTTGGCAGAAGAATGGTATGGATACTGCAGCTTAATTCAGTCTCTGGGCTGATGGAATGATATAAATCAAGAGCTGAAAGGAGATGGTCATAGAGCACAGAAACAGTCCCTTCAGCCCAACTCATCCATGCTGACCAAGATATCCATCTGAGCTTGTCCATTTGATTGTGTTTGTCCCACGTCCCTTCAAACCTTCCCTATACATGAAACTGTTCAGGTGCCTTCTAGACATTGTCATTGTACCCACCCCTGCAGCTTCCTTTCGTGGTTGTTGATACCTTTAAGGTCACCAGTCTCGTAATGTTCTAGCTCCACACACATCACCTGTGATCTTGGGGGGGGGGGGGGTTGCGGAATCAAAGGCAGCACTGTCTCAATTAGGGTTATTTATTTATTTATTTGTCTGTCTGTCTGTCTGTCTGTTTGTTTGTTTGTTTATTTATTTATTTAGAGATAAAGCAAGGAGCAGACCCTTCTAGCCCAATCCTCACCACCCAGCAACCCACCAATTTAACACCAACTTAATCATGGAACAATTTACAATGACCAATTAACCTCTTAACTGGGTGACTTTGGACTGTAAGAGGAAACTGAAGTACCCAGAGTAAACCTACATGCTCACAGGAAGAACATACAGTCTTTCTTACAAAGGACATGGGAATTGAACTCCAAACCCTGACACCCCAAACAATAAAAGTGTTTCACTAACTGCTATGCTACTATGGCACCTTGGCTCCCTGGTTTCTTGCTAAACTTGGGCGTAATCACACCCCTCTGACCACAAGATTACAAAGTCCTAAGCACTAAATGTTCACTCAGGTGGGCTTTGACCACACTTAGCAAATCATGGTTTGAGGTGACTAATACAGAACAAGCTACTTTTTTAACCCATTCTGACCTTCTAACATGTGGTGTCATTTGTTTTTGGGGATGTGCAATAAGACAGAATGGCAAGAGGGAAGGTGTCATTGTGTGGAGTGTAAAAGCTGACACAGAGTGACTGAGTGACTAAGAGTCTGACACGCACACAGGTAAATATTGTGGCAGATGCTGATGTATTTGCCTTGGTTACTGCAGTTATCCTAAATGTCAACCTTTTTTTTCCCCCAGGCAAGTACTTGAGGCAGAAGAGGATAGACTTCCAGTTGCCATATGACATCTTGTGGCAGTGGAAACACAATCAGGTACGTCATGTGGAGGGGAACTGTTTTCATCTCTCTCCAAACTCATCATCTGCTTGCTTCCCATCCCATTCTAGTACATCCTTACCTTCTGCACAGTGCTGACTGGCAACGGTGGTAGTAGGTGTTAGAGGGAGGTTGTGGTAGATGTTGAGTAACACAGGAATAACTGAGTCCATTTGTAATATAGTGAAGCATCCCACGGTGACATAAGCTTCATTAGATGAATGTTTGACCCAGAGCCCCATAAGGACATATTGGTGCATTTAAAACAGCTTTGGCCAGTGGAGTATCTCAGGACTACCTTCGAAAAGGAGTGCAAGCTGTAGCGCTTTACATAGCCAGCCAGCCATCCCTTACTAGCCTTAAACTCCTTCCTCTCACTCACAACACAAGTAGCGAATGAACGAGACGCGAGGCGAACAATGCTCAAGCAACAAATGCTGGAGAGAGAGTGAGGATCTGTGAAATGGCAGGATGCTACAGCAGGGTATGCCTACACATCATTTCATTCGCATGGATTCAGCATAGTACTTGGCGCGTGGCAAATTCAAGTTTTGCTTTTTGGAACTTTCTGGAATTTTTATTTTGAATATTTTCGATCTGCGGTTTGTTGAGCCCACGGATACAGAAGGCCAGCTGTATTAACAAAGTCCATTTTGGTGCAGTGACCAAAGTGGTCATAGCGTTGTTAAACTCTGGAGTTTAGGGGTGCACAATTCAGTTAAGCACCAGCTGGCTCCCAACCTGGGCAGCAGCAGTATCTGCATGGAAGAAAGGCCTGGCAATCTACTTCTGTATCTTGCCACAAAAACCCTGTGGACAACTACACTATCTATAGGGTCACCATGAATCAACAAGATCTCAGTGGCACTCAGCAACAACAACAACAACAAAGTTGGTTGAAGAACTGAGTAGTTAGTTGAAAGGACAGGCCTTCCGCTAGTCGGGGTCGACTATAGATTTCTCTTCACAAAGCCGATGAATTCAAACGGCAGAGACCAATGCAGTTTGGCACCAGTGGCATTGCAGGATTACCTTTCAAGGTTGCACTCAGTGCAGGACTACTCCAGACTTTTCTTTGAGATTTACTCCGAGTGGGTATAAATGCATGGCAACGGAGGTTTGAGGTCAGAGTTCTCCTTCTCCTTAATGAGCTTCCAGCCATGGCTGACGAGCCCTGTCTGCCCGAAGCAACTGGTTTTAAGGTGCTTGTAACTGGTCTTTGCCCCTTCTGTCTGTAGAAGTGGTTCTGCTAGGTTTAGTAGCTAAGCCACAAGTGAAAGACAGGAGCTAGACTTGGTTGCCAGAGGCTATTTAAGACACACATCATTGGGAGCATTTAATAGATAGTGGGAGCTCATTCCACTACCACCCCCATCTGTAGCAACCTTAAGGAACCGACTAACGTTTAAACAGCTCATATTTAAGGAGATGGACTCTCTGATTATATTAGTTTTTCATTGTTGCAGTCAAAGAAGGATGAGAACTTGACCTCCCTGCTGTTGCATTTAGTGGAATTTCATGTTGATGTAACAATGGAGGAGCTTGTTGAGACCAGAATAAAAGCTTGTTTTCAAGTCACACAGCTGCTTGGATAGCAACAGTAATGTCTCTTGGTATTTCCTCCAGTGAAGAAAAAGTTATGTGTAATTTGGTGAGACCAAATTATCTCTAATCTCAGACATTGCTCTCGCTCTCTTTTAACAGAAAGTTGAAAGTTTGACTTTATGCTGTATCTGATCTCTAAAGGAAAACTGGATCAGGGCAAGGTTGTTTTCTGGTTACACTATTCTTTTTGAAAGTACTTTTTCTCCTCTGACAAATGGTGAACAAGATAGAGAGGAATGTGTGGGATGGAAGATCTGATTGAAGACTCTTACATGCAGAACTGCAGTAAAGCTCAGATTGTCCCAAAAGGTGGGACAGGAAAAGGAGCAATATCACACAGAAAGGTGGGTGTTGGTCCAAATTATGCCTTACAAGAAACTTGGCTGCAGTCACTTGTGATGGAGAGTGGCCAAAGTTGGCCAGAGTCTGTTCCCAGATACCTCACCAAGGCAAAGTGGAACTCACATTATTTGACTTTCGAAATGGTCTGGAAATAGACGAGCTAAAACTTTTTGCCCCTCTGTTGAAAGGGAGCAAGAGCAATGCCCAAGATTAGAGATCATTTGGTCTCTCCAAATCTTAGCGTGAAGGATTACATGCCATTCCCTTGTTATGCACACCCAGCTTATGGACTTCCCTACATAAATTGAGCTCCCACAAGTTATTAAATTTAAAAGTCTGATTTATGTACATTTGTTCATTCCTACGATTAGTCAAGTCCAATCTATTGTCATTCAGCCATATGCATGTATAGCTGCCAGACCACAAATAAATTAGAAAATAATAAGGTGCACTAGCAAACTAGTTTTCTCCCCCTTTCTCCACTTTTAGTAATTGTTCTTTCTTATGTGATTTTGATGTTTTTCATTACAATACTGTGGAAGTACAGTAAGCATAGAGAGTGATTTTTTTTCTCAGGTGATTATTTTCTGACTTGTGGATAAAATATACTTCAGTAAAATGGAAGTCCTCCTTTGTCTAGGAACGGCATGTAGTTATGGTCTTCTGATGTGCCTAGTCGTATGCTCCTGCAATTTTAAGTTGTTTTGTGGAGTTTCTGTCCCTGTCTTGAGTAACCATGAGAGGAGGTTGGTGGGGGAGGGGTCTTCTGCAAGCCCATCCTGGTGCTGTCTTGTCCTGGCATTGGGCCTTAAAGTGTCTCCCATTCCTAAGGCTTGTTTATCTCTAGAGTAATGGTCAAAACACACACAGCTCAGTGGAACACACTCAAATTGCTGGAGGAAATACCAAGAGACAGGAGAAGAGTAAACAGTCAACATTTCTAATAAGGCATCAGCATAGAGAGAAACTTTATGCTCAACACCCCCTTTCCAAATCCCAGTAAATTCAGGGCAGTTTCGAAATCCTATCGCCAGAGGTTCCATAGCCAAATCAAAGAGAAAGGGACTTGAGGGGCATCCCTGGCAGGTGCCACGTTTGAGATTAAATACTTGGGATTTCTGAAAATTAGTTAAAACAGAGGCAGTAGGACACAGGTACAGCAATTGGATCCAAGAGATGAAACTTTGGCCAAGGTCAAATTTTTCTAAAACTGCAAAAAGGTAGTTCCACTCTATACGATCAAATGCTTTCTCCACATCGAGGGAAATAACACATTCAGGAATCCCAGTTGGAGGTGAGTATAAGATATTAAATAAATCCAAATGTTAAAAAAAGGGAGACGGTTTTTAATAAAGCCTGTTTGGTCATCAGAGATAATGGAGGGAATGACGGGGGTTTCTAATCTATGAGCCAAAACTTTAGCTAAGATCTTTACATCAACATTGAGCAGAGAGATCGACCTATACGAGGAACACTCTGTTGGGTCTTTGCCCTTTTTTAAAAGAAGAATAATAGATACCTCACTGAAAGAGGGTGGCAATTTGCCGTAATTAAATGAGTCACATAATACTGAAAGTAACTGAGGAGAAAGAAGAGAAGAGAATGATTTATAAAATTCTACAGGGAACCCACCAGGTCCAGGAGATTTCCCTGAGGACAGTGCAGAAATTGCAGTAGATATTTCTTCTAATGACATAGTCGCATTGAGTTTGGCTTTGAAATCAGATGAAAGTGAGGGGATATTCAGATTCTGTAAAAATTGATCAACAGAGATATTGTCATTCAGAGATTCAGAGGAATAAAGCCGAGAATAAAAATATTTAAATGCGTCATTAATTTCTAAATGATCCGATGTAAAGTCTCCGTTCTCCTTCCGGATCTTTGTAATATGTTGTTTGGCTTTGGAACGCCTCAGCTGATTGGCTAGGAATTTACCAGACTTATCCATATGAATGTAAAAGCGACTATTGCTTTCGAGAAGTTGGCATTCGACAGGTTGAGTGGACAGAAGGTTAAATTTAGTTTGGAGTTCAACGCGCTTCTTGTATAATTCAGGGTTCTTAGTTTGGGGATATATTTGATCCAATTCTTTAATCTGGTTAATGAGGTCTAATCAATCTGCACGGGATCTTCTGTTGAGATTTGCTGTGTAAGAGATTATTTGCCCCCTCAGATATGCTTTCATGGCATCCCAGACAATCTGGGATGGCACTTCAGGTGATGTATTAGTGTTAAAATAAAAGGTTATCTGATCCTTAATAAATTTTTAAAAATCATCATTCGATAGTAAAGTTGAATCAAACCGCCAGTGTTTATTCCTCTGAGGGAGACCAGGCAAATTCAGAGAGAGAGTAATTGGGGCATGGTCAGAGATCAGTATACTCTGATAGTCACAAGAGTGGGCAAATGGAATAAGTTGGTTATCGAGTAAGAAATAATCAACTCTAGTGAAGGTATGGTGAACATGTGAGAAAAAAGAATAATCTCTCTCCGTAGGATGGAGGAAACGCCATATATCAGAGATACCATAATTAGAGAGAAATGATTGGATAGCTAAGGCAGATTTAGTAGGTGGTCTAGTAACAGAGGACGATCGATCCAAATTAGGATCTAACCAACAATTAAAGTCACCACCCAATATAAGAGAGTATGAGTTTAAGTCTGGTAGTGAGGGAAAAAACCGTTCAAAATATTAACATCATCAAAGTTGGGGGCATACAGGTTTGCTAGTGCAACTTTAGTGTTATATAGTTTGCCAGAAACAATAATAAAACGGCCATTTATATCAGATATTTTATTATGGAGTTCAAAAGGAATATTTGAGTTAATAAGAATGGAGACTCCCCTAGCTTTAGCGGTAAAGGATGAATGAAAATGCTGACCCGCCCATTTTGACAAAAGCCAGGAGTTATCAGAACAACGGATATGAGTTTCTTGAAGGAAAGCAATGTCAGCTTTGAGTTGTTTGATATGTGAGAATACCTTCCTCCTTTTAACAGGGTGATTCAATCCCTTTACATTCCAGCTCACGAATTTAAGTGCACTAGCCATTATCGATTACTAATGCACAAAAGGCAGAAGGCATATAAAAAGTCAAGCAGTACAATAGCAGTCTGGGAGCAGAGATGTAAACCTAGATTTGTAAAATCAAAACATATACATGTCCTGAGCAATAAAGAGATATAATATATACAGTGAGTGATGTTGGAACTAGAAAATCCACCCCACCCACACAACCCAAAACTAGACGGCTACCAAAACAAGTAGCTAGCTCTACCAAAACAATTAACCCAAATACAACTTCCAGATCTGTGTCATTAACAGCAGTTCCGTGTAAATACTATAACAAATAGTAACTAGTTTATGCACTAGAAAACATAACTACAGATTAGAACACCTTCTGCAGGAATATAAAGCTTAATACAGAGAAAATTGGAGGAGGACCAAAACTAACCTGCCAGCGAAAAAATTATAGAAGAATAAAGTAAGAGAAAGGAAAAAAAGGATAAAAAAAAGGAGAGGAAGGGGAAAATTATAAATTCAAGATGAGTATTTATCAACCATTTACAGAGAAGAGAGAAAAAAATTCAGAGATTAGAATAAAGGGGTGAAGAAAAGAAAAAAGTATAATTAAATATAAAAAGAAGGAAAAATAGATCGGCAATTAAACTGTGAACCAACAAACAGGAAGGCCTTCACTGAAGACTTCAAACCTCCAAAACAAGTTAAAGTCAGTTGTAGAACTCTGTAGATAAAGTTGTACAAAAATAAAAAATAGATTACACACACACCAAATCCAGGGAGAGATTGTCAACAGCCCTTAGAGTTTCGATGAATAATGTCTGAATGGTTCAAGTAAAGTCTGAGTCCAGAAAAAGTAATTTTACTACGAGAAGTACTTATCCACCATTTTAGGAGGTCCGATCGGGTTCCGAAGATGGCTGGATAGCCGGAAGACTTGCCACAAATGCTTCAGCTTCCTTCGCTGACTTAAACCATTTGTATTTCCCAGTGTTAAGCTTGATTCGTAGATCAGCAGGGGAACGAAGAGAGGGTTTAAAACCACGATCAAAAAGCACTTTCATTGCGCCTTTAAACTCAGCGCGCATCTTTAAGGTCTGGGGTGCAAAATCTTCAAAGCGAATGGTTGTATCCTGGAAAATAAAAGAACCTCTGCGACGTGCCTCTAAGATCAGATGGTGTTTTACCTGGTATTGATGGAAGCACAAGATTACTGGTCGCGGGTGGTTGCCCAGAATTCCGGCGGGAACATGGACCCGGTGTGCCCGTTCGAGCTCAGGCGGGTTCGGAAGCAAATCTTTCCCGAATATCTCACAGAGAAACTCGGCGAAAAACTTCACTGTTGATCCCTGTTCAGTGGCCTCTGGCAATCCAAGAATTCTAAGATTGCAGCGTCTGCTGCGATTTTCGAGATCCACCGTTTTGAAAAGGAGTTTGCCACACTTTTCCTCCAAGCTGGAACAGAGAGTCTCCAAGTATCGAACCCGACTTTCTAAATCGTCAGAAGTCGAATCGATGCGAGATAAGTGTTGGGCATGTTTGTCCACCTTGTCGTTGATCCGATCAAGCTTGTCCTCCAACTGTTTGAAAACGGTTTTGAATTCCTTTAAAATTTCGTCTCGGAGCTGACCGAGCGCAGCCAGGGTCTCATCTGAGAGAGCCGTAGCTTCCTTTCTCCCAGATTTAGAGCTCTTGCTAGACATTGTAAGTTAGAGAGAGATAAAATTTACCTGCATGTGGAAAGGCAAGGACTGTTTAGGGATGGTCAGCATGGTTTTCTGCATGAATTTGTGTCTTAACGAATTTGATTGCGTTTTTTGAAGTGGTGACCAAGTGGATAGACAGGGCAAGGCAGTAAACATTGTCTGCGTGGACAGACTGTTCACAAGATTCCCTCTTGGCAGACTGGTCTGAAAGGCTAGATCACCAGGGATCCAGGGTAAGCTAGCCAGCTGGATATGAAACTTTGTGGAAGGAGACAGAGGGTGGCAGATTGGGAGTCAGGGTCCAGCAGTGTGCTTTAGGGATTGCTACTGAGTTGTTCGTCGTATAAACTGACAAGTTGGATTAGAATGTAATTGGCATGATTAGTAAGGTTGCAGATGACACCAAAGTTGATGGTGTAGTGGATGGTGAAGAAGGTTGTCTGAAGTTACAACTGGATATAGATTATATTCAGATTCAGATTCAGTTTATTGTCATTTAGAAACCACAAATGCAATGCAGTTTAAAAAAATGAGACAATGTTCCCCCAGAATGATATCACAATGATATATGCAAGAAATTCTGCAGAAGCTGAAAATCCAAAGCAACACATACAAAATGCTGGAGGAACTCAGCAGGCCAACCTCTATAGATATGAATAAAGAGTCAACATTTCACTCCGGGTCCCTTCTTCAGAACCAAAAGGATGGGAGAGGACACCAGAATAAAAAAGTTGTGGGGGGGGGGGGGGGGGGCAGCAGAAGGATAGCTAGAAGGCGACAGATGAAGCCAGGTGGAGAGGAAGGAATCTGATAGGAGAGGAGAGTAGACAGTATAAGAAAGGGAAGGAGCAGAAATTGAGAGATAAGTGATAGCCAGGTGAGAGTTAAGAGGCCAGGGGGGAGGGAATTTTTTTAACTGGAAAGAGAAATCAATATTCATACGATCAGATTGGAGCTACCCAGACGGGATATAAGGTGTTGCTCCTCCACCCTGCGGGTAGCCTCATCGTGGCACAGAAGGACGTTGGAGTGAGAATTAGAATAGAATTAATATGTTTGGTCATTGGGAAGTTCTGTTTTTGGTGGAGAGAGCAGAAGTGCTTGACAAAACAGTCCCCCAATTTATGCCGATGTAAAGCAGGCTGCATCAGGAGCATCAGACACTATAGACAAGCCCAGCAGATTCACAGTTGAAATGTTACACCTGGAAGGATTGTTTGGGGCCCTGAATGGCAATGAGGGAAGAGGTGACTGGGCAGGTGTAGCACTTTGGCTACTTGCAGAGGCTCATGGGGTAGTAGGTAAGGGCGAGGAACTCTATCACTGTTAAGGTGAGAAGATGACGTGAGAGCAATGTCAATGGTGCATGAAGAGAACCCCCACTCTTTTGAGGAGGCAGACATCTCTGATGTCATAGAACATAGAATAGTACAGCACATTACAGGCCCTTCGGCTCACAGTGTTGTGCCGACCCTCAAACCCTGCCTCCCATATAAGCCCCCCCCCCACCTTAAATTCCTCCATATACCTGTCTAGTAGTCTCTTAAACTTCACTAGTGTATCTGCCTCCACCACTGACTCAGGCAGTGCATTCCACGTACCAACCACTCTCTGAGTGAAAAACCTTCCTCTAATATTCCCCTTGAACTTCCCTCCCCTTACCTTAAAGCCATGTCCTCTTGTACTGAGCAGTGGTGCCCTGGGGAAGAGGTGCTGGCTGTCCACTCTGTCTACTCCTCTTAATATCTTGTACACCTCTATCATGTCTCCTCTCATCCTCTCCAAAGAGTAAAGCGCTAGCTCCCTTAATCTCTGATCATAATCCATACTCTCTAAACCAGGCAGCATCCTGGTAAATCTCCTCTGTACCCATTCCAATGCTTCCACATCCTTCCTATACTGAGGCAACCAGAACTGGACACAGTACTCCAAGTGTGGCCTAACTAGAGTTTTATAGAGCTGCATCATTACATTGTGTTTCTTAAACTCTATCCCTCGACTTATGAAAGCTAACATCCCATAAGCTTTCTTAACTACCCTATCTACTTGTCTCGGAAAGGAAAGCTGCATCCTGGCAACAGATGCAGTGGAGGTGAAGGAATTGAGAAAACAAAATAGCATTTTTACAGGAGACAGGTGGGAAGAGGTAAAGTCAAGAGAACTATGGGAATCTGTAGGTGTGCAGAAAATGTCAGTCAACGGTTTGTCTCTAGAGATGGAGACAGAGAAATCGAGAAAGGAGAGGGAGGTGTGAGAATTGAATTTAAGGGCAGTGTGAAAGTTGGAGACAAAGGAGATGAAATTGACAAGCTCAGATGGGTCCATGACGCAGCACCAGTGCACTCATTGTAGCAGAAGAGTTGGCCAGCATTAGGGTTTGGAGCATGAACTGTTCTACATAGCCAACGAAAAGGCAGCATAGCTGGGGCCATGGCTACCCCTCAAGTCTGGAGAAAGTGGGAGGAACCAAAGAAAAAATTGTTGAGGATGATGCCAGACAGAGGAAGATGATGGTGGAGGGGAACTGGTTGGATCTTTTGTTGCAAAAGGAGCAGAAACTTCCTTGATGTGGGATAGAAGTGAATAGGGACTGGATGTCCGTAGTGAAAATGAGGCGGCCAGGGCCAGGGATTTGAAGGTTAGTGAGGAGATTAAGAGCATGAGTGGTGTCGCAGATGTAGGTCGGAAGGGACTGAACTAAGTGGTGGGGGGGGGGCTAGAATGGAGTTGAGGTATCGGGACACGTTAAGAGGGCAGGAGCAGGCAGAGACAATGGGCCTACCTGAACAGTCGGGTTTGTGATTAGTGGGAAAGTAGGCCAAGGAATAGTGGGTGGAATTCACCTTGGGCAAGTGTTGTATTTTGGAAAGTTCAACCAGGGCAGAAACTGCACAGTAAAGGGCAGGGCTCGGAGAGCATTGTAGAACAGAGATACTCAGGTATAGTTGTGTAGAGAAAATAGGTGGTGAAGGAAAAGTTTGGCTAACTTGCCTTCATTGGTCAGGGCACTAAGTTCAAGAATAGGGAAGTCATATTAGAATATACAATAAGCTGTTGTTGAGAGCACACTTCGGAGTATTGTGTGCATTTCTGGTTGACAGCTATAGGAAGGATGTCATTAAACTGAAAGGGTTTAGAAAATATTCAGAGGACATTATTGGATTGAGTTATCAGGAGAGATTGGATGGGCTAGGCTTTCCCTGGAGCATATAATATGAAGGGATGAACTTACAGAGATCTATAAAATCATGAAGGCGTAAGTGAACAGATGATCATAGTCTTTTCCCTAGGGTAAAGGAGTCTAAAACTAGAAGCATTGGTTTAATGTGAGAGGCAAAAGGGTAATGGGTGTGTGATGCGAGGTACCAGCAGATGTGTGAGGAACAGGTAAAAGAAATTTCAATAAGTATATGAATAGGAAAGGTTTAGAGGAATGCAGGCAAATAGGACTAACTCATGTAGCCAAGGGCGAGTTGGACTGAAGGGCCATTTTAATGCTGTATGACTCTGGCTGAGCTTCAACACAGTCCTAATCCCACTAGAAAATATACAAATCTGATTTTAAAAATCATTCTCTACACTAGGTGGGTGCCTCTAAGATTGTTTATTGAGTTGCTCATGGAATTATGTGCCTCAGTAAAGGTCTGTTTCATGATCCAAGGCTCTGGGATCTAGCCCCTGTTTCGCAACACAAGTTCCGTGATTCCACCCATTTTTCTGTGAAAGCCTTAAGTCAGCTTGGCTGTAATTCAACACAGATGTGGCACTTCAGTTGCGTTGAAGCACTGCTTTGGGTTTCTTCCAAATCTATTCAGTTTTCTCACCAAAGGCAGCTGAGAGAGGGGGCTTTCACCCTGTAGCTCGGCCCCGGCTTACAGCTCGCAGTTCAGACTTGAGCAGAAGGTAAGCTCCTTCAATGCTCATCCCATGAACATCAAAATAAAAGTCAAAGTGAAATTTATGATCAAAGTACGTAGAATATGAAAATATGTGTATAAACTGAGATTCATTTTCTTCCATGCATTTACAGAAAAATAAAGAAATACAACAGAATTTACAAAAAAATTATACATAAGCAACAACTGACAAATAACCAACCAATTGTGCAAATTAATTTTTAAAAATAACACTGAGAACATGAGATGTAGAGTCCTTGAAAGTGAATCTGTAAGATGTGAATAAGTTCAAAGTAGCTGTGAGTGAAGTTATCCAGGCTGATTCAGGAGCCTGAGAGATGTAGGGTAATAACTATTCCTGAACCTGGTGGGGTGGGATTGAAGATCTAAGACCTCCTGCCCGATTGTAATAGTCAGGGCAGTTCACGGGCAGCATTTCTCAATGTCAATGTTACTGAGAGAAGGGAAGGTAGACAGCACTCTGTTTGCAACCTCACCCTGTTTGTTTCCCAGTCTTCTAGCAGATCAGGCTCTGCATGGCCACGGTTAATGGGAATGACATTTGGCCCTGACTGTTTTTCCCCAGCAATAGGCCCAAAGGAGGCTGAGGTTTGTACTTCCCTTGTCTTCAAGTGCCTTGAGTGGATGTGCAAAAGCACTCTGGATTTCCAGCATCTGCAGAATCTCCTGTGTTTATAATTTCCTGTTCTACTGCAAAGTTTATTTAAGGTCCTCCCTCAGCCTCCATCACTTCAGGAGGAAAACAGTCCCAGCCTAAACAGTCTTTCCTTAAACAAGTCAAGATGGAGGGTCTTGGCCCGAACCATTGACTGTTTATTCCCCTTCGTACATGCCTCATGGCTTTCTGAATTCTTCTGGCATTTTTTTTTGTAAATTACTCGTTTTTAGTCTTAAAGACGTTTGGATAGGTACATGGATATGAAAGGCTTAGAGAGACATGGACAAACACCGACAAGTAGGATTAGCATAGGTGGGCATCTTAATCAACATGGTTGAGTTGGGCCAAATGGCCTATTTTCACACTGTGAGACTCCATGACAGACCCCACTCTAAACATTGCTATTATTGGGAGCAATTATTGTTCTTTCTCTCCTCTCCTTTCTATAAGTGCATACCTCAGATTATTAAGTGGAGATTTTTGACAAATTATTATATGATATATATGTACAGTAACTGAAATACACCTTATGGAAATGTTTGATGATAAACTTCAATAAAAAATAAATTACAAAAAATTATTGGGGCAATTGACACATGTACAAGTGATAAATCAAGCTAATCTTTAAAATCTAATCTTTTATCTTGTTCTCTCCACTCCTAACCCTCAAATAGGCTTTGAGTTCTAGCTTTTTGTTAATTCTGATGGAGTATCTTCAACCTGTTTTTCAGTCTCTCGCCACTAATACTGGTTGATCTTCTAAGTATTTCTAGTGTTTCCTATTTTCATTCCCTCTCTAATTATTCCTCCTCCCCACCAGTCTCTGATCCTTCAGGAAGCTCCATGAAACTCTTCTGGTCACCTGCTCAGTTACCTTGTATAGTCCAGTGTCAAATGGTGTATTAAGACCCCTGTTAAGCATCTTGAAACATTCTAATAAGTTATAGGTGCTGAATGAACTGAAGCTCTTGACGTTGAATGCTGAGGTATTCAACTAAGTAACTGATCTGTGATGAGCTCTAACAGTTCCTCCTGGGTGTAACGAGGTACACATTCAGTTGGTAAATATTGGTTATGTGCAGTACTAATACTCTCCAGCTATCCCTGCCAAGTTAGAAACTGGCCTTTTGGTCCATCATGTCTATGCCAGCTATTTTAATACTGGTTTATTATTGTCACATGTACCAAGATACAGTGAAAAGCTTATCTTCATGTAGATCAAATCATTATACAGTGTATTGAGCTGGAGTAAGGTAAAACAATAATAAGACAGAATAAAGTGTAAAAGTTACCGAAAGAGTGCAGTGCGAGTAAACAATAAAGCGCAGGATCATAACGAGGTAAAGAGTCCATCTCATCGTTGAAGAAGTCTATTCAGGGAACTGATAACAGTGAGATAGAAACTGTCCTTGAGCTTCCTGTTTTTCTGCTTTTGTATCTCATCAACCCCAATTCCATTTTGCCCAATTAGGACCATATCCTTCCATGCCTTGCCTACTCAAGTGCCCGATTAAATGCCTCCTACACATGGTAATTGTATCTGATTCCACTAACTTCTCTAGCAGCATATTCCAGATACCAGCTCTGAGTAAATAAACATACCCCTTCAGATTCCCTTTAAACCCCCTTCCTCACACCTTAAACCTATGTCCCACAAAGGGTAAAAGACTCTTAACAACCTACTTTATCAATGCCTTGGAATTTAATTTACTTCTGTCAGGTCACCCTTCAGTTTCCTTTATCCAGGGAGAAAAAGGGCCAGCCTATCTAATCTCTCAGCATGGTAAGGTAGCAGTTAGCACAACATTTCACAGCGCCAGTGATCAGGATTCATTTCTGTCCCTCTGCCTGTAAGGAGTTTGTATATTCTCTCTGTGATCAGGTGGGCTTACTCCAGTTTCCGTTCACATTCCAAAGGCATACAGATTAGAGTTAGTGAGTTGTGGGTGTGCAATGTTGGTACTGGAAGCATGATGACACTGGCAGGCTGCCCTAACCCATCCTCCGGCTGTGCGGTTGTTGATGCAAACTTCACATTTGTCTGTATGTTTCGATGTACATGTGACAAAGCTGATCTTTAATCTCTCCCCATTACTCAGGCCACATTCTGCTGAGTCTCGAGTCAGACAGAACAGAAGCAGGCCCAATGGCCCTCCATACCTAAACTGAGAAATAGGTTTATTATTATCACATGTACCGAGGTACAAGGAAAAACCTCTCTTTGATCTGTCCATACAGATCAATTCATGATAGATTAACAGTGCATTGAGGTAGTGCAAGGTAAAATAATAAAAGAATACAGACTGAAGTGTTCGGTATAGAGAAAGTGCAGTGTCGGTTGACAGTAAGGTGTGAGGTGGCAATGAGGTAGATTGTGAGGTCAAGAGTGCATCTTACCGCACTAGAGAACCATTCAATAGTGTTATAACAGTAGGGCAGAATTTGTTCTTGAGCCTGGTGGTAATGTGCTTTTCTGGCTTCAGTCTGATTCCAGCAACTCCTCAGGCAGCTCGTACCCATACTAGTGAGTGAAGGCACTTCTGACAGGGCTCAGCATCCAGGCTTCTGCCTATGTCTCAGGGGGGCTTCTGTTCTGTGAAAACCTCTAACCCTGGCTGTATTGACATCACCAAGGAGTAAGGGACAAACTGTGGTGTTTGGCTGTGCTGCATCACAGTTCCTTATCAATACAAGAATTTTGCAACCTTAATTCTGCTCCTATATCTTACGGTCCTAATGTTGTAGAGCTGTGTTTGTTGTTGAGGGAGGAACACAGTGGGACTGCGCATAAAATCACCAAACTATAAGAAGCTTACAAACTGAAAGGATTGATTATTTTCCAGTGCTAGCGATCCGCACGAGCACAATGGTATGAGGGTTCGCAATGGAAGAGCCTCTTCATTACTGCTTTGACAAAACCTTTGACGGGTCACTGGCATAATTGCAAAGAAAGATGAAAGCTCTGACTGGCTAACCAACCACACACCAGCTGCAAATTAAGACATTTGAAGTAACTACTTCTGACTGGGTGCTGAATTTTCAGCTGCAAAATCTGCAGAATTCTTCAGAGTTAACGGAACATTATCTTAGCCAAACATGAAGCATTCTTCCTGCATCTCGGCTCCTCACCTCCCCTACAAAGATTCAAAAAATTATTAGTTACATGTACCTCGAAACATAGTGAAATGCATTGTTTCCATTAACAATCAACACAATGTTCATGTGAATACACAGACAATATGCAACAAGATGGGCACAACAACAGCACCCTGATTTCCTCACCCCACACCCTCCATTAGGTTGGGGCACCCTGACCTCCGGGCCTGTCGATTTCTGGCCTCTGGTCCTTCCTGCACGACCTCTGACCCCACAGTTTTCTGAACTCAGAGGATCACCTGCCTTTGTCCTCGGGGCCTGCTGACCTCATTCCTTGACCACAGGGATCACTGGTCTCTTCCTCAGCGCCTGCTGATCCGACCTCCGACCTCAGATCAATCGAGTCCGACATCTTGACCTCATACTTCCTGACCTGCCAACTGACCTCAGCTTCCAAACCTGCCCATGGATTTCCAACCCTGGGATTCACTGATCTCAATCTCGGTCCTTGACCACAGAGATTGCTGATCTTCATCCTCTACACCTGCCAACCTGACCTCCATCTTTGAGGATCACTGGCCCTCTCTGCAATAGTGCACTGTTGTAAGAAGTAATAAATGCGGTGTGTTGGGAAGTATTTGGAGTTTAGTTGGAGTTGGTTTGAGCTTAATTTATTTATTAAGGGATACGGCATGGAATAAGCTCTTCCAGCCCTTCGTGTTGCACCTCCCAGCAACCCCCGACAACCCCATTTTAACCCTTACCTAATCACGGGACAGTTTACAGTGTCCACTTAACCTACCCAGTACATCTTTGGACTTCGGGAGGAACCCAGACAACACAGAGAAAACCCACACGTTCCACGGGAAGGACATTCAGAGACTCCTTACAGAGGATGCCGGGATTAAACTGTAAACTCTGACCCTCACCCAAGGACTGTAGTAGTGCCACACTAACTGTTGTGCTACTGAGATGTTCATCAGTCTGCAGGCTATGGCACTGCCTCTAGTTTGGTGTTTTAATGCCAGCACCAGCTAACCTTCATTATGTTTTTTCTCCCATGACAAGAGTGCTGGGCAGTAAGTTCTCAAATAGTAAAAGTTATGCAGTCCAACTAATGTCCAATCCCTGTGTCTTTCCTGTATCTTCAGAAACCTCGTTATTTTCAGGGTTGTATAGGTAGTGTTGCTACCTCACAACTCCACTGGCCCACGTTTGGTCTTGACTTCTGTTACAGTTCACATTCTACCTGTGACCACATACATTGGCCCTCTCTCTCTATCCCCATCTGGTACTCTAGCTTCTTCCCTCATCCCAAAGACTGATTGGTCATGGTGAATTGCCCCTGATTAAGTGCGTGGACAAGGAGTAGAATCTGAGGGGTGAGAATAGAGTGGTAAAGCAGAGAAACAGGCCCTTTGGCCCATCTAGTCCATGCTGAACTGTTATTCTGCCTAGTGAAGAGAATAAAAACAGTATAGTATAAAATTAGTGTAAATTGAGTAGTTGATGGTTGGCGCAGACTCAATGAGCTTGAAGTGCCTGTTTCCGTGTTGTGTAAATCTCTAACTCTCTCTAACTTTAGAATGCCTGCAAAGCAGCAAAAGCTTAAAACTCAGTCCTGTTCCCATTTTAAATCCACTTCCTGCAAATTTTGTGCATATCTTGAAATGTTGCCAGCACAATCTTTTTTTAAACACATCAGCTTGCTTCACTGTCAGAGTAACATTTTCCATTGACCGTACTGTATTACTGAAGGGGTTAACAGTCTAATTTTAGTTGTGGAACATCACTGCGATAGAAGCTTACAAGTTGCCCATGTAAGGACAGCAGTGCCATTCTTAACTCTTGTGCGAGTTGCTCATGCTGTTTTGTTTTGGTGCAGTGCCCACTGTTTTCCAGCCATCTCACACTCCTTCTGGGCCATCACTTGGAAATTTCAAACATACAGCCAACCCGGCTGAGAATGTTTTCTCTCTTGTGTTGTTCTTGGCACCCACTGGGGAGGATGGAATGTATTTTTCTCTTGCAAAAAAAAAGCTAACACTTTCCCAAAAGCTGAAACAAAGAAAAAATTGTTCTTGTGTTGGAGAGGAGTAGGGATAATTGTTTAACGGGTGTTGTGCATTTCTCTGCACAAGAGGCAGTCTGCAAATTAGTATGCAGAAGCAAACAAATGGGAGAATGACTCCTCGTAGGCTCGGTAAACTTGACAATCTGATGGTTCACAACCTCATCCTCAGTCAATGACACGAGGGACCCTTCCTCACCAAACTGGCTTGCCCAGTAATGGTTTCTAGTTGGAATAGATAGTTGTGTGCTAGGCTTCTTAATCACTTCTTGATTAGTAAAGGCATCAAAGATTATGAGGAGAAGGTAGGAGAATGAAGTTGAGAAGGAAAATAAATCAGCCATGATGGAATGGTGGAATAGAATTGATGGGCCAACTGTCCTAATTCTGCTCCGAGGTCTTGTGGAAAAATACCTTAAGCAGGGCTCTCCTGAATGAAAAATGGCACAGGAATGGTCTCCTTGGCCCGCAATATCTGTGCTGACCATGGTAAGGAAGGCAAATGCAATGTTAGCATAGTCAAGAGGACTAGAACATAAATGCAAGGATGTAATGCTAAGGCTTTATTAGGCATTAGTCAGTCTGCATTTGGAGTATTGTGAGCAGATTTGGGCCCCTTATCTAAGAATGCAAGTGCTGGCATTGGAGAGGGTCCAGGAAAGATTCACTTGAATGATTCCCAGAAAGAAAGGGTTAATGTATGAGGAGCGTTTGATGGCTCTGAGCTTGTACTTGCTGGAATTAGGGGGAGATCATTCAACTCCAGCAAATTGAATATTGAAGGACCTAGATGGAGTGGATATGGATGTTTCCTGCAGTGGGAGAATCTAGGACCAGATGGAACTACCTCAGAATAGAGGGACGTCCACCTAGAACAGACATGAGGAATTTCTTTAGCCAGAGAGTAGCGAATCTGTGGAATTCACTGCCACAGATTGCTTTGGATGCTAAGTCATTGGGTATCTCTAAAGCAGAGTTTGACAGTTTCTTCATTAATCAAAGCATCATAGGTTACAGGGAGAAGGGTGCCACAGTGGCACAGCAGTTAGTGGGATGCTATTACAGCTTGGAGCACCAGAATTCAGAGTTCAATGTTGGTGTCACCTGTAAGGAATCTCTATACATCTCCATGGAAAGCATGGAATTTCCCCGGGTGTTCTAGTTTCCTCCCACAGTGCAAAGATGTACTAGGTAGGTTATTTGACCATTTGTAAACTATCCCTTAATTAAGTAAGGGTTTAAAAAGTTTGTCGGATATTGCTGGGTTGTACAGCTCAAAGGGCTCAAGAGCCTATTCCGTGCTATGTACCTTAATTTAAAGCTCAAAGAATGGTGTGGCTCAAAGGGCCTCTTCTGCACTGCACACTGCCCCCCCCCCCCCGGAAGTTTTCATGTTTTATTTGTTTTACAATATTGAATCATAGTGGATTTAATTTGGCTTTTTTGATACTGATCAACAGAAAAAGACTTGAGTCAAAGTGAAAACAGATCTGCACAAAATGACCTAAATTAATTACAGATATAAAACACAAAATAATTGCATAAGTATTCACCCCCTTCAAGTCAGTGTTTAGTAGTAATTGGCAGCAATTACAGTATTGACACTGCAATTTTTCCCCATTTTTCTTTCCAAAACTGCTCAAGCTCTGTCATTGCATGGGGACTGTGTATGAACAGCTCTTTTCAAGTCCAGCCACAAAATCTTAATTGGATTGAGGTCTGGTCTATGACTTAGCCGCTCTAGGACATTAACTTTGTTGTTTTAATGCCATTTCTGCTTAGCTTTGGCTTTATGCTTGGGGTCATTGTCTTGCTGGAAAACAATATCTTCTCCTATGTTGCAGTTCTTTTGCAGACTGCATCAGAATTTCCTGTATTTTGCTGCATTCATTTTACACTCTACCTTCACAAGTCTTCTGGAGCCTGCTGCAGTGAAGCATCCCCACAGCATTTTGCAGCCACCCCCATGCTTCATGGTAGGGACGGTGTGTTTTTGATGATGTGCAGTGTTTGGCTTACAATAAACATAATGTTTAGTGTGATAGCCAAAAAGCTCAATTTTGATTTCATTAGACCATAGGATCATCTTCCAGCTGACTTCAGAGTCTCCCACATGTCTCTGGTAAACTGTAGCCGAGATTTCATGAGAGTTATTTCCAGCAGTGGCTTTCTGTTTGCCACTCTCCCATAAAGCTGCAACTGGTGTATGCACAGTTTCTCCCATCTCAGCCGCTAAAGCTTGGTAACTCCTCCACAGTTGTCATAGGGCTTTTGGTGGTATCCCTCACTAGAACCCTTCATTCATGGTCACTCAGTTTTTGAGGACAGCCTGCTCTAGGCAGAGTTACAAATTCTTTCTATTTCTTGATGATTGACTTAACTGTACTCCAAGGGATATTCAGTGACTTGGAATTTTTCTTGTACCCATCTCCTGACTTGTGCTTTTCAAAAACATTTTCACAGGGTTGCTTGGAGTGTTATTTTGTTTTCATAGTGTAGTTTTTGCCAGGATACTGACTCACCAGCAATTTGACCTCCCAAATACAGTGTATTTTTACTACAATCAATTGAAACAACTCAACTGAACGCAGGTGATCTCCATGTGATTTCTAAAACCAATTGGCTGCACCAGTGATTGTTTGGTGTGTTATCTTAAGGGGGGGGGGGTGAATACTTATGCAATCAATTATTTTGTGTTTTATATTTGTAATTAATTTAGATCACATTGTAGATATCTATTTTCACATTTACACGGAAGTTTTTCCTGTTGATCAGTGTTTTAAAAAAAAAGCCAAATTAAATCAGTTAATCGATGTTGTAAAACAATACAACATGAAAACTTCCAAGAGGGTGAATACTCTATATTTCTAAATAAACACAGGAGAACAGGGTTAATAGGAATAATAAATCAGTCAAGATGGAATGTGGAGCAGACTCAATGGGCTAAATGGCCTAATTCTGCTCCTATGTCTTATGGTCTTATGACGCCAAATTAAGTTGAACCTATGAACTAAACTACATCCCTCCCTCTTCCCCTGCACGTTCAGGCAGCATTTTTGCCCCAGTTTTTTTTTAATTCTTTTAAGGGCTTTGGAAGCTGAGCCAGTAATAATCACCCATCCCCTAATTGCCCTTGAGAAAGTCAAGTCAAGTCACTTTTTATTGTCATTTTGACCATAACTGCTGGTATAGTACTTAGTAAAAACGAGACAATGTTTTTCAGGACCATGGTGCTACATGAAACAGTACAAAAACTACACTGAGCTAGGTAAAATCAACACAGAAAAAAAACTACACTAGACTACAGACCTACCCAGGACTGCATAAAGCGCACAAAAACAGTGCAAGCATTACAATAAATAATAAACAAGACAGTAGAGGGCAGTAAATTGGTGTCAGTCCAGGCTCTGGGTATTGAGGAGTCTGATGGCTTGGGGGGGAAGAAACTGTTACATAGTCTGGTTGTGAGAGACTGAATGCTTCGGAGCCTTTTCCCAGATGGCAGGAGGGAGAAGAGATTGTATGAGGGGTGTGTGGGGTGCTTCATAATGCTATTTGATTTGCAGATGCAGAGTGTAGTGTAACTGTCTGCAATAGCAGGAAGGGAGACCCCGATGATCTTCTCAGCTGACCTCACTATCCGCTGCAGGGTCTTACAATCTGAGATGGTGCAATTTCCGAACCAGGTAGTGATGCAGCTGCTCAAGATGCTCTCAATACAACCCCTGCAGAATGTGATGAGGATGGGGGGGTGGGAGATGGACTTTCCTCAGCCTTCGCAGAAAGTAGAGACACTGCTGGGCTTTGTTTGCTATGGAGCTGGTGTTGAGGGACCAGGTGAGATTGTCCGCCAGGTGAACCCCAAGAAATTTGGTGCTCTTAACAATCTCTACTGAGAAGCTGTCGATGTACAGCGGGGAGTGGTCACTCTGTGCCCTCCTGAAGTCAACAACCTTTTTTGTTTTGTTCACATTCAGAAGCAGGTTGTTGGCTCTGCACCAGTCCATTAGCCGCTGCACCACCTCTCTGTATGCTAACTCGTCATTCTTGCTGATGAGACCCACCACAGTCATGTCATCGGCAAACTTAATGATGTGGTTCGAGCTGTGTCTTGCAGCACAGTCAAGGGTCAGCAGAGTGAACAGCAGTGGACTGAGCACACAGCTCTGAGGGGTCCCCGTGCTCAGTGTGATGGTGTTGGAGATGCTGCTCCTGATCCGGACTGACTTAGGTCTCCCAGTCAGGAAGTCTAGGATCCAGTTGCAGAGGAGGTGTTCAGGCCCAGTAGGCTCGACTTTCCAATCAGTTTCTGAGGGATGATTGTGTTGAATGCTGAACTGAAGTCTATGAACAGCATTTGAACATACATGTCTTTTTTGTCCAGGTGGAGGGTGATGGCAATGGCATCATCTGTTGAGCAGTTGGGACAGTACATGAACTGCATGGGGTCCAATGAGGGGGGCAGCAGTGTCTTGATATGTCTCATGATGAGCCTCTCGAAACACTTCATCATGATGGATGTGAGATGGACGGTAGTCATTGAGGCAGGACACTGAAGACTTCTTCGGCACAGGGACGATGGTGGCGGCCTTGAAATCATTGGAACAATGGCACTGCTCAGGGAGACGTTGAAGGTGTCAGTGAGAACATCTGCTAGTTGGTCTGCACGTCCTCTAAGGACTCTACCAGGGATGTTGTCTGGTCCAGCAGCCTTCCATGGGTTGACCCTGCACAGAGTTCTTCTCGCATTGGCCACGGTGAGACATAGCACCTGGTCATTTAGAGGAGGGGTGGACTTCCTCACCACCACGTCATTTTCCGCCTCAAAATGAGCGTTCAGCACATCTGGGAGGGAGGCATCACCCATACAGTCAGGTGATGTTGTGAAGGGTGAGCTGTCTTCTTCAGCCACAGCAATCCTTGGGTGCAGATTTTTTTTATTTCGAGATATAGCACAGTAACAGATCCTTCTGGCCCAAACAGCCCTACCACCCAGTTACACCCATTTGACCAATTAACCTACTAGCCAGTTTGTCTTTGTAACTTGGGAGGAAACTGGAGCACCCAGAAGAAATCCATGCAGTCACAGGGAGAAGATACAGACTTCTAACAGACATTGTCGGAATTCAACCCAGGTCACTGGCACTCACTCACAGTACTGTACCCAGTCAGGATGGTATGTGGCTTGGAGGGCGGTGTTGTCCTTGTCCTTCCAGTGGGTTGAGGTGGTGCTGCTGCTACTGTTCGGTTCTTGGGAAGGAGGGGAGTTCATGCATTTCCCCAAGCTATTAGCTGATGTGATCTATCAGCTCTTTACCCCACAAACACAAGTTAATCCTAGGGTTAGCATAACACTTTACAGCACCAGTGATCAGGGTTCGTTTCTTGCTGCTGTCTCTAAGGAGTTTGTACATTCTCCACAATACTATGTGGGTTTCCTCCCACATTCCAAAGATGTTAGGGTTAGTAAATTTTGGGCAAGCTATGTTGGCTCTGAAAGTGTGGTGACACTTGTGGGCTACCCACTTCCTCCCAGCACATCCTCGGACTGTGCTGACTGTTGATGCAAACAACACATTTCACTGCATGTTTTGATGTACTTGTGACAGATCTTTGAGGTAACCTTTGACTTTAATACTCATGGTAAGTGGTTGTTGCAGTATTTAAATAGGTAAATTCTCCACGTGACAGGTAACTCAACTGTAGAGTCATGGAAGGCCACAGGTCAACTCCAAAGTGTGGTAAACGAGTTAATCAGATTATGAAAGGGCTTGGCCCAGTTTTTTGATCCTGAACCTTGCCCTGTGATCACTATTTAAAGAGAGGTGAGATCGGCCCAGGTGTCTGTTCCTGAACCTTGAACAATGACCATTGGGTTTAAGAGAGATTGGCCAGGGTTACTGCTTCCCATCGCTGCCCCGGTAACCTTGGGTTAGAGAGAGAGGGGGTAATCAGCCAGAGTTCCTGCTCCCCATTGCTGCCCAGTGACCCTGGGATTAGAGGAGAGAGAGGGGAGTAATCAGCCAGGGTTTCTACTCCTGATCACTAGCCAAGTTAAAAGGACTCCATCCAGTTCCTTCAGATAATTCATTCAAAATATAATTGTACTGTTAACATCAGCTGAGATTAAATAGCTTTATTAATATTTTTGAGATTTTCATTGCTGATTTAATACAAGATTATTACATCCAGCAAACTGCAACTATCCTTGACTGTCCTGCACCAAAAGTTAAAATATGGCTGACCTTAACCTTTTTGCTTATTCATGTTTGTCTTTCAGTGACCTGTAACAAATTTCTCCACTCATTTCAGTACCCAAGCGAGTAGTATTTACTCAACAGACATCCCCCTCCTCTAGTAGGATGCATTGTTTATCTAATGGTTTAATATCCTTGATTGTTGAGTTACACCTGAGAAAATAGCTTGCTGTGAAGCAGAATGCAGGAGCTCTGCAGTATAAACTACCTAATGATTTGAGGCTGTCAGTTGGGCTCAGCAAACTGACCTTCATCCTCTGCAGTAAAATGAGGCATGATGTGTTATGTTAAATGCAAAGCACTCGGGTCTCTCGTTGACCTTTCCATCCCGGCAGCTGGTTCACTGTGTCCGCTGTGCTGAAGGGAGAGGAGCTGTGTTAGTGACTCAGTGTGGGAGTCTTCACAGTGAGCCTCTCTAAGCTGGCTCCTCCAGCTTTATTCAAAGTCTAAAGTAATTTTTATTATCAGAGTACATATATGTCGTCACATACAATCTTGAGATTCATTCTCCGGGCATACTTAACAAATCTTTAGAATAATAACTATAACAGGATCATTGAAAAATCAAGCAGAATGCAGAAGAAAACAAACTCTGCAAAAGCAAATGTATATAAATAGCAATAAATAACATGAAATAACAAGTAAAGAGTCCTTAAAGTGAGATTATTGGTTGTGGGAATGTTCAAAGGATGAGCAAGTGAGTGTAGTTAAACCCTTTTGTTCAAGAGCCTCTTCCTCAAACAGTGGTAAGGCCAAATTACATCACTGTGGCAAGCCCCTCAGCTCAACGTTTGCAGTACGTGAAGAGGTACATGATCTCCATGTTACTGAGTTGCCAGTGTACTGGGTGGGCTGACTACATGTAGACACCTCATTTACACCCATCCTTATTGCAGCAGGAATAAGCTGGAGGAACCCAACAGGTCAGGTAACATCTGCAGAGGGAAGCAGACAGTCAACCTTTCTGATCTGGACCCTTCAGTAGTCTAGATAAAGGCTCTCAGCCTGAAAGATGAATCCGAGTCACTGACACGTATCATGAAACTTGTTGTTTTGCGGCAGCAGTACAATACATAAAATATACGGTAAGTTACAAAAATAAATATAAAACATAAAAGAAAAAGAAAGCAAAATAGCAGTGTTCGTGGACTGTTCAGAAATCTGATGATGGAGGGGAAGAAATGTTCCTAAAATGTAGAATGTTTGTCTTCCGGCTCCTGTACCACCTCCCTGATGGTAGCAGTGAGAAAGGCCGTGTATCGGGTGGTGAGGGTCCTTAATGATGGACGCTACCTTCTTGAGGCACTGCCTTTTGAAGATGTCCTTGATGTTGGGGAGGCTAGTGCCCATGGTGGAGCTGGCTGTGTCTACAACCTTCTGCAGCTTTTTCTGATCCTGTGCAGTGGTGTCTACATACCAAACTGTGATGCAACCAGTCAAAATGATCTCCACTGTGCATCTGTAGTTATTTGCTAGTCTTTGGGGATAGACTAAAACTCCTTAAACTCCGAATGGAATATAGCTGCTGGTGTGCCTCCTTTGTAATTGCATCAATATGTTGGGTCCTTCTTGCTGTCCTTAGGCCCTTTTGCAAACATGAAACATTTCCCTCCGCTGATCCTGACTCACTGAGTTCTTCCAGCATCTTGTTTGTCATCCACATTCCAGCACCTGCAGTCTCTTGTGACCCCATTCAGGCACTGAGGCCAGATATTCTTCACTAAAGGGACACCATCACTGTTTGCACAACAGCAGCTCATGCAGTCTCGGGGCACAGGGCGGGGCCTGGCAGTAAGCACTGACATTATCAGTATTACGTAAATTTGTACTGTATTACGTAATCAGTATTACGTAAATTTACGTAGTATCTGTATTATGTAAATTTATTCACAGCATGGAGTTGAAGGTGCCAGCAGAAGAACAAAGGTTCAAAGGTCCCAATTTAATGACAGAGAAACGTATACAATATACATCCTGAAATGCTTTTTCTTTGCAAACGTCCATTGAAACAGAGGAGTGCCCCAAAGAGTGAATGCAAGAACCCCGAAGTACCCCCCAGCTCTCCTCCCTCCCGCATGTAAGCAGGAGGGAGCAACAACCCCTCCCCCCCACCGGCAAAGAAACAGCAAGCATCAGCACTGTCACCGAGTACTCAGTGTGAGCAAAGACACAGACTTGCAGTTACCCCAAAGACTTCACATTTCACCCAGCATTCGACATACAGGTGTCCCCCACTTCACTTTTACATTAGTGACCTGTTTCGCATTACAAAGAGGATTTTCGCTTTTACAAAAAATTTTCCCATATAAGTTAATGGTTGTTCACTTTACGCCATTTTGGCTTAAGAAAGGTTTCATAGGAATGCTCTACCTTTGTAGGGGGGGGCACCTGTACCGCAGATTCATTCGCCCTCCCTCTCTCTCCCTCCCTCTCTCTCTCCCCCTCCCCCCTCTCCCTAATAAGGGAGAAAAAGCTGTCTCCATTTTCCCAGCAAGTGGGGAGCCATAACAAACAACTCGCTGGTTTACAATGACAAAAGTCCATTATGTCACTTTTTTCGAGCTCTGTGCCTGAAGATTGCAAAGATCAAAGCCCCGAGATCCTAGGCTTCTGAATTCGAGCCGGACTCTCAGGCCGAACCCTTGGCGTGCCAAACAACTGCCAGTCCTGAAACCCCACAAAGAACCAAAGTCAACTCCAGGTCAGGGTCTTCAAAAGAACCCTGAAAGGAAAAAATAAAGATATTAAAGATGGAAGTAGAGCAAACAAAGGAGTCACCATTTAGTGACATCTTAATTTCACTCTGCCAAAATGGGATTGATGCAGACTTAGAGTAGCAGAGTGGTTGATGGTTGAGGTTTGGGCTGAAGAATCTTTTTTGTGCTTTATAATTCCCAGGGGACCATTGAACCTCTCTTCCTCCCCCCCCCCCCCGCCCCATTTGCAACAGTACCTTAACTTGATGGCCCATGATGTTGTGCCGACTTTTTAACCCTACTCTAAGATCAATGCCACATACCTCTCCATTTTTCCTGTCGTTCATGTGCCCTTCTAAGAATCTCTTAAATGCCTTTAATGTAATGGTGCCTCTGTAACATTGCGGTTAGCACGACACTATTACAGCTTGAGGTATCAGAGTCCAGAGTTCAATTCTGACATGATCTGCAAGGAGTGTGTACATCCTCCCTGTGGAATGCTTTGGTTTTCTCTGGGTGCTCCGGTTTCCTCCCAAGGGTGCAAAGAGGTATCAGTTAGTAGGTTAAATTGGTCATTGTAAATTGTCCTGTGATTAGGTGGGGGTTAACTGTGGGTTGCTTGCCAGCGCAGATCAAAGAGCTAGAGGGACTATTCCACACTGTATGTCAATAAATAAATGTCTGCCTGGCAGTACATTCCACACACCCATCACTTTCTGTGTAGAAAAGGCCTACTTCTGATATCACCCCCATACTTTGCGCCAGTCATCTTAAAATTATTCCCCTTCATATTAACCACTTCCACCTTGGGAAAAAGGCTCTGGCTGTCCATTCAATCTATGCCTCATACAAACTGAAGGAACTCAATGAGTCAGGCAGTATCTATGGAGGGAAGTAGACAGTTAGGGTTTTGGTTAGGTTGCCTTGATCTGGATGATTTCTTGAGTCTCCACCTTCAGACAGGAGCCACTTGTACATTAAGCAAGTAACAATATTTGTGTTACTGTATTGGCGTGTGTGTTCATGTGACTAACATACAATTTCTCCTATGTTCTTTTAGCTGTACAAGAAGCCTGATGTCCCTCTTTATAAGAAAATTCGATCAAGTAAGACATCTTTCATTTCATTTTATTATATATTTCATTTATAAATGATTTATCTTCATATCTACATTTACTCTGTGCCTTTGTAAGTTAACCTGGCCACTGAAGTTGCTGCTGCATTACATGCTGGCATGTTTATAAGTGGTGCCTTCCAGAGTGCACTGAGGTTTTTGTGACTAGACTGGGGCAGTCAGTAAAATCCAGAAATCATTTTCAGAGGAGCACCTTCCCAGTTATGGCACCACACTGGGAACACTCCTGAATTCTTGCCAGATGAATCTCCTCCTATCCAGAGCAACACCACTTGCCACACCCTTAGTGGCCACAACCTTCCACCTTGCTCTTGCCTCGGAGCCCCCTAGACTGGGGGGTGGTGTTGGAATTATATAAGCCTCCATTATAGCTGCTGCATTCTGCTGGAAGTTCCATTGTGAGCTTTCAGTGAGAACAGCATGGGGCTCAGATGAGATTTCTCTCCCTTCCATCTCCTGAGGTGAGTGAACTATGGGCCATCAGACCCTTTTGGAGATGAGCACCAGTAATTTCTGTGTGGGAGCACAGGACAGCTGAGACTGGGCATTAGCTGTAAACTGGGATCAGCAGCAAGGGTTGGGTTGGGGGAACCTGTCTATGAGAGAATGTTGGGGGGGGTGTTGGAAGCTGGAGGAATCTCAGCTGTCATCAAGCTTTAGTGCTCAAACTTAGACAGAAAGCTGACTGGGATGTTCTGAACTAAACCAAGCTTCTGTAGTTGAAGTTGCAAAATATACAGATGGAGCAGAATTATAAAATTCAAGGGCTGGATGGGAACCTCTTGAGGCTTGTAATCAAGGATGAACATTATTCACCCTATACATTTACATTTCCTCTGTGTTGGTCAGAGCACAACATACAATATAGATGATATAGATAATTCAATAAAAAAGGATAGTGAGGGATAAGCAAAAGGATAGTGAGGGATAAAATTGGTCCCTTAGAGAATCAGAGTGGACAGCTATGTGTGGTGCCAAAAGAGATGGGGGAGATTTTGAACAATTTCTTTTCTTCGGTATTCACTAAGGAGAAGGATATTGAATCGTGTAAGGTAAGGGAAACAAGTAGGGAAGTTATGGAAATTGTAACAATTAAAGAGGAGGACGTACTGGTGGTTTTAAGGAATATAAAAGTGGATAAATCTCCAGGTCCTGACAGGATATTCCCTAAGACCTTGAGGGAGGTTAATGTAGAAATAGCAGGGGCTCTGACAGAAATATTTCAAATGTCATTAGAAACAGGGATGGTGCCGGAGGATTGGCTTATTGCTCATGTGGTTCCATTGTTTAAAAGGGGTTCTAAGAGTAAATCTAGCAATTATAGGCCTACACGAGGAAAACTGCAGATGCTGGAAATTCAAACACACACAAAATGCTGGTGGAACACAGCAGGCCAGGCAGCATTTATAAGGTTCTATAAACATCTATGCTGCCTGGCCTAATTATAGGCCTGTCAGTTTGACATCAGTGGTGGGTAAATTAATGTAAAGTATTCTTAGAGATGGTATATATAATTATCTGGATAGACAGGGTCTAATTAGGAACAGTCAACATGGATTTGTGCATGGAAGGTCATGTTTGACAAATCTTACTGAATTTTTTGAAGAGGTTACAAGGAAAGTTGATGACGGTAAAGCAGTGGATGTTGTCTGTATGGACTTCAGTAAGGCCTTTGACAAGATTCCGCACGGAAGGTTAGTTAGGAAGGTTCAATCATTAGGTATTAATATTGAAGTAGTAAAATGGATTCAACAGTGGCTGGATGGGAGATGCCAGAGAGTAGTGGTGGATAACTGTTTGTCAGGTTGGAGGCCGGTGACTAGTGGTGTGCCTCAGGGATCTGTACTGGGTCCAATGTTGTTTGTCATATACATGTTTGTACATTAATTATCTGGATGATGGAGTGGTAAATTGGATTAGTAAGTATGCAGATGATACTAAGGTAAGTGGTGTGGATAATGAAGTAGGTTTTCAAAGTTTGCAGAGAGATTTAGGCCAGTTAGAAGAGTAGGCTGAACAATGGCAGATGGAGTTTAGTGCTGATAAGTGTGAGGTGCTACATTTTGGTAGGAATAATCCAAATAGAACATGCATGGTAAATGGTAGGGCATTGAAGAATGCAGTAGAACAGAGTGATCTAGGAATAATGGTGCATAGTTCCCTGAAGGTGGAATCTCATGTGGATAGGGTGGTGAAGAAAGCTTTTGGTATGTTGGCCTTTATAAATCAGAGCATTGAGTATAGGAGTTGGGATGTAATGTTAAAATTGTACAAGGCATTGGTAAGGCCGAATTTGGAGTATCGTGTACAGTTCTAGTCACCAAATTATAGGAAAGATGTCAACAACATAGAGAGAGTACAGAGAAGATTTACTGTAATGTTACTTGGGTTTCAGCACCTAAATTACAGGGAAAGATTGAACAAGTTAGGTCTTTATTCTTTGGAACATAGAAGGTTGAGGGGGGACTTGATAGAGGTATTTTAAATTATGAGGGGGATAGACAGAGTTGACGTGGGTAAGCTTTTTCCATTGAAAGTAGGGGAGATTCAAACAAGAGGACATGAGAGTTAGGGGGCAGAAGTTTAAGGGAAACACGAGGGGGTTTTTCTTTACTCAGAGAGTGGTAGCTGTGTGGAACGAGCTTCCAGTAGAAGTGGTAGAGGCAGGTTCGGTATTGTCATTTAAAGTAAAATTGGATAGGTATATGGACAGGAAAGGAATGGAGGATTATAGGCTGAGTGCGGGTCAGTGGGACTAGGTGAGAGTAAGCATTCGGCACGATTCCTGGTCTCCCTCAGAGGAATAAACGCTGGTGGTTTGATTCAACTTTATTATCGGATGATAATTTTCTAAAATTTATTAAGGATCAGATAACCTTTTATCTTAACACTAATACATCACCTGAAGTGTCATCCCAGATTGTATGGGATACCATGAAAGCATATCTGAGGGGTCCAATAACCTCTTACACAGCAAATCTCAACAGAAGATCCTGTGCAGATCGATTAGACCTCATTAACCAGATTAAAGAATTGGATCAACTGTATGCTCAAACTAAGAACCCTGAACTATACAAGAAGCGTGTTGAACTCAAAACTAAATTTAATCTTCTGTCTACTCAACCTGTCGAATGCCAACTTCTCGAAAGCAAGAGTCGCTTTTACATTCATGGGGCTAAGTCTGGTAAATTTCTAGCCAGTCAGCTGAGGCGTTCCAAAGCCAAACAACATATTACAAAGATCCGGAAGGAGAACGGAGACTTTACATCGGATCATTTAGAAATTAATGACACATTTAAAAATTTTTATTCTCGGCTTTATTCCTCTGAATCTTTGAATGACAATATCTCTGTTGATCAATTTTTTAAGAATCTGAATATTCCTTTACTTTCATCTGATTTTAAAGCCAAACTTAATGCGCCGATATCATCAGAAGAAAAATATTTTGCAATTTCTGCACTGTCCTCAGAGAAATCTCCTGGACCTGATGGGTTCCCTGTAGAAGTTTATAAATCATTCTCTTCACTTCTTTCTCCTCAGTTACTTTCAGTATTATCTGACTCGTTTAATTATGGCAAATTGCCACCCTCTTTCAATGAGGCATCTATTATTCTTCTATTAGTGTCCCTTGTATAGGCCGATTTCTTTGCTCAATGTTGATGTAAAGATCTTAGCTAAAGTTTTGGCTTATAGATTAGAAACCGTCATTCCCTCCATTATCTCTGATGACCAATCAGGTTTTATTAAAAACCATCTCCCTTTTTTTAACATTCGGCGTTTATTTAATATTTTATACTCACCTCCAACTATACATTCGCGTTTCATCTCCCTTTTTTTAACATTCGGCGTTTATTTAATATTTTATACTCACCTCCTGAATGTATTATTTCCCTCGGTGAGGAGAAAGCATTTGATCATATAGAGTGGAACTACCTTTTTGCAGTCTTAGAAAAAATTGACCTCGGTCGAAGTTTCATCTCTTGGATCAATTTGCTGTACCTGTGTCCTACTGCTTCTGTTTTAACTAATTTTCAGAAATCCCAGGTATTTAATCTCAAACGTAGCACCCGTCAGGGATGCCCTTTAAGTCCCTTTCTCTTTGATTTGGCTTTAGAATCTTTGGCAATAGCATTTCGAAATTGTCCTGAATTGACCGGGATTTGGGGAGGGGGTGCTGAGCATAAAGTTTCTCTTTATGCTCTCAAATCCGTCTACATCTTTACCTCCAATGTTTTCACTTCTTGACCAGTTTAGCCAGATCTCTGGCTATAAACTTAATTTACATAAGAGTGAACTTTTCCCAATTAATAAAGAAGCACAAGAATTAACATTTTGTGATCTCCCTTTTAAAGTAGTCCATAATCAATTTACTTATCTTGGAATTAAAGTCACAAGGAAGTTTAAAGATCTCTTTCATGAAAACTTTGCCAATCTTTCATATGCTATAAAACAGAGTCTGGTACAATGGTCACCTCAATCTATGTCTTTGGTAGGTCGTATTAATGTTGTTAAAATGTATGTTCTCCCCAAATTTTTATACTTATTTCAATCTATCCCAATTTTTATTCCTAAATCTTTTTTTGATTCCTTAGACTCTATTATTTTTTCATATCTGGAAGAATAAGCGCTCTAGAATTAATAAAATCCATCTCCAAAAATCTAAAAAAGAGGGTGGCATGGCTTTACCTAACTTTCGTTTATATTATTGGGCAGCTAATATACATTGTGCTACCTTTTGGTCTTTCTTCCATGGCCAACCTGAGTGCCCTAATTGGGCGGCAGTGGAGTTGAGCTCCAGTAAAGAATTATCTATCTCTGCACTTCTTGGCTCTGCACTCCCTGTCCAGATTAATAGCTAATCCTTTTGTTAGACACACTTTGCGTATATGGGCTCAGTTTAGGAAATGCTATGGTTTCCATGGTTTTTCCGTTTCCAGCCCTGTCGTACGTAATCACCATTTTTTTACCTACAACGTACGATTCAGCATTCCATGTTTGGTATAGGAAGGGCATTAGACATTTTGAAGATCTTTTCATTGATAATTGCTTCGCTTCTTTTCAGCAGCTCTCTGTTAAGTTCAATCTGCCCAATGCCATTTTTTTAGTTATCTCCAAATTAGACACTTTATTGCTCCTCTAATTCCTAACTTTCCCGAAATGCCTGCGAAAAATGCTATGGACTTATTTCTTTCCATTAATCCACTAGGTAATGGTTTAATATCAATTATTCGAGATAAATTAGCAGCCTTACGACGGGCCCCTGTGGATAAAATTAAAATGGCATGGGAGCAGGATTTAAATACCTCCTTATCTAATGAGAGTTGGGACTTGATTCTCAAATTGGTTAACTCAACCTGTCTTTGTGCTGGCCATTGCCTTTTACAGTTTAAGATTGTTCATAGAGCCCATATGTCTAAATCTAAATTATCTCGATTCTACCCTAACATTAGTCCGCTTTGTGATAAATGCAAGAGGGGTGAGGCCTCTCTCATTCATATGTACTGGTTCTGTCCTAGCTTGGAGAAATTTTGGAAAGATGTCTTCACTACGTTATCGTATATTCTGAATCAGCACCTAGAACCAAATCCCTTAATTGCTTTGTTCGGTTTCTGGGGCGAGACAGATTTACGTCTGAGTCCGACCAAATGCCGAATATTATCCTTTGCCTCTCTCCTGGCTAGACGCTTGATCCTCCTCAGATGGAGAGATGTTGCCTCGCCCACTCATGCTCAATGGCTTAACGACATTTTCGAGGTCCTGCTTGGACCTCGAAAAAATTCATTATTCAGTTCTTAATTCGGATCTAAAGTTCCATAAAGTCTGGGGACCTTTTATCAAGTACTTTAATAACCTTCCTCTTGACTAGGGTTCTTTTCTTTTTGGTCCCTTGCTTTCAGCTCCCTTTTTTTTCTGGTAGTAGGCATTATTATCCTCTGTTGCTAAGTGTATTCACAGCCTGGGAGTTTGGCTGTCCTGATTTATATTCTCTATATTGTGTTGTGGTTGGTTTGGAGTTTTTTTTTGTGTTGTGGGGCTCGGGGAGGATGCTAAGTTTACTTGTCTTCAATTTAGGTGCTTTTTTTTAAATTCTCTTTCTTTGTATCATATTGTCATTGTATGCTTAATTTTGCACTGTATTAATGTTCCTCATTTTGATTTGGGGTTTTTTAATTTGTAAAATGTATAAAAAAAACTAATTTTAAAAAAAAGCATTCAGCACGGACTAGAAGGGCCGAGATGGCCTGTTTCCATGCTGTAATTGTTATATGGTTATATATAATTATAAAGAATTACATAAAAAGAGGTTAAATGGCATGTATTTACAATGTAAACAGCATTATAAAAAGTGGTTTAAAGTGTTTATGTTGCAGTGCATTGAAGGGGATTATGTCATTTATGCATTATTTATCTTTCAATAGAGAGGGTTGGTGGGGGTGAACTAGAATGGTTGACCAAATTAACTGCCTAGGGAAGAAACTTTTAAAATGGCATGAATATTTGTATACTAAATATCCAAAGGGTAACACATGATGTAGGTAGACAACAAACACGATCTGAAGCGAGGCTTCATTCAGAAGTGCCCTGCATAGACTTGGTCACCACAGCTTCTGCCAGGCCAGTCAACTCCACAGCTCACAGCAAACAGCAGGGTGGTCAGACAAAATCCGAATCCGTTTTCTTATCACTTATATACTGTATGTCGTGAAATTTGTTGTTTTGCAGCAGAAATACAGTGTAATATTTTAAATATACTTTGTTACATATATAAATACATAATTTTAAAAATTAAGCAGAGCAAAAAGAGAGCAAAAATAATGAGGTAGTGTTCATGGTTCAGAAATCTGATGGTGGAAGGAAAGAAGCTGGTCCTACACCTTTGTGTGTCTTTAGGCTCCTGTACCTTCTCTTTAATGGTAGTAATGTTCTGGGTGGTGGGGGTCCTTACCTCCGCTCAACATCATAGTGGGGGGTACTGAATCGGGTGGGGCGCCTTTCTGGTGTGTTACTTCCACTAGGATTTGATTGGCATAGACAATAGACATTGGGTGCAGGAGTAGGCCATTCGGCCCTTCTAGCCAGCACCGCCATTCACTGTGATCATGGCTGATCATACACAATCAGTACCCCGTTCCTGTCCTCTCTCCATGTCCCTTGACCCCACTATCTATAAGAGCTCTGTCTAACCCTCTCTTGAATGCATCCAGAGACTTGGCCTCCACTGCCTTCTGGGACAGAGCATTCCATATATCCACCACTCTCTGGGTGAAAAAGTTTTTCCGCATCTCTGTTCTAAATGGCCTACCCCTTATTCTTAAACTGTGGCCTCTAGTTCTGGACTCACCCATCAGCGGGAACATGCTTCCTGCCTCCAGTGTGTCCAATCCCTTAATAATCTTATATGTTTCAATCAGATCCCCTCTCATCCTTCTAAATTCCAGTGTATACAAGCCCAGTCGCTCCAATCTTTCAACATATGACAGTCCCGCCATTCCGGGAATTAACCTTGTGAACCTACGCTGCACTCCCTCAATAGCAAGAATGTCCTTCCTCAAATTTAGAGACCAAAACTGCACACAATACTCCAGGTGGGGTGTCACCAGGGCCCTGTACAGCTGCAGAAGGACCTCTTTACTCCTATACTCAATTCCTCTTGTTATAAAGGCCAGCATGCCATTAGCTTTCTTCACTGCCTGCTGTACCTGCATGCTTGCTTTCATTGACTGATGTACTAGAACTCCTCTCGTGGGCATGTGGGGGTTACCAGCATTAAATGCCCTGTAACCACACAAGACTTGTCTCCTCTACAGACGTGTTTGTTGATGTTAAGCCTCTCTCTGGCTGCGAGCCTACGACTTGCAACTGTAAAAGGCCAACAAACCCAGAGGAGAAGAGCTGTATGGAGGACTGTCTTAACAGGTAAGTGTGTGCGTGTGTTCCAACGCCCCCAGCACTGCTCCCAGCTGAACGCCATGGCTTTGCTAACAAGGTGATCTTGGATGGACTGGGTGATCTGCGACGGCTCTCTAATGTACTGTTTCAGCTTAACCTGGGCTGAGAATCAACTCAGTATGTCAGATGAGCCAGTTTGGAACATACAACAGGACATCACGGGACAGGCCTTTCAGCCCACAATGTTATGCCAAACTCATTGAGCTCATAACACCTAAGCTCTTCTGCCTGGTCTCCACATATCCATACCCTAAGAGCCTCTTAAATGTCTCCACCACTAACGCAGCAGCACATTCCAGACACTCACCACTCTGCCCCACATACCTCCTTTGAACTCTACTCCTCTCCTTTTAAATGCATGCCCTCTAGCATTGGACACTTTGACCCTGGGAAAACTATACCAATTGTATTTGTCTACTCTATCTGTGCTTCTCATAATTTTATAAACTTCTATCAAGTATCATCTCAGCCTCCACCACTCTAAAGAAGGCAGCCCAAATTGGCTTAACCTCTCCTTTATAGCATTCAGCCTCTCATCCAGACAGAAATGTGGTAAACCTCATCTGCACCCTCACCATTGCCTCCACATCCTTCCTATAATGGGGCAACCAAAAACTGAATACAGTGCTCCAGATGCGACCAAGCCAGGGCTTTATAGGGTTGCAGCATAATTTCCTGACTCTTGAACTCAGTGCCTCGACTAATAAAGCAAGCCATTCTCCTTTTGTTACCACCCTATTGACTTGAGCAGCCATTTTTAGGGACCCTAAGATACCTCTGTGCATCAATCTGCTGAATTCCCAAAACTGCTTCAAAGGCCATCTCTTGGCCTCTTTGCAAAGACTGAACCAGAGCGTCAATAAACCCCTGGCACCAGGAGGTCCCCAGTGAGCAGCATCCTCAGGTTTGCCAGGAAGCTGAGGTTGGTCTTGGAGACTATGCATCACAGCAGAGCAATGGGGAACACACACAAAATGCCAGAGGAACTCAGCGGATCAGGCAGCATCTATGGAGGGGTATAACCAAATTGACGTTTTGGGCTGAGGCTGTTCATCAGAACTGGAAAGGAAGGAAGGGGGCAGAAGCCAGAAAAAGCGTGGGGAAGAGAAAGAAGTACAAGCTGGCAGACAATAGGTGGAAGAGCTAAAGGGATGAAGAAGAATGAAATCTAGTAGGAGGAGACAGTGGACCATGGAAGAAAGGGAGGGAGGTGATGGGCAGATGAGTTGAAAAAAAGGAGTGAATGGATAACCAGCATGGAGAATGGTCAAAGAGAAAAAAGAGAGGGAGAAATTACCAGAAGTTGGAGAAATCAATGTTCATGCCATCAGGTTGCCTGACACACTGAGTTCCTCCAGCATTTGTGTGTTCCCAATCTTATTAAAGTGATAAAGCACTAAAGCACAGAAACAGGCCAGTTGGAAGTGTTATTCTGCCTCACCCTATCAACCAGCACCTGGACCATACATTCCAAAATTCTTTTAAATGTTGCATTTGAACCTACATCCACCACTTCCACTGGCAGCTCATTACACACTCTCACCACCCTCTGTGAAGAAGTTCCCCCTCAGATTCCTTTTAAGTATTTCGCCTTTTACCCCCCCCCCCCCCCCCAATCCCCATCTGTGTGTGGAGTTTGCACCTTCTCCCTGTGACCCCTGGATGCTCCAATTCCCAATAATCTGCAGGATTGGTGGGTTCATTGGCCTCTGTAAATAGTGGAGATGGGTGGTACAATCTGGAAATGCGGAAAGGTGAGAACCTCTAGTTGACTCACCCAACGTCAGTGGAAAATGCCTGCTTGTATTTACTATATCTATACCCCTCATAATTTTGTACACCTCTATCAAATATCTCCTCAATCTCACACCAGAGGGAAGAAAGTCCTAACCTATTCAGCCTTTCCCTATAACTCAGGTCCTCAGCTCCTGGCCCCATCCTTGTAGTTTTTCTGTGTACTTGTTTAATCTATTTGATATCTTTTCTGTCAGTAGGTAACCAAATCTGCACACAATACACCGAATGTGGCCTCATCAATGTCATATACAAACTCAATATAACATCCTAACTCTTGTATGCTATTGTCTGATTTATGAAGGCAATCCTGACTATGTGTAACTACAGACTTGCTGAAGGGTCTCGGCCCAAAACGTCAACTGTGCTCTTTTCCATAGATGCTGCCTGGCCTGCTGAGTTCCTCCAGCATTTTGTGTGTGTTACATGGATCTCCAGCATCTGCAGGTTTTCTCTTGTTTCTGGCCACTTTCAAGGATTTATGGATCTGTATTCCCAGGTCCCTCTGTTCTACCTCTGTCCTCAGTGTCCTATCATTCACTGTATGCCTTACCCTGGTTTGTCCTCCCAACATGCTCACCTCACACTTGACTGTGTAAAGTTCCATTCTCCCTACGTTACCAGTAACATACCCCACAGATGGCCTTACCAGCATACTGGAGACAACTTGTTAACTTACCTGCCAGGATGCCTTTGAGATGTGGAAGGAAAACAGCATTCGAGGGAAACCTACGCAGTCACAGGGAGAACGTACACACTCCACATGTGGCAGCACCAGAAGTGGGGATCGCTGGAGCTCTAAGGTAGCCCCACAGCGGTGAGGGTCCATGGTGGCATAATAGTTAGCACCACGCTATTAAAGCTCAGGCAGTTGGATTCGGAGTTCAGTTCCATCGTCAGCACGTGGGTTTCTTCTGCATGCTCTGGTTTCCTCCCACATTCCAAAGGCATTCTGGTTCGTGGATTAATTGGTCATTGTAAATTGTCCTGTGATTAAGCTAAGGTTAAATAGGTAGGTTGTTAAGCGGTGTGGCTTATTGGACTGGAAGGGTATGTTCTGCACTGTATCTCAAAATCAAAATAAATAGAATATAAAGGCTCTACTCCCCTGAAGTGTGACAAAAGAATACCTTTACCGTGCACAGAGTTTCACCAAAGGTAGAACAGCACAAACTGCAGGCTTCTTGTCAGAGTGGGGAGACAGGCATTTGCTGGTCACAGGGACCATGGAAGCTCGCCAGCCTCATTTCATCATTTGGCGCTCCGCTCTGGTCTGTTGTTGCATATTTTCAACTGTTTGATGCAGACTCATTAGCAGAACTTGGCTCCACGCCCAAAAACTGTGCACTGATGTTTTTTTATTATTAATTATAATCGGAAGATATGAGTTGTAATAAACAGTAAGGCCCAGTGTGCCACGAGCACCAAGGGCCCCAGCGCTGAAACAGATGCCCAGGCAGCGTTCCAGTTCTGATTCATTAGAGCTGGCAATAACTTTAGCAGCTCCTGCCCATTCCCACTTGTTGAGCGGCTGGCCATTGAGCATTGGGTTTTCTCTCAGCATGATTCTGCTCAGGAAGGTGGGGAATTTTGAGTTTAGTTATGAAGAGAAACTGGAGTGGAAGAGGTGACAAGGGCAGTCAGCAGGAAACTTTTCTCTAGTTGAGTAGATAGAAGTCAAAAGACATGGGTTTAGGGTAGGGGGAAGAAATTCAAGGCTGAAGGGGGTGCGGGGTGCTACCTGGAATGCATGCAGGAGTGTGGTTACTGGGTCACTGACAGCATTAAAGGAGTGTCTAGATGATCACTTTAATTGCTAAGAAAAATGGCTAAGTATAAGTGGTGGACAATGGGATTAAACAGAAGGGTGCCCATGGTCAGCATGGGTCATTTGGGTTGAATAGCCTGTTTCCCTGCTGTGCAAATCTGTGAAGGGGCATTTCAGGTGCCCAGTGTATCATTTACTTGAAGTACGTGGTTCCCTCTCCCAGACCAGTGTCCACAGAGTGCCAGAGATCTGGGTTCCATTCCAACCTTCAGCACCGTCTGTGTGCAGAGCCTGCACTTTCTCCCGGGAGCTCTTGTTCTGGGCCAGCAACTTATGGGTCAGTGGGTTAATTGGCCACTGTTAACCCCTCCCCCATCCCCATCTGTGTATGGAATCTGCACCTTCTCTCTGTGACCCCTGGGTTTTCCAGTTCCCAATAATCTGCAGGATTGGTGGGTTCATCGGCCTCTGTAAATAGAGTGGATAGGTGGTACAATCTTGGAAATGCGGAAAGAATAAAAACAGGAATTAATGTCCGATACGTATGTATGGGCGGCTGGAGTCAGTATGCTCTCAATGGGCTGAAGAGCCTGTTTACTCTGAGTTCAGAATGTCTTCTAACAGGAGACACTCATACAACGTCACCCTCCCCTTGCCCCAATTCTTTCCCGGACACCAAGCCCAGGGAGAGCATGGAAAGAGGGACTTGATTCTCAGTCAGTCAGGACAGAAGTGAGCAAACCCTGGCCACTCCTTGGGTGAGCCTCAGCTGATTGCACCTGTCATCAGGAATTTACAGACAATTCACTCTGTACTCCATACTCCCCAAGACAGATCCACTGTACATCATAGAAATCGGACCTGTATACCATCAGAGCCAATTGTTCACCCACTGACCATCCAGTATTGTCCTTCAGTAACATACTGATGGTCACACTGTCTGTGGGAATGGGCACAGAGTTACTGCCAGCTTTTTTCTACGGGTTGGGAGTTCTTTCGTCGCAAAGCAGGGCCTTCATCCCATCTCATCCATGCCAACTGCGTTGTCTGCTTGAGCTAGTCCCATTTCCCCAAGTTTGGCCCATATTAGTCTAAACCTTTCTGATCGATATACCTGTCCAAATGCCTTTATTTATTAGAAATGAAGAATGGTAACAAACCCTGTGACAATTGAGCCTGTGCTGCATATTTGATCAATTAATCCATGCATTTTTTGAATGTGGGAGGAAACCCGTAACGTCACAGAGAGAACATACAGACAGCGATGGAATTGAGCATGGGTCACTGGTATTCTAGGAGTGTTACACTAACATGTACGCTACTGTGTGTGTGTGTGTGTGTGTGTGCGTGCGTGCGTGCGTGCGTGCTTGTGTGTACGCACCTGCACCACTTTCATACAGTCGCTCTCACAGCCTCAGCCATAGGACTGCTGAGTTCATTCCCACATCGCCACACAGTCAATGTTGTGTCAGGATAACTAGTCAGTTGTCATAACCTGTCAGGGCATTTTTTCACACCATTACACGTGGTCTGGTCAACAAGTGAACCCACTGAAAGGGACTGTCTCAAGGTAAAGACTCAAAACAGGAGTGTTCGTCAGGAGCTGGTGCCTATCATGTGCACAAAAATACAACTGCAGATGCTGTAGATCAAAGAATACAAACACAACACTGGAAGAACTCAGCAGGTCAGGCAGCATCCGTGAGAAAAGAGTAGCCAATGTTTCGGGCCGAGACAATTCATCAGGATCATTCCTGATGAAGGGTCTCGGCCAGGAACGTTGCCTACTCTTTTCTCACGGATGCTGCCTGACCTGCTGAGTTCTTCCGGTGTTGTGTTAGTATTCCCTGTCTATCATGTGCCTCTTCTGTTGCAGGATGATCTTCGCGGAGTGCGCCCCCAGCACGTGTCCCTGTGACGAGTACTGCTGCAACCAGCGGATCCAGAGACACGAGTGGGTACAGTGCCTGGAGCGGTTCCGAGCCGAGGGCAAAGGCTGGGGCATCCGCACCAAGGAAACCTTGAAGGCTGGGCAGTTCATCATCGAGTATCTGGGCGAGGTGGTCAGCGAGCAAGAGTTCAGGTACCAACAACCCTATCAGATTCCCAATCACCTGCCTACTACACAAATAGCAGAGGGTGTGGTTGCAGAGGAGATTCACTGAGATGTTGCCTGGATGGAGGACTTTACCTATGTGGAGAAATTAGATAGACTGGGCTTGTTCATCCTGAATGAAGGAGGCAGAGCGGTGACCTGACTCCACATGAAAGATTATGAGAGGCTTTAATAGGGACTGAAATTGGTTTATTATCATCACTTGGACCAAGACATAGTGAAATGTTTGTCTTGCTTTCATGAATGGGAGGGGTATGGGGATTTTATTGTCAATGAGACATGACAGAATAACACTTCAAAGTACGAGATGTTTCCATATACTACCATGAAATTCGTTTTCTTGCAAACATTCATTTAAATACAAAGAAACACAATAGAATCATTGGAAAATGCAATGACAAAAATAGACAAACAACCAATGTACAAAAGACAACAAATTGTGCAAAAGCAAAATGATAATAATTATAAATAAAGAACTGAATGGGACCCACTCTCAGGGTTTCACGACTGGCCGTTATCCGACATGCCAAGGATGCGGCCTAAGAGCTTAGCTCTCCTTCGGAGGTCCGAGATCTCATGGCTCTGGAGATGGGTGGATCAAAGGTTGGTGTCCCAGCAGGAGATCGGTATGTAGTGGGAGTCGAAAAATCTACAGCTGCATGCCCAGATACCTGAGATCTTTGGACACAGAGCTCAGAAAAAGCGACACAATGGACTTTTAACTTTGTAAACCAGTGAGTTGTTTGTTTTGTCTCCCCTCTCGCTGTTAAACAGAGACATCTCTTTCTCCTTCATTAGGCAGAGAGAGAGCCTGTAGTATGTCGAATACCAGGTGAACGAGCAGTCTTTGGGGCAACTGCAAGTCTGTGTCTTTGCTGTTGCTTTGCTACACATTTGAGTGCTAGGTGGCGGGTGCCGATTTTTTTTGCTTTGGGGGGGGTCACTGGGTACTTTGGGGTTCTAACATTTAACTGTCATTCATTCTTTGGGGGTACTCTGTTTACATGGACGGTTGCGAAGAAAAAGCATTTCAGAATGTATATTGTATACATTTCTCTGACATCAAATGTACTTTTGCAACCTTTGAACACCAATTGTAGAGCCCTTAAAAGTGAGTCCATAGGTTGTGGAATCATTTCATTGTTGAGGTAATTGGAGTTGTCCCTCTAGTTCAAGAGACTGATGGTTGAGGGATCATAACTGTTCCTGAGCCTGGTGGTGTGGGGCTTGAGGCTCCTGTACCTCCTTCCTGATAGCATCAGTGAGAAGAGATCTTGGCCTGGACCATCCATACCAAGGAAATCTTGAAGGCCAGTGATGGATGCTGCTTTCCTGAAACACCACTCCACATAGATATGCTCAATTGTGACAGTGCTTTACCTGTGTTGGGTTGGACTCTATCCACTACTTTCTGTAGAATTTCCATTCAAAGGCATTGGTATTTCCGTACAAGGCTGTGATGCAATCAGTCAATATACTCTCCTCCACATGTCTGTAAATGTTTGTCAAAGTTTTACCAAATTTGCACAAATTTCTAAGAAGTTAGAGCCACTACTGTGCCTCCTTTGTAACGGCAGTTACATGCTGGGCCCAGGATAGGCCCTCTGAAATGATAACGCTAAGGACTTTAAAGTTCCTGACCCTCACCATTTCTGATCCTGTTAAGGACTGGCTCATGGACATCCAGTTTCCTCCACCTGTAGTCAACAATCAGCTCTGCTGGCATAGAGTGAAAGAAGTTGTTGTTATGTCACCATTTAGCTAGAACTTAGAACGTAGAACCATACAGCATAGAAAAAAGGCCCTTTGGCTCACAATGTAATGCCAAACCAGATAGAAAATAAATCAAAAACACCCAAAAATGAATCCCTTCTACATATCCCTCCATTTTCCTCAGATTCTTGTGACTATATAAACATCTCTTAAAAGCCTCTAATGTATTTGCCTCTGCCATCATACCAGGCAATTAGTCCAGGCATCCACCATTCCCTGAAGTAAAGAAAACTTACTCATCACATCTCCTTTGAGCCTACCTCCTCTCACCTTCAGTGCATGATCTCTGGTATTAGACATTTCTACCCTGGACTGAAGGTCCAAATGGCCTGTTACTGTGCTGCTGTGCTTTATACTCTAATCCAATGTTCACACAGATCAAATCATTACAGGGAGCATCAAGGTAGTACAAAGTTTTAAAAAACACAATGCAGAATAAAGTGCAAGAACTACAGAGAAAGTGCAGTCAGTGCGTGTAGACAATAAGGTGCAAAATAAATGATCAAAATCTTTTTCTCATAGTTTTGAGGTCAGAGTTAGAGGTTTTAAAAGGGATTTGAGAGTTAAGTTTTTCCTTACAGACTGGAAATTCCTGCCAGAGGAGGTGCTGAGGTTGGATACAATCACTACGTTTAAGAGTTATGACATTAAAATAGGAAGGCAGTAAAGAATGTGTCCCTAACACATTTAGGTGGGCAGAAAAGTCAACGTGGCCTCGATGGACTGAAGGGTTTGTTTCTGTGCCATAACTCTAAGTGGAGTATTGGAGGGTGAGAGCTGACGGTGTTTTGGCAGCGGCCTTCCTGCTGATGATTGGAGACTTGAACAAGAAATCTGGACTGGTGCTTGAGGGACACTGCAGGGGCAACTCCAGAAATGACATAGCAGGCAAACACTTCCTGTCAGATTGCACCAGTCTCCTTTTTTTTCCAAGAAGATGTGTCCTGGGGCCAATATTTATCCCAAAGCACCATTATGTTATAGGTGGCATCTCTGCAAAGGAGGTGACAGAGACCCTCAGTTTCCAGCATTTTCATTTTTATTTCAAATTTCTAGCTTCTGTAATTTTCTGATGTTCGCAGAATCAAAATTGCTATGAGGCAGCAGTGGCAAACCTAAGGCACACAGATGGCACCTGTAAACATTTGGTTGACACACAGCATGCAGTGCTGCCCATTGATTCTTTAACCCCCCACCCCCCCACAACCCATAATAATTATTATATTTACTGTCAAATGAAGCAGCAAATAACTTACAACCCGAGAGAGAGAGAGATGATTTCAGAACCAGAATCAATCAGGTTTATTATCACCTGCATGTGTAATGAAATTTGTTAACTTAGCTGCAGCAGTTCATTGCTATACATAATATAGAAAAAACTAAATAAGTAAAGCAATTACAGTATATGTATATTGAATAGATTCAAATCGTGCAAAAACAAAAATAATATATATTTTAAAAGTGAAGTAGTGTTCACGGGTTCAATGTCCATTTAGGTTTGGTGTCAGCTAGGCGGTTATGAGGGCACACGTCGTTGGATGATAGGTTTTGAAATCCACGCGGACCTGATGTCCACAACAGTTAGTGGATAGTAAACGGTTGGGACAGTTGACTTCGGCTTTGCTCTGTGCTTATATTTCTTTTCTCTCATTTGTGAGCAAACACTGGATAATGACGATGAATGTTGTTAAGTAGTTAAGTGTCTACATTAATATTTAACTTGCAGTTTTTAAAAGATTAGAATTCATAATTTTTAACAGGAGTTCTAAAGTACTTCTTTTATTTCAGTCTGACTCTTATATTTTTAATAATAATAAAACAATGAATATGCAACAGCAACAGGACTTAGCCTTATCCCTAAAAAGTCCAGAATTAATTCTTATTCTATAAATGTTATTAATTAATGTCACTAAAGAAAGGAAATGTTTTTGAGGTGAGAGGCAGGAGTTTTCAAGGGGTTCTCAGTGTTAAGTTTAAAGAATCAAGGGGCAGCACTGCATGCTGAGTACCAACAAAACATTTGCAAGTGCCGCCTTGGGCACTTGTGACATAATTGATAACCTCTGCTCAGAATTACCAGAGAATGTTTTAGAAGATTATTGCCATTTTGGGTTCATGCTCTCAAGAAGGTTTGCCACCCTTTCCCTCGTTCATATCAGCCCATGGAATACATACCAGCTGCTAGTAAAGCAGTCCTATCAGTCCCACACCCTGATCTTAGCCCCACAGCTTTCCAAGTTATTCTCGGTGCCCATCCAATTCCCTCTTGTTCACCACAAATCAATTATGTGATGGTTATCACCATGTGGTTTGTACAAGTTTGCTGTACATAAATTTCCTGCTGTATCTACAGCAGTGCCGTCATTTTCCAAGAGGTCGGAAAAGACGCCTCTCCTTCCTGGCTGCGGAGCCGAGCAGTTACTTATTTCTGTTAAGATGTGCAGCACAGTGCTGTACAAGCCCCAGACATCCTCATTCATCATCCACTTGGCAAAAACAAGTGAGAAATGTTAAAGGACTACCATTAATTGATTTAGCCTGCTGGCATTCAGATCTTTACATACTCCTATGCACTTGTGAACGAAAGAGTCCAGTGCTCTTTCTGAGATTTTGTCAGTATGATGAGGCATCGCCCCCTGCAGCTTCGCGTCCTCAGTCAACACAGCTACAACCGCTTTGTACTTCCGTACCAAATACTAAACCTTTGCAGCACTGAGAAACCACTAGTGAGTACTCCACCGTATCGTGCACTTCTTAAAGCAAGACTGAAACTGGGAGGCATACCCTTAGGATTCGGGGGCAAAGATGAACAGAAACTTATTTTCTCAGAGATTGAGAGGCGTGATTGAGTCATCTGGGTCTAAGCACTGGAATTCAGAAGAATAAGCGGTAAATTTATGAAAGGGATAGGTAGCATTGAGGCAAGAAGGCAATTTCCACTGGTAAGTTAGACTCAGATGTGGAGAAACTGCTTTTCCTAGAGAGCAGCGAATCTCTGGAATTCTCTGCCCAGGGAAGCACTGGAGGCTATCTCAATAAATAGGTTTTTGCATAGTAGGCAAATTGAGGATATGGAGGAAAGGCAGGTATCTGGACAGAGTCCACAGCCAGATCAGCCATGACCTTATTGAATGGTGTGCAGACTTGAATCCTGCTCCCATCTCGTATGTGAGCGTAAACTAGCAAATTATATAAAAAATAATATAAGATCCTCTTTAAAAACTAAAGTAGTAAAGAAGGGAAAGTAAGTCTGAATCCCTCAGAAAAAGTAGAGAAAAACTGCAGAGATACTAGATAATTTTGGATCCTTTGTCAGTGACTCTATAAAGATCACAACAGTAATACGACCTCATAGGAAGTGAACAGCATGAACATTCCCTCTATCTCAATCCTGCAAGTTTATGTTTGGAAGTTAATTTCTGTTCATTTAAGTCAGAATCAGATTTATTATCGCTGACAAATGATATGAAATTTGATGTTGTGCACATATTTACTATAAATTACTAAAGTAAATGTGAAAGAAGAAAATAACTTAGTAATGTTCACGGACCATTTATAAATCTGATGGCAGAGTGGAAGAAGCTGTTCCTGAATTATTCAGTGTAGGTATTCAAGCTCCTGTACCTCCTCTCTGGTGATACTAAAAGGAGGGCATGCCCAGATGTGAAGGTTCCTGATGGGTGCCACGTTTTGTCGCCTTCTTAAAGCACCTTCTTAAAAAATCTACATTAACCTCTCCATAGATGCTGCCTGAGCTGCTGAGTTCCTGCAGAATTTTGTGTCTGTTGCTCAAGATTTCTGCAGAGCTTCTTTTACTTATGTTACCTGTGTTTGTCTTCATCTTGTCACGTACTGTGCTGCTGCAGAAAGTTAATTTTCATGACATCTATACCCTGTGTACGTATGCCTTTGACAATAATAAATGATCACCAGAGGGAAGAATAAACAACAAACTGTTGTGACTGACGGGTAACAAGTCCTGTGAGCCTGCTGGCCAGAGTATGAAAGGAACTTACTGTCAAGATTATGGATATGTTGGTTGTAATATAACAAAACTTCCTCAGGAGAGGTCCTAAGGGACTGGAAGAACCATCAATGGCACACTGTTATTCAAGAAAGGAAGAGCAGGCAGGAAACTGGTTAACTTAAGGTCTGCCACTGGGAAAGTGCTAGGTTCCATTACTAAGGAGACTTCAAGAAAGAACGATTGACAAATTTGCGATGGCTCTAATGGGATGGAATGTGGTGTTCTGGTGATTTTGTGATCCAGAGGTTCTTTGGAAGTCAAGAATGAGGCCTAAAACTTGTTGCTTCTGACTGTTTATTAAGTATTTGTTGCAAGAACAAAGAAAGAAAGAAGAATTAAGTCATTTTCTACAAAATATCAGACTAAAAAGATGATGAGACATTCTATGATAATGAATCAGCTGTGAAATAGCCAGATTTAAGAGGCATGAAACTGCTGCTGTAAAATTGAGAAAAGCACTGAAACAGCTATACTACAATTGCTAGGGAGTACACTGAATGATATACCACAATTAAACATGTACAGGTGATTATTTAAAAATATAAGCAAACATAAGAAAAGTTAAACTATGCAAAAAATAACAATTTTACTCTATAATCCAACAACAGCAAACACATTAGTAAAGGGGAGACAGTAGATGCAGTGTGTTTAGATCTCTAGAAGAAATTGGTGAGCTGCCACATTAAAGCTCACTGCACAGAAGTGCTTGGGGTTGAGGTCAATGTTTTGTAATGCAGAAGGGTTGATTAACTAACAGAATTTAAGGACAGTCTCTGCATCAGGTCTGTCAACATATGAGAGGTTAGTTTCTCATTTAGAAGAATGAGGTGATCTGATTATCCCTTTGTGGGGATATCTAGATCTAGGAAGTACTGTTTCAGTAGAAAAGTTGGAAACACCAGTGCCCTTGAATGGAAACATCTACAAAAAGGAATAGATGTGGCTTAGTCCAGCACAGATAAAGCCCTCCCCACCATTAAGCATTATCTACAGAAAGCGCTGTCACAGGAAAGCAGCATCTATCACCTGGGACCCTCACCACCCAGGCCATGCTCTCTTCTCACTGCTGCCATCAGAAAGGAAGTACAAGAACCTCAGGACTCACACCATCAAGTTCAGGAACAGTTTTACCCTTCAACCATCAGGCTCCTGAACCAGAGAGGATAACTTCACTAAACTGGTCCTACTGAATTGGACTCAATTTTAAGTGCTCTTCTCAGTATTTATCACTTATTTATTCTTAAATTATTTTTTCCTCAGCTCAAGCTAGTAAATCCTGGGGTATTGGCATAGCCAAGCACACTCATTTCTGAAGATTTACATAAATATAGTTATGTAGGCCGAATTGTTTAATACTATTGTGTAGTGACTTTGGGATGATACCATTTGTAGAATATTACTATTGGGACAATGAATACCCTGGTCATGTTCCATTGTCTTTCAGTTTCCTCTTTTAATTCAGCATATTTCTGGTGTTTTTCACTTAATTGATTTGTGTATGCTATGTGTGTTTGGAATGGCTGTATCTATTAAATAAGTAGTTCTTGCTTGTTTATCCTGATTTATTATATCCAGACAGTTACTAGGGATTGTCCTATCTGTAATAACAGATAGGTCATAATATAATTTGTGGGAAGAAGGCCAGACAGGATGCCAATATTATGATTATTATTACTGTTTTTCTTGTTAATGTGAGTGGTAGTAATTTTTTTCTCTTTTAATACTTTGAGTTCATTGAGTTTCTATGCACACTAGTTGTTGTCCGCACTGATGGATGTGATCCTTCATTGATTCTATTGTGTTTCTTGTATTTACTGTGATTGCCCGCAGGGAAATGAATCTCAGAGTTGTATATGGTGACATATATGTACTTTACTTTGAACTTTGAAAAGTTTGACCATTTTAGATGACAGTAAAGAGGAATTTATTTTCCAAAGGTTGTGCGTCTTTAGAATTTAGTGCCCCATCAAGTGTGGGGGCAATTATTCAAAGTAAATATTGACAGGGATTTTAATGACCAAAAAATAACAGAACTCCTTTGAAGGTACTGAGAGCAAGATTCAGATCAGAGGGGCAGTGACCAACTCCTGTTCCTGTTGTTCTTCAATGCCCTGTGTGCAAGCCAGTGCCTCTGACAATGCAGCTCTCTCTCTCTCTCTCAGAACTGTACACCCAACTATGATCTGGTATGGCATTTCAAATGCACAAGAGCAAAATAATCTACAGAGAACAGTGGACTCAGTCCAGTGCATCTCGGACACAACCCTACCCACCATCATAAACACAAGATTCTGCAGATACTGGAAATCCTGAGTAATACACAAAATGCTGGAAGAACTCAGCAGGTCAGGCAGCATCTTCAAAAGAAGTAGTCTTAATGAAGAGGTCTCAGCCCAAAATGTCAACACTTTATTCCTGCCTAACCACATGGATGAGTTCTCCCCACCATTGATAGTGTCTACAGGAACCGTTGCCTCAAGAAGTCAGCACCTATCCTCAAAGACATCTTTATCGTCCAGGGCATGCCCTCTTCTCATTGGTACCATCAGGGAGGAGGTTCAAGAGCCTGATGACACACACTCAACATTTTAAGAACAGCCCCTTCCCTTCTGCCATCAGATTTCTGAACAGACCACGTCTCTACCTCCCTCACTATATTGCTCTCGTGTTGCACCATTTATTATTTTTTTATATTCTTACTGTAACTCTAGTTTTTGTCTATATTGCACTGTACTGCTGTCATAAACTAACACATTTAACAACCTTCATCAGTGACATTAAACTTGATTCTGAAGATCCCCGGCATCTAGGCTATGCCATCTTCTCACAGCTCCCTTCAGGCAGGAGGTACAGAAGTCCTACACCACCTGGTGCAGGAACAAAGTTCAAAGTAAATTTATTATCAAAGTACATATATGTCACCATATATAACCCAGAGGTTAATTTTCTTGTAGGTATACTTAATAAATCCAAAATGGAATCATTGTAAGACTGCACCAATTTGGGCATTCAGCCAGTGTGCAAAAGACAACAAACTGTGCAAATACAAAACAAATTATATTAATACATAAAATATCAAGAACATGAAATGAAGAGTGCTTTTGAAAGCAAGTCCATAGACTGTAGGAACGTTTCAGTCGTGAGGCAAGTGAAGTTATCCCCTTTGGTTAATAAGAGGAGTAATAACTGTTCCTGAATCTGGTGGTGTGGATCCTGAGGCTCCTACTCCTCCTTCCAGATAGCAGCAGCAAGAGGATCCACCACACAACTCTTGCAGGCATACATATTAAATCCAAGAAACACAATATTTAATGAAAGACCGCACCAAGCAACCAATGTGCAAAAGACTCAGCTACTTCCCTTCAACCATTTTGTTGTTGAACCAACCTGCACAACTCTGGTCACTGCCTCAGTACAGCAACAGTATGGCCACCTTGCACTACAGTGGACACTGTTTTTGTCAAGGAGAATACAGAGTAAAGCATAAAGCAGATATAATCTTAGTCTGGGGAAAAGCCTATGAGAATACACTCTTGTGTAAAGTATGTTTAATTTTTTTGTCTTTCTTGTGAATGTTTTTCTAATTCTGTATGACCGTGATGCTGCTGCAATAAGTCTTTAATTGCAAGCCTGTGCATAGATGTACTTGTCCATATGGCAATAAACTCAATTTCTACCCTGAGCCTTGCAATTCAGACACAACGTTGCATGCACAGAGCCAAGCAGAGGCCATAATGTTTCTTATATTCCCCTCCAGGAACCGGATGATAGAACAATACCAGAACCACAATGACCACTACTGCCTGAACCTAGACAGCGGGATGGTGATCGACAGCTATCGCATGGGCAACGAGGCTCGCTTCATAAACCACAGCTGCAGCCCCAACTGCGAAATGCAGAAATGGTAAGAGGGCAAAGGGATTACATCGAATTTGGGCTGTATATATTGTTCCTGGGCAGCACTAAAGTTGCATTGCACAACATCACCAGCAGCGTGTTAAGCACTGTCTAGCAATTAGGTAAAATTTCTGAAACAATTTGCAAGAAGTACTGACAGAGTCCTGGGCCAAATGGGAAATACTTCATAAGACATAAAAGATGGACAGTTGGCATGGACTCAGTGGGTCGAAAGGCCTGTCTTTTTGTGCTGTATCCCTACATAGCACATAAAAGAAAGAAAAATGGAAGGCGATCTGAGAGTGAATGGTTAAATTGATCTTGGAGTAGGTTTAAGATTCAGCACAACATTGTGAGCCAAAGGGCCCCTACTGTGCTGTACTGTTTTACATTCTTTGTGACTGATTAGCTTCTCATTACAAACATCCCTGGTATATAGAGAATTGGAATCAAATTAGAATCAGGTTTATTTTCACTGATGTCTGTCAAGATATTTGTTGCTTTGCAGCAATATATAGTGCAATAATAAAAAAAATCTTAAGTTCCAATCAGAAAGCTAAAAATAAATAGTGCAAAAAGAGAGAAAATAGTCAGGTATTGTTCATGAGTTCGTGGTCCATTCGGTAATCTGATGACGGAGGGAAAGGAGTTATTCCTGAATCATCAGGACCAGCAGGTCAGTTGGTTTCAGTGGCAAGAGAGGTAGAGTCGACATTTTGGATGTGAGACATCTCATCAGAGTGTGGGGGGGGGGGCAGAGTTTCAAGTTCTCAGGTTTTAGTCAGGTGGGGGCAGGGTATGAAGCAAACAGTAGGAATGTATTTGATGGGCTGCCAACCTAAGTTGTCAATTACTTTAAAAATGAGCATTCCAGGACTAAGAAGTAAAATGGAATAAACTGAAACGGGAATGTAAACCGTGTGGGGAGAAAGTTGCAGTGATGAAAGGGGATTGAATGAAATAAATTCAATGTCAAGTCCAGAAATAATATTCCCAGGAAAAAAAAGAGGAGGCACTATTTCTCTAGCTTGCATTGCAATTATTGTACAAGGCTGGAGACAGATCAAAGTAGACTAAGACAAAGAACTCAAACTATAGGTGACTGGAATCTGGGTCACCTTTATGGACTGAACATGAGTGTTCCAAATACACCTAATCTCTATTTGGTGTCTCTGATATAAAGACCATATTCTCACCAACAAATGCAATACGCAAATGCAATACCCTTGTTTGTAGAAGAGGGAAGGAGTAACGGAGAAGGTTTTGTACAGTAAGGTGGCTCGAGTAGACTTCCGTTAGTGGACTGAGGAAACAGTCCCTTTGAACACTAAACAGGAAGCAAACGTGTGTAGTAAGTTCTTAGTGGAGATGGCTGAGGTTATGGAAAATGACCCACTGAATGTGGGAGATTACGGCAACACAATAGCTTAGAGGTTAGCGTAGCAGTATTATAGCACCAGTGACCCCAGATTCAATTCCCATCACTGTCCATAAGGAGTTAGTATGTTCGCCCCATGATCAAGTGGGTTTCCTCTGGGTGCTGTGGTTTCACAGTCCACAGGCATACGGGTTAGTAGGTGAATTGGGTATAGTTGGGTGGTGCAGACTTGTTGGGCTAGCAGGGACTGTTACTGTGCTTTATCTGTAAAATTTTTAAAACCTGAAGAGTTAGTTCCCTTAAAGATCGACGTGGCCAACTGTGTATAGAACCCAAGGAGACGGGTGAGATTTTGGGGCAGCACAGTAGTGTAGTGGTTAGCGTAATGCTATTACAGCTCCAGCGGCCTCAGTTCAATTCTATTCTTGTCTGCAAGGAGTTTGTACATTCTTCCTGTGACTATGGGTTTCCTCCCACATTCCAAAGCAGTACGGGTTATAGAATAATTGGGCAGCATGAGCTTATTGAGCCTGAAGACCCTTTTACCATGCTGTATCTCTGAATAAAAAGTAAAATAATTCTGGGCAAGGAACTCTTAGCTGGGATGAGAGTAGCTGAGAGCAGAAATACGGGAATTAGACGAGATAGGGCCACAACCTATCTACTATAGTAGGGGAAAGCTTTGTAAGGATAAAGGAAGACGGTTTAAATGCAGTGAGTCATCAGAGCAGATCCAACAGAGATTGTAAAATGGAATCCTCACAGAATAGGCATTGGTGTAGTGAAGACAGATCGGGGTTTTGAGTGAAAAGTATTGTTGGATGTAATATTAAAACTCCCAGGAACTCATCTTGACCATTAACTATCTGAAACCAGTTGAGGATTTCAAACTTTTCCATCCTGTCCCAAGCCAAAGGTGTCTGCAGAAAAGCAGAGACTTTCTGTTGCTATTGGCTTAGAACACTTAAATGCTTGGTGAATTCCTGATCAAGGCCTCCACTGGGCAATCCAATCCAAATATCTTATCAGAGGATACACCACCTTGGCACACAGTGGGCTCCTGCATCTGGCTGGGTTAACTAATCGTGCTTTATGATGTATCACTTTGAGCAGCATTGAATTAATTTGTAGGCAGACTGTTTTCTACTTTTGCAGTGAAGAACATTCTCTTTTCCAATCAGTGCAGTGTGGTCTTTAATACTGACACTGTTGGCCTGAACCTTTACTGAAGATTGGCTCCTTTCACCAAACATCACCCCCTCAGAGTTGCATGCAACTTGCGCGCAAGAGTGGGTTCTTTTCAAACTGACCCCATTGATTCAAAGATCTTGCAATGGAGGCTAGGCTGTTGTCCACAGTTGGTGACAACCTCACTGGACCTTAGTCGTTCCTTTAGGTAACTCAGTGTTGCATCTGATGAGAGGGGAAATGAGATAAAGCAATAGAGGGACAGGGGGCAGCTTCATCACCCAAAGAGTGCTATGCGTGTGCATGTGTATGGAATGAGCTGCCAGAGGGAAGTGGTTGAGGCAAGTACAATAACAACATTTAAAAGGCATTTGAACAGGTACACAGATAGGAAAGGTTTATGGGATAGGGCAAATGGGATTATCTTAAGTGGACACTTTTTTCAGGTGGACATGTTGGGCCCAAGGGCCTGTTCTGTGCAGTGTGACTGAGACCGTCTCTTAAACTGGAATTTAGAAAGGGCAGCCCTCCCTCCTCAGGCTGTTTGATTGCAGGCAGTCCTCTGTTCTCCCCTACCATCTCAGGATGTAATGCTGAGGCTTTATAAGCCATTGGTCAGACTATACTCACTGGAGTTTAGAAGAATGAGGAGGGTGGATCTCATTGAAACCTATCAAATATTGAAAGGCCCATATGCAGTGGATGTGGAGAGAATGTTTTGTATTGTGGGGGAGTCTACGACCAGAGGCCACAGCCTGAGTATAGAGGGACATTCATTTAGAACAAAGATTAGGAGAAATTTCTTTAGCCAGAGGTTAGCGTATCTGTGAAACTCATTGCCACAGATGGCTTGAGGCCAAGTCATTGACTGTATTTAAAGCAGAGGTTGATGAAGTCTTGATTAGTCAAGGTATCAGAGGTTAGGGGAAGAAGGCAGGAAAATGGGGTTGAAAGAGATAAAAAATCAGCCAAGATGGAATGACAGCATACCCAATGGACTGAATGGCCTAAATCTGTGTCTAATGGTCTGATGATCTCCATGGGTTTTTCACTTTTTACTGATTTTCTTTTACTCTCCAGGCCACCATATTTTGTGTATCTTAGCTCAGACTAAGCTGAAGCAGACTACCGTGTTTGTCAAGTACACGGTGACCTTTGCAACACAGCTCCCCAAGATCTAATGGTTTTGTGGCTGGGGGGAACATTTTAACTCAATCACAACCTCACTTTGTTCTGCACCCCTGCCCCACCACACACTTCCCCTCTGTAGGTCTGTCAATGGAGTTTACAGGATCGGTCTGTTTGCACTGAAAGATGTGAATGCTGGCACCGAACTTACCTACGACTACAATTTCCATGCATTCAACCTGGAAAAGCAGGTAATGTGGACATCTTTGTTTCTGACCGACATCAGAGGTCACAGCTCAATGCAGGGCACTGATATTCATCTCAATCCGGATGGTGCAGAAATTTGGAAGTTGAGGATCTTTACTCTGTCTAACCATTTTGTGTTTATGTGTTACCTTGAGCTCTGCTCTCTCTATCTGACATGTGCTGTCTGTCTCTACTCTCTCTCTCTCTCTCTCTCGCTCTCTCTTACATGTACACTCTCTACCCTAGAGTGTGTAACAGAATAGTATCAGAGGAAACTCTTCCTCTGTTAGAGGGTGGTTTACTCTATCAAAACCATACATCCCTAACCCCCTGCTCTGGGATACAGTGTTAGAGGGAGGTTTATTCTATCGAAACCATATCATGTCTAACTGCCTGCCTTGAGTGTGTGTAACAGTGTTAGAGGGCACTTCACTCTGGATCCAACCATTTAACAAATTTCAAGGTAGAGTTTACTTAAAGAATAATTCTAAGATATAGAACATTCAGCCCACATCTTCATTATTCTGTTAACACATTATCTATTCACAGGCTTCATTCAGTTACTGTGTTATCCATTCACAGACTGGGCGCCACGGTAGCATAGCAGTTAGCATGAACTCTATTACAGCTTGGGGCATTGCACTTCGGAGTTCAATCCCACAACCTCTGTACCATGGAATGCATGAGTTATCTCTAAGTGCTCCGGTTTCCTCCCACAGTCCAAAGATGTAAGTTAATTAGTCATTGTAAATTGTCCCATGATTAGGTTAGGGTTAAATCGGGGTGCTGCTGAACAGCGTGGCTGGAAGGGCCTATTCTGCGCTGTATCTCTAAATAAAATGAATAATTATTCATGGAGTTTTAACACTAACTTTAGTTAGTGTGCTGCCCTTGCCCTGAGTGTGGTTGTTTCTGGGACTCTGCAGATTGAATTAAAGCAGGGATCCCATATCAGCCAGTGAAATGCCCTGAAACAGCAGAATATGTCAGCCGTCAGACATTCTCACTATCATTTCTCATAGTCATGCTGTCAAGCGGGTCCTTGGATTTGCCAGGTTAGGAAGCATCAGGGAAGACACAAGCCACTCCATCCACATTCCTTCCGCTGACATTCTGCAGCAGCAGGTGTCTGAGGCAAAGTCAGGCAAGATCAGTCTCCCAGCTGGGCTCGCTCACACCTGCTCCTGTAACCCCTGGTTTATGTTGCAGCAACTGTGCAAGTGCGGGGCGGAGAAGTGCCGGGGCATCATCGGTGGCCGGAGCCAGAGGATGAATGGGCAGCTGAACAAGCACGGCCAGCAGGCGAATGGACAGAAGAAACCAGGCAGGTTGAAGGAGAAGAGGAAGTCAAAGCACCGGTTAAAGAAGAGGGTGGGTACCTTCTGCTGCCGGCTGAGGGAAGGAACTGATGAGCAACTCTGCACTCCAAATGTGTTGGCAGCTGAGAACAATCCCAGTCACACTGGCCTGGAACAGTGAGGCAAATTAACTGTGGTCTTTGTTCAGAATGCAGGCTCCCTCCCACAGATGGAGTGGGTACACTGCTCATCCAGTAGAACTTAAAGGTTGCCACTTTATTCTAACCCTAATCTGAAACCTTCCCCAAATTTGGTAAAGAATAAGGTCTCCTTATTCTAGAGGTGTGACCACCAACAGTCCTGGGTTCCAGAGTCAGAATCAGGTTTATTATCACTGATGTTAGATGTGAAATGCATTGTTTTGTGACAGCAGTACGGTGTAGGCATAACAAATTACTATAAGTTACAATTATGAATTTCATGCAGGAGAGGAAAAGCAAGGTAGTGTTTGTGGGTTCATGGACCATTCAGAAATCTGGAGGCACAGGGGAAGAAGCTGTTACTAAAACATTGAGTATGTGTCTTCAGGCTCCTGTACCTCCTCCCCGATTATAGCAATGAGAAGAGGGCATGTCCTCCATTGTTTTCATTAGCTGTTGGGAGTTAATCTCCTGAGATCCCCACTCCACTTTGTTCTCCCCTTTCCAAGTGGGCTAACTCTCCCCACGGCACTTGAGCCCAGCCAGGAGTGTCACAGGCAAGTCCACTTCTGTTCCCACTCGCAATTGAGACCAGAGATCAGGGAAGCAAATGCAGACCGGGGAGGCTGGAGGTTGTGAGGGTGAGACCCTGGATGTCCTTAGCTTGCTCCAGGTAGGCCCTACACCAACTGCTGTCCCACAGGAGTTGCATGGTTGTGTCAGTCAAGAAGGCGCGCATCTTCTGCTGCTGTCACTTAGGAGATGTATCCGGTTGCTTTACAGAGGGGGCACGTGTCGGAAGAACCGAGTGAGAGTGTCGGCAACCCTGCTAAGCTGAACCAGCCACACCAGATGAAGCCTATGTCCAATAGAGAAAGGTAGGGCCACTGTCCAGCACCAACGTCTCGTCAAGCTGGTTTTACAAATCTACGCACATTGCAGCCATAGATGCATCAGACCATACGGCATAGGAGCAAAAGTAGGGCCATCTGGCCCCGGACTCTGTTTAAACATCTTCCTCTTCTTAAGCCCATCACCCCTACTGGGGCATAGGCCACTGTCAGCAGCTCACCTGAGTCCTCTGTCCTAGGCCAGTCTTTTAAATTTTCAAAGGTTTACCTCATCATCTTCCTCTCCCAGAGATGAAGTCTTGGGAGGTTCTTTTGGCATTTCTATAGCACTGGGTCTTTACAGGATTGGGTTGCTAGCGCCATGTCCAACCTTTCACAGTTGGCCTGGAGTTGTCCATTTCAGAGTTACCATTTGATCATGGCTGATCAATTTTCCTTTTCAACCTCATTCTCCTGACTTACCATAACCTTTGATGTCTTTAATAATCAAGACCCTTACCTATCCACGTGCATTTCAAATCCAACATTTGTCGGTGATCACTGGCAGCCTCACTGCCATGCCTGGCCCTGCACAGCTCAGTGGTAAGAAATTCTACTCACGACTGATGAAGACAAACCATGCCAGACAGGCGCACTGCCAAGCAGCTTGCCAGCAGCAGTGCCCTTGGTCACTTCAGAGCCCCACCGTGCTGCCAGGCTTCAGCTGCAGCACTAACACTGGACGGGACCCGCTGAGGACCTGGACTCCTGCCCCAGCAAAGCAGCAGCTGCCCAAACAGTCACCACTAAATGATTTCATCGTTGACCTCTCTCACTTAGGCCCCTCATTAACTCACATCCCCTTGGCCATGATCTTCAACAACAGCTGACAGTGGTGGGATCCAGCACATTCCCGTCACCAGCTGAGGAGAGATTGGGTTACTGACCCCACACTGGCTGTGCATTCACCCGAAACCTTAACCCTTTACTGGTGGGTCTATGTATCTACAGCAGCTTTCTATACCTCGTGGATCTGTATTATGCAATGAAATAAAATCATGGGAGGTGAGATCAAATGAATGAAGTGCTTTACACAGAGCCACAGGAAGTTTTTTTTAAAACAGCAACCGGTGATGAATTGCTGCAAGAGAGAGCAGCAAGAGAACATTGGGCATTAACAGGGCGGCGCAATAACATGACTATTTACACCACATCCTTGTACTGGTATTGGTTGTTGATGCAAACACAGTGTACACCTGACAAATAAAGCTAATCTTTAGCATGATTTCTGAGGCAGATATGATTCAATTCCCACTGCTGTCTGTAAGGAGTTTGTACGTTCTCTCTGTGACCACGTGGTGCTCCAGCTTTCTCCCACAGTCCAGAGACATGCAGGCTAGGGTTAGTAAGTTGTTGGCATGCTACACTGGTGCCAGCAGCATAGCAACACTTGCAGGCTGCCTATCCTGGACTGTGAAGCATTTTGCTGTATGTTTTGACGTACTTGTGACAAATAGAGTTGATCGTTATCATCTAATTCTTAATTACGTTAATTTTGAAGGCATTTGACAGTGACAAGGATAGGAATGGTTTAGAGAGATATGAGTTCAAGCCAGGCAGCTGGGACTAGCTCAGGTAACACACACAAGATGCTGGAGGGACTCAGCAGGTCAGGCAGCATCTATGAAAATTGATTAACGGTTGATGTTTCGGGCCCTAACTTGTATGTCTTAGTAGGATTGGAAAGGAAGGTGGAAGGTGACATTTCAGGCATAGCTGAGGTAGCCAACTTCATCAACACAGACAAGGTGGGCCAAAGGGCCTTTGTCTGCACTTTATAGTTACGTGACTAGTGGTTACATTTCTCAAGAACCTCATTGACTACAAATTGAAAGGTGCCACGTGAATGCAAGCCATTTTCAACAGGCAGATCTGATGTGGGAGGCAAAGAGTTGTCAGTCCCTGAGGCGAGAGACAGTAACAAGAACTGCTTGCAGGTTTGGCCTTTCAATCTGGAGGCAGCTCCGGAAGGAAGTAACAAGGGGATAAAGTGAAAGAAACATTGCCAAAAGCAAAGAGATACTTGGGTGTGTGTGCATTTATATATATATATAGCTGAATTTTTGTGGTATTTTTACAAATTAATCCTGTCCTGTGGGGACTTTGTTCACTCTTAAATAAACATGCACATATTTATTTAAGTGTACATGTATAATATCCAGTGGAATAGTAGCTATTCTCTTTATTAATTCTGCCTGCTTTGACTGCTGTAGGCATTTTGATTCGAAAGTAGCACTTCCTCCTTGAGTTTGCACCCCTTTCCCAACACTCAGTGACTGACTTGTTCAGAATTAAGGATCCTGAGTCAGTCACCATAGTTGTGACATGACAAAATGGGTTCTGCAATGAGGACATTGTATTAGCCCCATCAATGGTGTACCATATCGCAGGTTTAGTGCATTGTCTATGCTGGCTCTCAATCACCACCATCCATGGTTATTTGCCCAAAAGATGTTATTTGCATAGCCTTCACGTGGACCCAGAGATTAGAACATAGAGCAGTGCAGGCTATTCGGCCCACAATAATATGCTAAACTTTTAACCAACTCCAAGATCAATCTGATCCTTCCCTCGTGCACAGCCCTCCATTTCTCTTTCATCCATGTGCCTGTCTAAGAATCTGTTAAATGTCCCCAATGAATCTGCCTTTGCCACCACCTCTAGCAGTGCATTTCATATACTCACTACTCTGTGTGAAGAAATAACAATAACAACAACAACTAACATTGCCATCCACCTTATACTCTCCTCCAGTGACCTTAAAATTATGCCCCCTTATATTGGCCATTTACACCCTGGGAGAAGGGTGCTGACTGTCCACTCTATTTATGCCTCATTGTCTTGTACACCTCTATCAAGTTACCTCTCATCCTCCTCCACTCCAAAGAATAAAGCCCTGACTGGATTAACCTATTCTTGTGAGGCATGCTCTCTTATCCAGGCAGCATCCTAGTATACCTCTTCTGCAGCTTCTCTAAAGCTTCCGCAATCTTCTCAAAATGAAACACACTCCAAGTGTGGTCTAACCAAGGCTGTATAGAGCTGCAACATGACTTCATGCCTCTTTGAACTGAATCCCCTTACTAATGAAGTTAGTCCGTCCTCTCCTCACAGCTAATGCAGTCCAGGCAACATCCTGATGAAGCTCTTCTGCTGAAGTGCCCTCTAAAGCTTCTACATCTCTCCTGAGTTGGATTGTGAGGTCAAAAGGCCAGCTTATTGTTATAGGGAGTGTTCAGTGATCTGGCAACAGTGTCCTTGAATCTGGTTGTACATGCTTTCAGGCTTTTGTAAATTCTTCCCGATGGAAGAGGGGAGAAAAGAGAATGTCTGGGGTGAGTGATGTCTTTGATTCTGTTGGCTGCTTAAACGAGGCAGCATGAATGGAGAGGAACCAAAAGTCCCTTCGTCAGGGCTGGAAAGAAAGGGGACAGAAGCCAGAACAAGAAGGTGGGGGAGTGGAAGGAGTACAAATAGTCAGATTAGGTGAGACCAGCTGAGAGGGGAAAGTGGGGAAAGGAGGGATGAAGTAAGAAGCTGGGAGTTAATAGGTGAAAGAGGTGAAGGGCTGAAGAGGAAGGAATCTGATGGGAGAGGAAAGTGGACCATGGAAGAGGCTATTTTAGTCATAGAGAAGTACAGCACAGAAACAGGCCATTTGGCCCATCTAGTCCATGCCAAAACCATTTAAGCTGCCTACTTTCATCGACTTCCATATACCCCTACTATCTATGTACTTATCAAAACTTCCCTTAAATGTTGAAATCAAGGGTTGCATAGAGGCAACCCTCTACTACCACACTCTGGCTTCTCCCACATTGCCAATGTCTAATCCAATTTACTACCTCAAACTTAATGCCAAGTGACTGAACCTTCGTGTCCAGCCTTCCACACGGACCTTGTCAAATGCTTTACTGAAGTCCACATAGACCACTGCCATGCCTTCATCCATTTTCCTGGTAACTTCCTCAAAAAACTCTATAAGGTTGGTTGGACGTGACCTATCATACACAAAGTCATAACTGACTATCCTTAATCAGCCTTTGTCTATCCAAATATTTATATATATCCAGTCCCTTAGAATACCTTCAAATAACTTTCCCACAGCAGCTGTCAGACTCATAAGTTTTCTGTGAAGTGCTGAGCTGTGTTCACAGTCCTTCACAGTTTCTTGTGGTCTCGGCACCACGCTGCGATGCATCCGGGTAGGGTGCTTTATATGGTGCAAAAATCCTGAGGGTCATCGGGTTACATTTGCAGAGAAAGTATAGTGTGGGTAAACACAGTCCAAGAGTGATAATGAGGTAGACACAAGTCAACACAAATCCAAGCCAGCACAGATTGTATGTAACCCACAAGCAAAACAACCATTGTGAATGTTTGAGAAGGCTGAAGGCTGTGTGGGCAGGTTGAGGGTTTGGGGTTTGTATGCATATTGTTAGACCTCTGACTCACTGCTTGGGCTTTCCTCCCCAACCCCCTCCCACCAGGAACTTTGTGCTGAAGCACCACGTGTTTCTGGTGCGCAACTGGGAGAAGATGCGGCAGAAGCAGGAGGAGGCGAAGCAGGAAACCGACAACAGTCAATCCGTGTCGCTTTACACCCGCTGGAACGGCATCTGCCGAGATGATGGCAATATCAAATCTGGTACAGAGAGAGACTGGCCCCTCCCCTCCCCCACACCCTTTCTCTCTTTCCCTCCCCACGTCACCCCCTTGTACACCTCAATCCCCTCTCCTCCATTTCTCCTCCCCCCTCTACATACACACTTTTACACTAACTCGCTCCCTCCCTCCTTTCTCCAACCTCCCCAAGCCCTTCCCCACTTCCCCGGACTTTATTTCTTCCCCTTCACCCTACCCTCCCATCCTCCCTGTTCCTCTGTGCTCTCACTCCCACCTCCTCCTCCCTCCTTATCCCCTCTACTGCACCCTCCTCTCTCCCCCTCCCTCCTCTCTACCCCTTCCCTACCCTCTCTCTTCCCCTCCCTCCCTACCCTCTTTCTCCCGCTCCCTCCCCTTCCCCCTCTCTCCCCTCTCCCCTTCCCCTTTCCCCCTCCCCCACTCCTCCCCCTCAGACCCACCACACCTTACCACCATCCCCTCATCGTCCACCTCTCACCGCCCCCTCCCCAGATTAACAGTTTCATTTTGTCAACATCTATTTTCCAAAATGTGAAGCAAATTATAGGAGCCAAGGCTGGCTTTTACATTAACTGCAAACAAAGCATAACACTGCCATCTGGTGGCAAAATCCCTGATGTTTGTTGTCCCATTGGAGCTTTCATTCCCCACCCCACCCCTCTCTGCCCTTACTGCTGTATTACGCTAATTGCCCCAGTTGGGGTATTCTTCCCCTAGTGTCCAGAGCAATGTATTTTTGCACTATAAAATGCTGTTAAAGGATGACCTCAATATGTTGCCTCGGATGGAATATTTCAATTAAGACGATAACCTAGATTTGTGGGGTTAATTTCCCTTGGCTTATATTAGGAAGGTAAACATTTTCCCATAGCAAAGTATCTTAAATGGATAAGGGGTTCTGAGGAAGAAGCTGCTTCCCAGAGGGAGGTTGAAATCTGGAATGCACTGCCTGAGGGGTGTGGTGGAGGTAGAGAGACTCACAACATTTAACAAGAATCTGGGCGAGCACTTGAATCACCAAGGCTGCAGGCCAAATGTGTGTAAATCACTGTATGGTCAGCATGGACATGCTGAATCAAAGGGCCTGTTTCTGTGATCTGAGAAGTTGTTGAGTTGTCATGCCTGGTGTAGTGTGTGTGTAACTGTGTCAGCAAGGTTTACCATTAGTTGCAGTGGCTGTCTAGGAGTTTTGCAACAAGTAGCTTCTCGGAAATACCCTTGATGCCTGCCAGTGCTTTATCTGTAACCTGAGATTGATAGCTTAATAGAGTCATAGAGCACGACAGCACAGAAATATGCTTCTCAGCCCATCTAGACCAAGGTTTCCTGGCCATGCCTTGGACCCCTATCATTAACCAAGGTTGGCAACCCTTGATGTAAACCACACCAAACTATTACTCTGCATGATCACTTGGACCATAGCCCTCTATAAACCCTCCTATCCATGTAGTTATCCAAGTTTCTCTTAAATATTCCAATCAAACCCGCATCCAAAACTTAATGGCAGCTCATTCCACACTCTCACCACCCTCTGAAGATGTTCCCTCTCATGTTCCTTTTAAATATTTCAACTTTCACCCTATTCATGCCACTTAGAATTTTGTATCGCTCTATCAAATCCCCCCCCCCCCACTTCATTCTCCTACTCTCCAGGAAATAAAGTCCTTACCTAGTCAATCTTTCCCTGTAACTCAGGTCTTCAAGTCCTGGCAACACCCTTGTAAATTTGCTCTGCACTTTTTCATTCTTACCGTTCATGTAGCTAGGTGACCAGAACTTCACATAATACTCCAAATTAGGCTTCACCAATGTCTTATGCAATTTCAACATAACATCCCAAACCCTGTGCTCATCTGTCACCTGTTTTGAATAAAGTAACTAATATTCTCCAAGGCCAAAGCTGACGGGAGCTCCAGGTGGAAGATGTGAATGATTTGAAATTGCCAGTACAAGAAGTTGGAGGAAAGGGGAGGGTAAGTGCTGACAGAAGATCCAGTCAAGGAGGGTGATCGGCAGATAGGAGAGGGGTGAGAGTGGGAATGGTGTCAGTAGGTTGGAGGCTCCAGTCTGTTGATTGAGAAAAAGGTTTAAAGAAACTTAAGTCAGTGTTATACAGCACCAAAATAGGCTCTTTGGCCTAGCTCAACCATGCTGACCAAGATGTCTACCTGAGCTAGTCCTATTTGTTTGGGCAACAACCCTTCCTATACATGTACTTTTTCAAATGTATTTTAAATATGCCACCTCCACCACTTCTTCATTCCGCATACCCACCTCCCTCTTCTTTTTTTGAAAGAGTTGCTCCTAGGATCCTTTTAAATCTTTTCCTTCTCACCTTCAACCTATGCCCTCTAGTTTTAGACCCTGCTACCCTGCGAATAAGACTGACCATCCTGCTCATCATTTTCATGTAGTGGGGTACAGGTTCAATGACCCAGTAGCTCATGGAATCAAATCTGAGGGGTAGCTACAACTCTGGGCCTCCTCTTACGGATGGGTACAGAGTGCTACAGAGATGCTTTTGTATGTACCCATTTTTAGTTGCATTGACAGCAGGGGCAGACTGTACACTGACCATAAGGCTGCTTATAAAATTGTGACTATCATCAACTTTCTGCACAAGTTGATAGGATGATTATGAAGCCATGAGATGTGTTGGACTTCATAAGCCGGGTGATTGAGTTCAAGAGCCATGATGCAACTCTGTAAAATTCTCATTAGATCACACTTAGGGTATTGTGTTCAGTTCTGGTTGCCTCATTATAGGAATGATGAATAAGTTTTAGAGAGTGTGCAGAGGAGATTTGCCAGGATGCTGCCTGGATTAGCAAGTATGTCTTATGAGGATAGGTTGAGATGTGAAGTTGAAGTTAAGGAGGATGAGATGTGATTGATAGACGTTCAAGGTGAAAAGATGTAGAGTGCACAACCAGGGGTGAAATGACTTTAAAAGGGCATGATTTTAAGGTGATTGGAGGAAAATATTGAGAGATGTCAGAGGTAAGGTTTTACAGAGTGTGGTAAGTTTGTGGAACACACTTCCAGAGTTGATGATAGAGGCAAGTACATTAGGGACATTTAAGAAACTCTTAGTTAGGCACATGGATGAAAGAAAAATGGAGGGCAATGTGGAGAGAAGGGTTAGATTGGTATGTTAAAATCAGTGCAATATGATGGGCTGAAGAGTCTGCACTGTTCCATGTTAAATGGACTTTAATGGATCTTTTTTGCTCCATTTTGTTGTTCATTGTTAATTATTTTGACCAATGTCCATGAGGCAATTGCAAGAGAAAACAGGTTTCTTCTTGCAGTATAGAAGGGGGTGAGATAAGGTATCTTTGTATTTATCAGAGCTCTAAAGGGAGATCCTCTCCCTCTCTCTCTCTCTCTCTCTCTCTCTCTCTCTCTCTCTCTCTCTCCCTCTCTCCCTCTCTCCCTCTCTCCCTCTCTCCCTCTCTCCCTCTCTCCCTCTCTCCCTCTCTCCCTCTCTCCCTCTCTCCCTCTCTCCCTCTCTCCCTCTCTCCCTCTCTCCCTCCCCTCTCTCTCTCTCTTTCCCCCTCCCCTCCCCTCTCTCTCTCTCCCCTCCCCTCTCCCCCTCCCCCTCTCTCTCCATCTCTCTCTCTCCCCCTCTCCCCCTCCTCACCTTGTCACCCTCACCTTCCTCCCCCTCCTCCTCACCCTCATCTTCCTTCCTCCCCCCTCCTCCTCACCCTCATCTTCCTTCCTTCCCTCCTCCTCCTCACCCTTTAATAAATTATGGACGTAACGCAAGGTCTCTTTGCACATGAATGCTCTTTGTGTTCCTGCCATTTATCCTTGAAGATTCTGTAATAACACTGCCAGAGGCAGTGGTTGGGACAGCTACAACAATATAATTTAAGAAGCACTTAAATGATAGGTACATGGAGAGAAGAGTTTTAGAGTGATGTGGGCCATACACAGGAAGTAGTGACTAACCAGGTGGGCACGGTGTACAGCATGGTTGTGATCTTCTATGACTCTATAACTCATGTAGAAAAAATCCAAGAGCTGTTTGAAGTCCGATTCTGATTTCTGGGTGCTGTGCACCGGAGTTCACTTGACACAGATCAGGACTGTGAAAGAAACATCAACCTAATTCTGGCTGAGGTCTGCAACATGGACACCAAAGAGTGAATTTTTCTCCAGGATTAACATGGTAAAGTAGCTGGACAGTCCTTATTCCAAAGTCTGACAACAATGAAAAATTAATATCTATAGAGAACTGATACCCTATCACAATCAGACCAGTTCTTTTGAGATTGTTCTCAAAGATATTCTCCAAGAGGCTGATGGGCGCAGTTGTCCTAAATTGTTGCCAGAATGAATTTGTCAAGGTTAGCCTAAAGTAATTGAATATTGTCGTATTAGTTAATTTACTGAAAGAGGCCAAGAGGAACAATGATGTACCATGAAGGATTGCAGGGCACTGAGGCCCCTTTGGTCACTGTTTTTCATTTCCCCACATGCAGACGTCTTCATGACCCAGTTTTCAGCACTCCAGACGTCTCGGTCGGTCAGGACCCGGAGGCTAGCTGCAGCAGAGGAGAATATCGAGGTGGCGCGCACCGCACGCCTGGCGCAGATCTTCAAGGACATCTCCGATACCATCATATCCTACAAAGGTAGGTGCTTGAGAGCGTGGGAGGAGTGGGAGCAGGAAACGATTGTTCAGCTCCAGCATTCACCCAGGTCAGCAAAGGAGGAGCCAGTGCACATGTATTTAGATTCAGGAAACCAAAAATTAACACACAGGGCGACATTAACCAACTCTGGGCCATGTTGGATTACACAGGGAGTAGGAGCAGGTTGCTAAGCTCTCGCCTGCTCCACCATTCGGTCAGATCATGGGCTTTCTACACCACTTCCACACAGTCTTCCTCATTACCCCTCCATTCCCCTGCCTTGAATGTATCCAATGACACTACTTGCCAGGATGCACCACCCTTTTGGGAGAATAAATCCTTCCTTATCTTACAGCACCTGCATGTCAACTGGGATTTATATTAGGTCCTTGAGACCCTTCATCAAGACTGGCTCAACCTCTCTTTGTGCATAACCCTTTCATCCCAGGAATCAACGCCCTGAGCCTTCTCCACACAACTGCCGTGTGGCAACCAAAACCTTCCTGATACTCCACCTTCAACATAGAATAGCAAGGGTCTCAGTCCAAAACGCTGATTGCTTATTCCTTTCCATAGGTCCGCTTGACCTGCTGAGTTCCTCCAGCATGTTGTATTAATTCAACCTAAATGATTTAATTTGTGGTTGTAGTTTTATTTGAATGAAATAACTGTGAAAATCAAAATAAGAAGTAGCTGCTGGAAATACTCAACAGGTCAGGCCGCAACTGTGGAGAGAGAAATGAGATTAACATTTTGGGTCCAAGGCTTTCTTTTGTATTTTTTAACATATTTTCTCTCCAAAATGTCTCTAGATTCATCTGAGCAAGCGCTGGCCACACCCCTACTGAACCTGCCATCAAGGAAAAAGTAAGTCACTGACATGCGGCATATACTTTAGTGCAGTGCTAGAGGTGAGGGACAAAGGGGTCTCTGAGGAAGTGCAAAGGGTGACACAAGGAGTACATTCAGCTATTTGTGACTGTGTATGTCAAAGGGCATGTCAGAAGTAGGCTTTTTTACACAGTGGGTGGTGAGTGCATGGAATATGCTGTGAGGGGTGGCCCTAGAGGCAGATACATTAGACATTTAAGAGATCCTTAGATGTGCACGTGGATGATAGAAAAATTGAGGGCTATGTGGGAGGGAAGTAATCAGATTGACCTTGGAGTAGATTAATGTTGTAGAGTCGAAGAGCACTACAGCACAGAAACAGGCCATTTTGCCTAGTCCCATCAATCTGCACCAGCACCATAGAGCTCCATACCCGCCCATCCGTGATTTCTCTTAAATTTTGAAATCGAACTTGCATTCACCACTTCCACAGGTAGATAGTTCCACACTTGTACTACCCTCTGAGTGAAGAGATTCCCCCTCAGGTTCCCCTTAAACATGTTGTAGCGGTGTGCTACACGCAGCGCTAAAATTACGACACGGAGTCGGTAACTGCAGTCGAAGGAAGAAATTTTATTCGAAATCTTCAGCCTCACTTTTAAGCCTCCCTCAACCTGCCCCCCATGGCGCAGAGGCTCCAAAGCTCTGTGCTCGCAAACCCCCGTAGGCTATCTAATTGTGAGTCGGTTCGGATGTGCCAGGAAATGGGTCGCCACAATGTCATCTTTTACCCTTGACCCATGACCTGTACTTCTAGTGGAACGTCGACCTGAGTAGAAAAAGTCTGCTTGCACGTTGTTGCACAATATTATGGGCTGAATGGCTTGTACTCTGCTGTACTATTCTATGTTCTGTGTCCCAGCATCCAGTGAGTTACAGCTCATGAGTTGTCGCTGTGTCTGCCTGTCTGACTTAGCATCCTTAGGGTGGGGAGGGAGGGATCTCAACTTTAAATCTATTGATTGAATTAGCAACAGCTATTGCTATGGGAGAGAGGTTCACATTTCTCCCCCCACCCCTTTCCTCCCATACCCCCTGTTTCTCCCCCTCCTCTTCTCTCTCCCCCCAGTGCTTTGAAAGTCCTGAACAAAACCCTCAGCTCACATTGCACTACACCCAACAGCCATCAGGAGCCCAGAGAACATGCACCATGCCATTATTAGACATCAATCTACAGACCATTAACAGAATGGATTACATTGGGTAGTGTCCAGACACCGGGGAAGAATGTGTTAATCTCAAATCGGGCCACACTTGTGCATTTGCATGTAAATATGCACACGTATTCCATGTCAACATGTTATAGTCTTAGAGTTATGGATTAACAGTGCACAGAGACAAGCTCTTCAGCCCAACTCAGCGTTGCTGACCAAGATGCCCCAGTAAGCCTGCTCCAAGGTTGGCCATATCCCTTGAGTTGTCTTGTTATGCTTATAATCGTTTGTATCAAGTACTGTGAAAACAGTTTAGCAGCATCACATACACATAGCTTAAAAGACACAGCATACACCAGAAAAACATTTTTTAAAAAGACAAGAATTTCTGCAGATGCTGGAAATCCAGAGCAACGCACACAAAGTTGGAGGATCTCAGCAGGTCAGGCAGCATCCATAGAGGAGGAGTAATGATGTTTCGGGCTGCATCCCTTCATCGATACTGGAAAAAAAGCAGGGAAGAAGCCAGAATAAGGAGTTGGGAAAGGGGAAGGAGGGCAAGCTAGCAAATCTTCCTTAAACATGCATTGTGTTGTGTTTGCTTAAAGTTGCCCCATCTTCACTGAAATTGCTTTCTTGTCCCTCTTTCCACACACTGGCAACATCCCCCTGCTCACCACCTTGAATCACAGAGTGAGACTGCACAGAAACAGACCCTCCGTGCCTGTACATTAAGCACTGTCCCTTTTTATTCTTCCCACTTGCTCATCGGCTCTGTTATCTGCCTGTCACCCATACACTTGGTACATTTTACAACAGGAACAATTAAAGGGTATTTAGACAGGCAGAGAATGGAGAGGCATTTTCAATTGGCACGATGGGCTGAAAGGCTACTTCCTGCACTGTACTATTCTCCATGCATCGGCCAATCAACCCACCAGCCATATCCTGAGGATATGGGAGAAAATCTCTGCAGAGAGCATGCAAACTCTGTTGGGATCAATCCTGGGTCTCTTGAGCCAGGAGGCAGCAGTACTACCTGTTCACTCCATTGTGAGGCTCAAAGATTGGCCACTGGGTGGAGGTACCCAGCACCGTGCACACTCAACCCAGGATCAGAGGAGGTTAAGGAGCTGGAATGTCATCAGATGTACTGAATGACATTTGTACATACACTCCTTGGCCTCTTCAGTAGGTATAATGCATTAACACATTGTTAATGCTAATATCTAATCAGCCAATCATGTGGTAGCAATTCAGTGCATAAAAGCATTCGGACAGGGCCAAGAGGTTCAGTTGTTGTTCAGACCAAACATCAGAATGGGCAAGAAATGTGATCTAAGTGACTTTGACTGTGGAATGATTCTTGGTGCCAGACAGAATTGATCTCCTGTGATTTTCACAGACAACAATCTTGAGAGTTTACAGAGAATGGTGTATGAAAAAGAAAAAAAATCCAGTGAGCAGCAGTTCTGTGACCAAAAACACCTTGTTAATGAGAGAGGTCAGAAGAGAATTGCAGGACTGGTTCAAACTGACAGGAAGGCAACAATGGTGTGCAGAAGAGCATCTCTGAACACACAAGTCAAAACTTGAAGTGGATGGGCTTTAGCAGCAAAAGACTGACGCAAGTTCCATTCTTGAACCTAATAAAGTGGCCACTGAGTGTACATTCCCAGCCTCAGGAGCAGCCATTTGTTAGTGCTGAGCCCAACCCTGTGCCCCAAAGCTAAGATTCCCTGAAGCAAAGTACAAGAGTTAAAGCAGAGAATCTGGCACAATAAAGGAGCTCTCAGACCATTAAGCCATTCTCTCTCCCATAAGTCCTCTGAATACAGCTGTGTTGTCCCACCTCCTTGTTCCCTTATAAATCTCTCCATTCCCCTCCCCCCCCCACTTCCTTAAAATTGCCACCCCCATCGGGAAGCAATTCCCTGGAAATGAAACACCCTGGAAAGTCTTGAAGGCACGACAGGATCCACACGTTTGGTCTGACACCTCCCCCCCCACCCCCCACATGCTCCTAGTTTGCCGGTATCCAATCCTGTCCCCTTCTACTCATCTGGAGGTACCTAAGGCTCTCAGAGAGAGAAAGGAAAATTCCCCTCAGAGCTGCTTCATCTTGCCGTGCTGTTGGTGCTTAAACATTCACATCTGCAAAGCTTGGTGCAGTTTGTTTCCTGTAAGACAGCATTAAACTAATTAGTGATGAATGCTGTGAGACCAGCTAATTGGTTTTCCTTTAGGTAAATAGCATTCTGCAGTGAGATGTCAGGTATAATGTTCATGGGGAATAATTTCATCATCAAATGCAATACATATGTTGTAGGTAATTCCAGAATGGACATTCTTAACCTGAACATTGTGCTCTCATTATTATGAAAGCACGTTCAAGCTGCAGTAACAAAGAGCCAGCCACACAGAGAAAAGGTGTGCAACTTAATTAATTTTCACCAGTGCTCGTAGCCCACAGAACCGTCTGCCATTAGGGTTAGAGTTAGCACATCACTTTCTAGCAATCACAGGTCAGTGTTCAGTTCCAGCCATGACAGTGTGAGTTTCCTCCGGAGTGCTCTGATTTCCTCCCACGTTCCAAAATGTATGGGTTAGGGTTAGTAAGTTGTGAATCAGACTGAGTATCACTGACATACGTCATGAAATTTGTTGTTTTGTAACAGCAATACATAATTAAAAACTATAAATTACATTAAGTGTGTATATATATTAGCTTAGAGAGCAGCAAGTATGTGGAACGGGTTCCCACAAAGAAGAGGTTAAGATGAACAGCAAAGACACACTGAAAGTGAAGTTGGATACCCATGACACAGCAGGAAGCAAAAAGGATGAGGTGAAGTGATGAGATGAGATGTAATTTTAATGATTAGCTTTATTTGTCACACATGCATCAAAGTATATTGTGAAATATGTTGTTTGCATCAAATCAAATCAGCAAGGATATGCTAGGCAGCCCACAAGTGTCACCTCGCTTCAGGCACTAACACAGCATGCCCACTCAACATTTCAGGATCAGCTTCTTCCCCTCCACCATTAGATTTCTGGATGGACAATTAACCCATGAATACTGCCACTGTATTTTTTCTTTAATATAAAATAGTGCAAGAAGTAGTTCAAAAGGTGAAAAAATACTCAAATGTAAGTTAGTGCCAGAAGTGTGGCGACACTTGCAGGCTGCCAACACATCTTCACTGATTTGATGGACACACTATATTTCGATGCATGTGAGACAAATAAAGCTAATCTTTAAAATTATATCTCATTACTTCACCCCATCTTTTTTGCTTCCTGCTGTCTAATGGATATCCATCTTTCCTTTCAGTGTGTCTGCTGTTCACTTCATCCTCTTCCCTATGAGAACCTGTTCCATATATTTGCTGCTCTCTAAGCTAAAACTCCAGATGGTTTGTAGCAGCTGGTTTATATTTGTAGCTCCTCATTCCTGTCTCACCTGCACAAAAAAAATCTCCTCTCCATCTACCTTTTCAAATACAGAGACCTCTCTCAGGTCGCCTTGTTTTGCCAAGCAAGACAGACCTGGCGCTGAGCATAACATCTGGTTTTCCACAGCAGGAACATCATTACAGTGATTTGGGGCTTAAAGAACTGAGAACTGGCTGATACTGATCTAGTGCTTTTAAACCTGCTTTGGGGTAGAGACCTAAAACAGAGAAAAACAGGCCCTTCAGTTCATGCCCATGCTGACCAAAGTGCCCCCCTATTTGCCGGTCAGCATTTGGTCCAATTCTTCCAAAGTTTTCCTGTCCAAGTACCTATTCAAATGTTGTTAATGTACTTACCTCAACCATTTCCTCTGGCAACCCATACCATATAACTACCACCCTCTGCATGAAGTCATGTTATTTTTAAACCTCTTCCCTTTCTTCCTAAACCTATGCCTTTAGTTTTTTTTAGTTATAGATAGACTGCTTATCTATGCCCCTCATGATTTTATACACCTCTGTAGGTTCACCCCTCAGTCTCATACACCAGAGAATAAAATCCTCGCCTGCCGAACCCCTCCCCACAGTTTACTGAATGTAACGTTTCTGTATGGCTCTGTGGTCTTTTCGATGACCTGTACAGCATGGTAGCATAGCAGTTAGCACATCGTTTCACAGCACCAGCAATCACTATGTGGGTTTTAATTCCTGCTGCTGACTTTAACGTGTTTGTACATCCTCCACATAATAACGTGGATTTGCTGCAGGTGGCCCAGTTTCTTCCCACATTCCAAAGACATCCAGGTTAGGATTAGTAAACTGTGGGCATGCTATGTTGGTGCTGGATGCATGGCAACGCATGCACAATCTGCTGATTTAATTTGATGTAAATGACACATTTCACTGCATGTTTCAATGTTTGTATGGCAAATAAAGTTGTTCTTTAATTTTTTTTTATCTTCAATCTGTCAGTAAGTAGCTCTAACTGACCTCAATTTCATCTTTTGCTCAGGAAATCGGACTATTACGAGAAGATTACTGACCCAATTGACTTGGTCAGCATTGAGAAGCAGATTCTGACAGGCCATTACAAGACGGTAGAAGCCTTCGATGCAGACATGCTCAAAGTCTTCAGGAATGCAGAGGTGAGTAAGTAGACTGAGTCCTAACTCTCTTGCTTGGTTAGGGGAGCAGTGCAGGGTGGGGGGGGGAACAAAGTCAGGAGAAATCGCTGCTTGTAGTCCTCAAGAAGTAAAAGCGTTGCATGTATTTGTTGGTTCTCCCCCCCCCCCCCCACCATTCCCATTCATAAACTTTAACACATGTCAGAATTACAACTGCGAAATAACCATGGGTGTCAGAACTGAAGGAGCTGGAGGGCTCAGCAAGTCATGCTGAAGATATTTCTCATGGCGATTGCCATGACCCATACAACAGAGGGGGGGTAATGTGTTTTTTTTTCTATTCACAACATTAGTAGGGAGGTATTTTGTTATTTTTTTCTTTATAATCTGTTTTTCTTTTATCTTTCTTTCTTTGCCTGGACAATCGGGGGGGGGGGGGGGGGACACACATGGAGAATTTTTAAAAGATTCCCTAAGGTACTATGAAAGTTCAAAGGTTAGGTATTACTATAGATTGGAGTAACCCTGTTAAAAATAATGACTAATTTACTGAATTTTTAAAGTTTTAATGTTAATGGGTTTAATGGACCGGTGAAAAGAAAAAACATTTCAACATACATTAAGAAAATGAAAATAGATATAGCTTTTTTTTACAAGAAACACACTTAACAGAGATAGAACATCAGAAATTAAAGAGATTGGGTCGGAAATGTTATTGCAGCTTCATTTAATTCAAAGGCGAGGGGAGTTGCAATTTTGGTTAATAAAACTTTACCAATTAAAATACAAAATGTATTAATTGATTCTGTGGGGAGATATGTAATGATACATTGTCAAATTTTTTTCAGAACTATGGACTCTTATGAATATTTATGCACCAAATGAAAATGATGTAAAATTTATACGAGGCCTTTTTGAATTTGGCTGCTGCACATGACAAGATATTAATAGGTGGAGATTTTAATTTTTGTCTAGACCCAGTTTTAGATAGATCAACAAAGGTTGTTACAAAATCAAAAGTAGCAAAATTAACTTTTATCATTGATGAAAGGTTTAAATTTGATTGATATATGGAGAAGAATTAATCCAAAAGAAAGAGATTACTCATTTTATTCAAATAGACATAAAACTTATTCAAGGATAGATTTTTTCTTATTATCAACGAATATTCAAGACAGAGTGAAAAATATGGAATATAAAGCAAGAATATTGTCAGATCATTCCCCCTTGACAATGATAATGATGGATAAAGAGGAATTGATTTACAGATGGAGATTTAATTCAATATTATTAAAACGTCAAGATTTTTGTGATTTCATGAAAAAGCAGATTCAGTTTTTTTTAGATACAAATTTACATTCAGTTGATAAATTTATAGTATGGGAAGCAGTGAAGGCATATTTGAGAGGCCAGATAATAAGTTATACTTCTAAAATTAAGAAGGAATATATGGTAGAAATAGATCAATTGGAAAAAGAGATTACAAAATTAGAAAAAGAATCTCAAAGATATATGACAGAAGAAAAACGAAGACAACTTGTTAACAAGAAGTTACAATATAATACACTTCAGACATATTGAACAGAAAAAGCAATTATGAGAATTAAACAGATATTACAAACTAGGTAAAAGATCACACAAGGTTCTTGCTTGGCAGTTAAAAACAGACCAGATAAACGATAAATGCAATTAGAACAAGTGTTAATAAAATTACTTATAAACCTTTAGAAATTAATGAAACTTTTAAGAATTTTTATTCTGAACTGTATCAATCAGAATCACAAAATGATAATGTCAAGATAGAAAGGCTTTTATCACAAATAACTCTTCCAAAATTGAATTTGGAAGAACAGAAGGGATTAGGTATGCCTTTCACATTAAAAGAGGTCGAAGAAGCTCTCGGATCACTTCAGAGTAATAAATCCCCAGGAGAAGATGGTTTTCTGCCCGAATTTTATAAAAAGTTTAAAGATTTACTAATTCCTCCTTTTATGGAGTTAATATACCAAGCGGAAAGAACGCATAAACTTCCAGAATCTTTTTCGACAGCTATTTTAATATTATTGCCAAAAAAAGATAGAGATCTTTTAAAACCAACATCATATAGACCTATTTTTTTGTTGAATACTGACCATAAAATAATAGCAAAAATTTTATCTAATTATCTAAATACTTACCAAAATTAATACATATGGATCAAACAGGATTTATCAAAAATAGACATTCGGCAGATAATGTAACTCGGTTACTTAGCATAATTCATTTGGTACAAAAGAGGGAGGAAATGAGTGTGGCAGTTGCCTTAGATGCAGAAAAAGCATTTGATAGATTGGAATGGGATTTTTTATTTAAGGTATTGGAAAAATATGGATTAGGAGTATCTTTTATAAAATGGATTAAAACCTTAAATACTAATCCCAAAGCTAGAGTAGTGACAAATGGTCAAATTTCAACATCATTTCAGTTAACAAGGTCAACTAGACAAGGTTGTCCATTATCACCTGCTTTATTTGTATTGGTGATAGAACCATTAGCTGAATTAATTAGAACGGACCCAGATATTATGGGTTTCAGAGTTAACCAGGAAGAATATAAGATTAATTTATTTGCTGATGATGTTTTGCTTTATTTAACAAACTCATTGTATTTGCTGTGTAAATTATCTTCTAGATTGGAAGAATATGGGAAAATATCAGGCTACAAAATAAATTGGGATAAAACTGAAATTCTACCCCTTACTAAAGGAGATTATAGTCAACGTCGACTAATAACTCAATTTAGATGGCCAATAAATGGTATAAAATATTTAGGTAAAGAATTTATATAAATTAAATTATTTACCATTATTGAAAAAAATTCAAGAGGATCTTGATAAATGGATGACGTTACCAATAACATTAGTAGGCAGAGTAAATGCTGTAAAAATGAATATATTCCCTAGATTACAATATTTATTCCAAACACTTCCAATACAATTACTGCAGAGTTTTTTCAAGAGTTAAATAAATGTGTGAGGAAGTTCCTTTGGAAAGGTAAGATGTCAAGAATATCGTTGGAAAAATTGACATGGAAATTTTACCTAGGAGGGTTACAATTTCCAAACTTTAAGAAGTATTATAAAGCAAATCAACTTAGATTTATTGCATCTTTTTTTGATGAAGATAAACCAGCATGGATTAGAATAGAATTAGATAAAATAGGAGAAAATATACCAGAAGATTTTATATATAAGTGGGTATCTAAATGGATACGGGAAAAGAAAGAATCTCCTATATTAAAACATTTGATTGATTTATGGGATAAGGTAAATGTTGATGATGAGATAAATCTTTATTAGCAAAGAGACCTTTAATTCAAAATAAACTTATTCCTTTTACAATGGATAACCAACTTTTATACAATTGGTTTCAAAAAGAGATTAGATATATAGGAGATTGTTTTGAAGGAGATATATTAATGTCAGTTGATCAATTAAAGAATAAATACAAAATATCAAACAACACTCTTTTTTGTTATTTCCAATTAAGGGCTTATTTAAGAGATAAATTGGGTCAAACAATGTTATTGCCAAAACCTAATGAAATAGAAACTTTAATTCAAAAAGGAAAAACTAAAAAAATTATTTCTTGTATGTATAGTTTGATTCAAAAACAGACAATTATACAAGGAATTCATAAGTCAAGACAAAAATGGGAAACTGATTTGAATACTAAAATTGAAGAAACAAGTGGGTCAAGACTATGTCTTGACAGTATGACAAATACATCATATGTCCAGTTAAGATTAGTGCAATATAATTTTTTACATCAATTATATATTACACCACAAAAAATAAATAAATTAAACCCAAATTTATCTGATTAATGTTTCCGATGTAATCAAGAAATTGGTAATTTTTTTACACTCTACTTGGTCTTGTTTTAAAATTCAACCTTTTTCGATAAATTTAAGAATTTTATTGGAACAAATATTGGAACACAACTTCCACATAATCCAACATTATTTTTACTAGGCGATATTGAAGGGATAAAACCGAAATCCAAACTGAATAAATATCAGAAAAAATTCATAAAAATTGCATTGGCAGTAGCCAAAAAGGCTATTGCAGTTACTTGGAAATCAGATTCATACTTAAGTATAGACTGTTGGAAGAATGAAATTTTTAGCTGCATTCCACTTGAAAAAATTACTTATAATTTAAGAGATAAATATGAAATATTTCTGAAAATTTGGCGCCCTTATTTACAAAAGATAGGATTAAATATATAGGTGCTCTGAAGATAAAATTATTGGTTATCTGGGGAAAGAAATAAATATATATACTAAAGCTATTATGAACTCCATGGAGCATGTGGGGATCTTCCAATATACAGGCATTCTTTCTTTCTTGCTTTTTTCTTCTCTTTTTTTTTCTCTCTTTCTACAGGGATATGTTAGGGGGGAGGGGGGGAAGGGTTGATAATTTTTTTTTACCTTCTGTAACCTATTTGAAAATTCAGTTTAAAAAAATTTATTTTAAAAAAGATATTTCTGCAGCATCATACTGTACTTACAGAAATCCTTTGCTTTCAAGTGCGGTCAAACTTTTGTTTAGAAAATGGAAGTAGAAGGTATAGTGGTTAAGTGTACAGTTCTAAGGTGTAAGCTGAAAACTCCAGTTAGAATTGGATGTACTTATCTCCAAACGTGCATTTTCAAAGCAGTAGGCCCCTCAGCCCCTCAAATCTGCTGTGCCATTTAATACAAGCAACACACATATAATGCTGGAGGAACTCAGCAGGCCAAGCAGCATCTGAACTGGAGAAAAAAGATGAGAAGTCAGAGTAAGAAGGTGAGGAAGAAATACAGGGCAGTAGGTGATAGGTGAAGCCAAGATGGGGGAAGGGGTGAAGTAAAGAGCTGGAAAGCCAATTGGTGAAAGAGGTACAGGGCTGAAGGGGAATCTGGTGGGAGAGGACGGCAGGTCATGGAAGAGAGGGAAAGGGGAGATGCACCAGAGGGAGGTAATGGGCAGGGAAGGAGATAAAGTGAGAGAAGAAAATAGGAATGGGGAAGGGGGGGAGTATTACCAGAAGTTCGAGAAATCGATGTTCATGCCACCAGGTAGGAGGCTACTTAGACAGATTATTAGGTGTTGCTTCTCCAACCTGAGTGTGGTCTCATCATGGCAGTCGAGGAGACCATTGCCTGACATGTTGGAATGGGAAGTGGAATTAAAATGGGTAGTCACTGAAATATCCTGCTTCTGTGAGAATCTGCGGGTTTATAATAGACATCAGTAGATAAACTGTCTCGAGAGATCAGGAAAGGGGAGGGCAGTGTTGGAAATGGACCAGGTAAATTTGAGGGCAGGGTGGAAGTTGGGGGCAAAGTTGATGAAGTCGCCGAGCTCTGCGTGGGTGCAGGAAGCAACACCAATGCAGTCTTTGATGTAGTGTAGGAAAGTTGGCGAGTGGTACTGGTGTAGGTTTAGAACATGGACTGTTCCATGTAGCCAGCGAAAAGGCTGGCATAGCTGGGACCCATGTGAGTGCCCATGGCTACATCTTTTGTTTGAAGTAAGTGGGAGGAACTGAAGGAGAAAGTGGTGAGAGTGAGGACCAGTTCTGCCAGGCAGAGGGGAGTGGTGGTGGAGGAGAACTGGTTGGGTCTGATGTCCAGAAAGAAACGAGAGCTTTGAGGCCTTCCTGGTGGGGGATGGAGGTGTACAGGGACTGGACATCCACAGTGAAGGTGATTGGGGCCAGGGAACTTGAAATCATTGAAAAGATCAAGAACGTGTGAAGTGTCACAGATGTAGGTAGGAAGGGACTGAACCAGGGGTAATAAATCTGAGTCAAGATATGCAGATGTATTCAGTGGGGCAGGAACAAGCAGAAACAGTGGGTCTACCTGGACAAGCAGGTTTGTGGATTTCCAGCATCTACAGATTTTCTCTTATTTGCCATTTAATACAATCCTAGTGATCTGACAGTAGCCTCAGCTCTGTCGTCCCATCGAACCTTGGTAACCTTCTCCTCGTATCCAGGACTTACCCCTGCTTTTAAAATATTTAAAGCATTCACCACCCTTTGAGGAAGAAAGTTCCAAAGACACTCTGTCCTCCTAGAAATAAAATCACCTCATATTTATCTTAACTGAATGACACCTTTCTCTTAAACAGAGACCCTTATTTAGGGGTCCACAGGCTTTTGGGTTGTAGTCAAGTTCCCATTCCTGAATTACAGGAGATACAAATCTATCCTGGCACTGGCTCCCAGTGTCCATGCATAGAACTCCCTCCAGTGCACTATAACCTTCCTTAAAATGGAAACCAATGTTTGGAGAGCAATACTGCCACTAGTATTCCATAAGTGGTCTCACTGATGTTATGCAGGACGACTCTACTCCTTTAATTCATTTTCCCCTAGCAATAAGTAATAACTTTTTTTTATGTTCATAATTCCTTACTCTACCTTCATGCCAGCCTTTGTGTACCACCCAGTCTAGTCAGAAGGCAGTATCCATCATTAAGAACCCTCACCTTCAGGAAATGCCCTCTTCTCATTACTACCATCAGGGAGGAGAAACAGGAGTCTGAAGACAAAACACAACATTTTAGGAACAGTTTCTTGCCCTCCGCCATCAGATTTCTGAATAGTCCATGAACTTATGAACACTTCCTTTTTATCTTGCTCTCTTTTTGCACTATTTATTTACTGCTTATACTTATTATTGTAATGTATAGAATTGTTTTATTGTTGTTATGTATTGCACTGTACCACTACTGTGAAACAAATTTCACACATTTATGTCCATAGTAATAAATCTGATTCTGATACAGATCCTCCTGCATCTCAGAGGTCTACAACCCTTCATCTCTTGGACAGTATATTTCATGCCAAAACAGACACATTCACAGTTGTTTTCATTTTATTCTATATTTCTTCTCATTTGCCAGATCTTTGCTCCCTCACTCACTCAACCTACCCATATCCCTTTGTAGCTCCTGATGTCCTCTTCTCAGCATGCATTCTTCCCTTGTGCATCCTCAGAGAGGTTAGCAACCCTGCCTTCAGTGACTTCATTCACTGAAAAAGTTAAGGCTCAATAACATTCCTTTTGGCCACTATGTGTTGGGTGTTGCCAGCCAGAGAGAGATCCATTTATATCTAGTTTATGATTCACACACACAAAGCGCTGGAGGAATTCAACAAGTCAGGCAGCATCTGTAGAGGAGTATAAACACTTGGAAGTTTGGAGCCGAGACTCTTCATCAAGATGGTATTATCTATTTCTGTTCAGTCAGCCGTCCAGTTTTCTGTCTACACCTTTGTGTTTCTTCCTGCAGTAACCTAAATACAGCCCCTTATTTTAGCCAGAGGGTGGTGAACACAGACAGCTCTGGAAGCCAAGTCGTTGGGTATATTTAAAGCAGAGGTTCATAAGTTCTGATTAGTAAGGACATCAAAGGTTACAGGGAGAAGGGAGGAAAATGAGGTTGAGAGTGATAATAAATCAGCTGTGATTGAATAGTGGAGCAGACTCTATGGGCTGAGTGGCCTCATTCTGCACTTATGTTTTATGATCTTATTAAATGGCTTGACTGTCCTAATTGCTGGGTTCAACAACAAGACTTTACCTCCATGCAGTATCATTAACTGATACCGTCAAACCCTACAGGTTTAATATAAGGATATTGAAATAACTAGATGTAGTAATGTTCGAGGCCATGACATGTGTTCAGGAGAGGAAGGATGTAGAGATACTGAGTGGAAGTAGGTGAGGTGAGAAATAGGCGAGTCAAGGGGAGATGGGGATTGAGAAAGAGGATTATGGGTGATAGAGCATACAGCATGGAAACAGGCCCACCAACTGTGTGCTCTACATCAACCATCAATTTAAACTAATCCTATCTAATTCTGGAGACGTGGACAATAGAGATGCTGGAATCTGGAGCAACACCTAGAACACTGGGGGAGTTCAGGCAACATCTGTGAAGGGTAATGGGCCGTCACAGATAAGATAGAAGTAGGAAAGTTGTTTCCATTGGTAGGTGAGACTAGAACTAGGGGACATTGCCTCAAAGTTCAGGGGAGAAGATTTAGGATGGAGATGAGGATAAATGTTTTTCTCAGAGAGTGGTGAATCTGTGGAATTCTCTGTCCAGGGAAGCAGTTGAGGCTTCCTCACTAAATATATTTAAGAAACAGAATGGGTTTTTACATGGTAAGGGAATTAAGGGGTATGGGGAAAAGGCAGGTAGATGGAGCTGAGTTTACAAACAGATCAGCCATGATCTTAGTGAATGGCGGGGCAGGCTCAATGGGCCAGATGGCCTACTCCTGCTCCTGCTTAAGTTCTTATGTCATTGTTTTGGGTCTAACTCCTTCATCTGGACTGTAGGTGAGGTCAAGCAACACACACAAGATGTTGGAGGAACTCAGTAGGCCAGGCAGCATCAATGGAAAAGAGTAAACAGTTGAGGTTTTGGGCCCGTACCCTTCATCTGGACTGGGACAAAGGAAAATGAGAAGTCAAAGCAAGAAGATGGGGGAAGGGAGGAAGAAGTGCGCAGTGGTAGGTAAGGTCCTCATGAAGGGCCCCTATCCAAATATCACTGTACATCTCCCTCCACAGCACAGAAACGGGTTACCTCTGATTCATCTGCTCTGTGCCGAACTGTTATTGAGCCAAGTCCCACGGACCGTAATCCTCCATACCCCTCCCTGCCATGTAGTTAACCAAAGTTTTGCAATCAAACCCATTTCCACCACTTCCACTGGCAGCTCATTCCACACTCACACCATTCTGAGTGGTTCCCCTTAAATATTTCACCTTTCATCCTTAACCCATGACCTCTGACTAGTTTCACCAAACCCAAATTATCTCTATCTATACCTTTCGTAATTCTGTATCCCCTCATTCTCCTACATTCCAGGAAATAAAGTCCTAACCTATTCAACCTTTCCCTCCAACTCAGGTCCTCAAGTTCCAGCAACACCTTTGTAAATTTTCTCTGCACTATTTCAATCTTACTGATATCTTTCCTGTAGATAGGTGATCAAAACTCCACACAATACTCTAAACTTGGCCTTACCAACATCTTGTACAACTTCAACATAATATCCCAGCTCCTGTACTCTTTTTTATTTATGTATTTATTTATTCAGAAATGTGCAGAACAGGTCTTTGGACTGTGAGAGGAAATCAGAGAAGATACCCACACAGTTCATATGGAGAACATACAAACTCCTTACAGGCAGCACTGGAATTGAACTCCGAAACAGCCCACGCTGTGATAATGTGTGCTAACCACTGCACTGGATCTGATCTTCACTCATCTCCCAAGATGGGGGATGTGTCAGAGGAAGGGCGACTGGGAAGAGGGGAGGTGTTTGTCATGGAGTTTCCAAACAATCCTTTGGCAGTCGGCTTGTTTTCAGCGTAATTGGCTGCAGCTCATTAACTGGAATTGGGAGCAGGTGTGGGCCCAGCAGGAGAGCTGCTCGACCAGGCATTACGGCCTTGGGCTCTGATAATGGATGCCAGATAAATGCTGTAGATTCTGCTGCTCTGGCAATGTGCCAGCACACAACTCTTGGGACCGTTCATGAATCCGAATTACAAATCTCCTTTGTGGTTTCTTTTTTCTGTTGAACATTCCTTGTCGCCCTTGAATGGAGCACTTTTTGGTCTGCTACGCTCTAAGGAATAAAGTCCTAGTCCGCCCACCCTCCCCTGCAGCACTTCTGTTCTGGTCGCTGGACTGTTCAGCAACCTGTCATTGTTGAAAGTCCTGGCATTAGGTGTTGTCCCACCTAAGCAAGGACAACTAATTCCCTTCCCCATGAGAGTCATAGACCACAACAGTACGGGGTGGCACAGTAGCATAGTGGTTAGCACAACGCTTTACGTACCAGCAACCCAGGTTCAATTCCCACCGTTGTCTGTAAGGAGTTTGTACATTCTCCCTGTAACCGCATGGGTTTCCTCCAAGTGCTCCAGTTTTCTGCCACTTACCAGTTGATAGGTTAATTAGTCATTGTAAATTGTCCTGCAATTGGTTAAATCAGGGGATGCTGGGCAGCACGGCTTGAAGAAAGAAGCTCTTTGGCCCATCTACCTGCACCTGGAACATAGCTCTCCATACCTCTGCCATCCACGTACCTATCAAAAAACTTCACACATGTTAAAATTGAAACCATATCTACCGCTTTCACTGGCAGCTCACTCCACACTCTCTGAGTGAAGAAGTTTCCCTTAAACATTTCCCCTTTCACCCTTTAACCTATGACCTCACCCAACCTGAGGAGAAAACAGCCTGCATGCATTTACCCTATGCCCCTCAAAATTTTAACTCTATAAAATTCCTCATTTTTCTGCGTTCTGGGGAATAAACTTTCCCTGTAACTCAGATGGGTTTTTACAAGGGTCAAATAGTTTTATGGTTTCCGTTATCATAGTTCATTGTTAATTGCTGAAATTTAATTCACAAAAAGCCACAGTGGGATTTGAAATTGTGGCTCCGGATCAGAGGTCCAGAACTCTGCTTGTAGACCCAGTTATTCATGCTCTGCCTTCCTCTCCAATTAGATTACTTCATCGGCTGCCCTTTCTTGCTTCCATCTCTTACCTCCAAGTCTCTGTTGCTATCTCCACTCTCCTGTCCTCCATCTGCCTGTCACCCTTCTTCACCAGGATCCACCCATCGCTTGCCAGCTCTTGCTCCACCCCTTCCCCTCACCTCTCAATGCTGGCTATTTGCTCTCCAAGTTTAAGTCCAGGTCCAAAACATTGACTGACCATTTCCCTCCACAGATGCTACCCTACCCGCTCAGTTCCCCCACCCAGCATCCTGTGTGTTGCTTCACTTGTGTTTCCACAGTAGCCCTGTGCCCAAGGTCCTACAAACTAAACACTTCTTTTGAAGCCCCACGCGCCACTATTCTCACTCCCAAGTTTAGACTACAAGGTGAATTTACGTGTCTCGGTCCCAAGGGTGTGCCTCGGTGTCCAGTCTGTGACCCTCCCCTTGCATTGTGTGACATAAGAATCAGAATAGGTTTATCACTGACATTTGTGCTTAACGTTTGTTGTTTTGCAGCAGTAGTACAGTGCAGGCATTTAAAACAAAGCTATTTCAAGTTATAATAGTAAAAAATAAGAGTACAAAAGAAGAGTAGCAAGGTAGGGTTCATGGACTGTTTAGAAATCTGATTGCGAAGAGGAAGGAGCTGTTCCTAAAACATTGAGTGTGGGTCTTTAGGCTCCTGTATCTCCTCTCTGATGGTAGCAATGAGTGCTAGCACTTTCCACTCCAACCACAGAGATTGCTGTAAACTGGGATTGTCATATGAGATCCCATGGTAACTTTGTCCTGAGGTTCTTTCAAGCCAACTTCACATAGCTGAACATCAAGCACCAATTACATTCCAACTTCCTGTATTTCTCCCTCGTTCCTCATTCTCCCTTTTTCCATTCCTCTCACCCTTCTTCTCAACTACCCCTCACCTCCCTCGAGTTCCCTTCTTGCTTCCATTTCTTCCATGATCCATTGTCCTCTCCTATCATTCTTTCTTCTTCAGCACTTTACCTTTTCTACATATCACCTCCCACCTTCTCAATTCATTCCTCCTCCCCATCCACCTACCTTCTGCCTCCCCTGTTCTCATCTATTATCTGCCATCCTGTACTCCTTCTCCTTCCCCCATCTTATTCTGGCTTCTCCCTCTTCGTTTTCAGTGCTGATGAAGGGTCTCAGCCCAAAACGCTGTCCTGCTTATTTCCCTCTGTGGATGTTCCTCCAGCATTTTGCATGTGTTACTCAGTTACACTGATCCATTTTATTCTCCCCACATTCCTATCAACTCTTCTCCCCTGCATTCAACCCTTCACCCATACACAAGAGGTACCTTTATTAGCCCACTGAACCCACATTTGGAGATCTGGGGGGTGCACAGTGTAGTGAGGTACAGCATCCAAGAAAAGCCCAAACAGTCACAGGGAGAATGTGCAAACTCCGCATGAACAGCTTAAACCCATATACCTACCTTCTCACCATATCCTTTGATGCCCTTATTTCTGTTCTAAAACCTCTCCCCTCAATTTGAGGGTGTGCTTACTAGTTCCTTTCAACATTCAGTAGATTTCAATGCAATCCTTCTAAATTCCAGTGCGTACAGGCCTAAAGCTGCCAAACGCTCCTCACATGTTAACCCCTTCATTCCCGGAATCATTGTCGTGAATCTCCTCTGGACTTTCTCCAATGACAACACATCAGAGGTTGGGTCACAGGAACTGTAAGACAGCGGCTCTACCAGCTGCATTAGCGTGGCCCCTGCATCTTTTCAGTGGCATCACTGGGCTGTACCTCTGGCTGTGATTACACCTTTGGAGTCAAGCTTGTAACCAACGCCAGACGGACAGTATGCCATCATTAGGAGGGTATCTTGATCTCTTCTGATCACGTGAGTGTGTTGGCTGCCCATGCACTGCAGCACTTATGGTTTTTGTTTGTACTTTGTGCACTTCAGAAATATTTCGGCAGGAAGTCTTCCATAGGCAGAGACGTTTGCCGCCTGAGGAAGGTGTACTATAATGCGCGGCATGAAGCCTCTGCCCAGATCGATGAGATCATCGGCGAGACTGCCAGTGAGGCTGACAGCAGCGAGACCTCCATTGGCGAGAAGGAGAACGGCATCGAAAAGGACGACGATGTAATCCGTTGCATCTGTGGCCTCTACAAGGACGAGGGGCTTATGATCCAGTGCGAGAAGTGCATGGTGAGTGCATGGCTGTCCGGACGCAGCGCTGTATTCCCTTTGACAACCAGGCAGTGGGGCTTCATTCAGCTCTAGCTCCCTGTCTTGCAAGGGCAAGTAGAAGGGGGCTGTAATGTCAAAGTCAAATGTATTTTAGTTAGAGTAACAAGCCCTTCTGGCCCAACCAGCCCACATTGCCAAATTAGACCCATTTGACCAATTATCCTACTAATCCATACATCTTTGGAATGTCGGAGGAAACCTTAGCACCTGGAGGAAACCCATGCAGCCAAGGAAAGAAGGTACAAACTGGGAGGAATGATATATCTGATTTTCCTGAGCATTCCCAAAGTTCAGAGACAAAAGCCAGGTGATGTTGTAGTATCAAATGATCTGTTGGGGGAAATGAGATCAAGCAGCATCCGCAGGGGATTGGTGTGAGGAACTATCGACATTTCAGCTTGAAACCCTGTATCGGGATCTGGTGTAGTATGTATGTTGGTGTGTTGTTGGCACAAAGCACTAATCAAAAGAGGCGACATTTCTGGTGTCTGGAACTTATCAGCCTGCTCTAGTCACCTTACCAGTTTGTTTAATTCCCTTTGGAGAGGCTCAGCAGTGAAGGGCTAAGATTCTCACTAATTTGATCCGAGGCCAATTTAAAGAAGGTGAGACACACAGGACACAGATGTTGGAACACGGAGCAATGAACAGTGTGCTGGAGGAACTCAGCAGGTCAGGCAGCTTCTGTGGGGAGGAAAGGAATTGTTGACTTTTCGGGTCAAAACTCTGTTTATTTATAGTGCCATGATCACTGATCAGGATTCAATTCCCCCAGCTAACTGTAAGGAGTTTGTACATTCTCCCCATAACCGCATGGGGTGCCTCCAGGTAATCCAGTTTCCTCCCACATTCCAAAGATAAGTTGGTTAATTGGGCAGCATGGGCTCATTGGGCCAAAAGGGCCTGTTACTGTGCTGTATCTCTAAATAAATAAAAATTATAAGTGTGACGGTAATAGGCAGACAATAAGGTGCAAGGCCATGACAAGGTAGATTGTCATGTCAAGAGTTCATCTTATTATATTGGGGAACCATACAATAACCTAATAACGGTGGGATAGAAGCTGACCTTGAGCTTGGCAGTACATGCTTTCAGGCTTTTGTATCTGGGAGAGGGAGGAGAAGAGGGAACAGGCTGCACTGTGAATTCATTCTTTGCCACTTTCACCCCAGGTATGGCAGCACTGTGACTGTATGCGCGTAACTGCAGATGTCGAACACTACCTGTGTGAGCAGTGTGATCCTCGGCCTGTGGAACGGGTAAGCTGACCCCTTCTTCACCTGACAATCAGTGCTTGATTTTTTTTTGTAATTCCTGGTTCGATTCTGGAGAAGTTATATTTTGCCTCTGCCCAGTCTTTGGCAACATTTGGTATTTTTCCTCACTAAAGCAAAACCATTCAAGATGTAACCAGCTCTATGGTATAGCCAAATCAGAACTAGCAATGACAATTACAGACAACTTCAAACTTAGTGATAATTATTTTTTCAGTACATGCTTTCCTTATCTTATCGAGTAAGAGTATGAAGGACAAAGATGGGCAAATGATCAGTTGATCAGTTTTTTCATTGGGGTAGAAGAGTCTAAAACTAGAGGGTCAGGCAGCATCCATGAGAAAAGAGTAGCCAATGTTTCAGGCTGAGACCCTTCATCAGGAATGGGGGGGAAGAGAGGGCCGAAGCCCAGTAATAGAGATAGGGGAGGGGGATAAGCCCTCTCCCCTACCCCCTCCCCTATCTTTATTACTGGGCTTTGGCCCTCTCTTCCCCCCCCATTCCTGATGAAGGGTCTCGGCCCGAAACGTTGGCTACTCTTTTCTCACAGATGCAGCCTGACCTGCTGAGTTCTTCCAGCATTGTGTACGTATTCTTTGATCCACAGCATCTGCAGTTGTATTTTTGTGTTCTGAAACTAGAGGGTATGGGTTTAAAATTAAATTTATGACAACCTTCATTTCTCCCAGAATGAAAGATGAGGGTAGTGAAACAAGCTACCAGAGAAAGTGAAGCGGAGCATGGGGGTAGAATTACAATATTTAAAATACAATTGGACAGATACATTGAGAGGAACCAAACCATAAGACACAGGCCATTTGGCAAAGGGGACTTGCTCAAATAAACACTTGCTCAAAGGGGACTTGTTCAGCATGGATGTGTGGGGGGAGTGAAGGGCCTGTTCCTATGCTGTGTGACTACAGCTATCTTTATTTCTCAGAATGAAACAGAAGGCTTTTCAGCCTATTGTGATCTTGCTAGCCCTGAAGGCACAATCCTATTAATACTGTTCCCTTATTCCTCTGCACCCCTGCACATATTTCCTCTCAGACATGCTCATCAATTCCCCTCAAATTCTTTTGCCAGTCACCCACACTAATATTGGATGACCCAGTGGTGCAGCCCGTAGAGCCACCACCTCAATCTCCACCTCTGGCACCATGTGTGTGTGTGTAGTTTCCAAGTCCACCCTGCAACCCCATGCGTTTCCCCAGAGTGCTTCAGTTTTTTCCCCACTTAGCTAAGTTGTGCAGGTCACTGAGTTAATAGGCCACTGTAAAATTTTCACAGTGTGTGGCTGAGGAGTAGAATCTGGGTTTAGCTGGTGGGAATGTGGAGAAAATGAAATAAAATTGGGATTAATGTAGAATTGGTATAAACGGATGCTTTGTGGTCAGTGGGCCAAAGAGTCCATAACTCTGTACAACTCAGTAATGTGGGAGGAGCACAGCAGCCAGGGGGACCCAGAAGGTGCAGATTCTATACAGATGCCAGCATCTGCAGTCAGGGTCCAACCCAGCTCCTGGGAGCTATGGGGTCATGACACCTGCTCCTGTGTCCACTGCGGCATGTTAACAAGCAACTTGTCTCTCACACACCACACACACCCACACAGTTTTAACTTATGGATTAAACAGAGAGGGATGTAGAGTATACAGGATTGTCTGTGATAGCTACAAGAGGTTGGATGACACCAGTGCTGATGGAGAGAGGGAAGTGAATTGCAGGTGGTAGACAGGAGAAGATGGTTAAAAACAGGATGAAAGGGAAGCAAAAGAGATTTAGTCAAGATGAGTTCATTATCAACTTAGTTTAGACTACAGAAACTTCTGTGATGTTCTCAAATCAGACCAAATTGAATTTGTGTGCCCAAGTACAGTGGGTACAGGCAAAATAAAAATTTTACTTTCAGCAGAATCAGAGGCATGTAGATTGGACAACACATTAAACATGAACTATGTAAGACAGTGAAGACTGTGAAAAACAAGATAGACATACCAAAAAAAGGGACAAGTTCATGGTAGTGCAAGAGGTGTTCCATAGTGTTACATTACTGAGATAGATGTTAAGGTTTTGCGGGTCAGTTCAAGACTGTAGGGAAGTGGATGTTCTTGAACCTGATGCTGTGGGACTTAAACCTCCTGTACCTCCTGCTTGACAGCAACTGTGACAAGAGGGCCTGGTGGGGAACTTTTGACAATAGATACCACCTGGAAAAGCAAAGTATTAAAGGTGTTGGGTAGCATTCATAGAAGCAAGGTTGACAAACTGAGCAGAATAAAATTTTATAAGCAATGGCCAACTCTCAGATGTTATCTCAGATAACTTGGGAGCAATCAATTTGGGGCTGAATGGGGAGGGAACCAAAACCTGAAATCATATTAGTAAAGAAGGCAGATGCCATGTTTGCCTTTATTAGTCAAGGCACTGAGTTCAGGACTCAGGAAGTTACTTTGCAGGTTTCCCACCTCTGGTTAGCCTGCACCTGGAGTACTGTGCAGTTCTGGAGAGGGTGCAGAAGTACTTCAACAATGCTGCCAGGATTAGACGGCTGTGGAGGCCAGGTCATTAGGTATATTTAAAGTGGAGGTTGATGGGTTCTTTATTAGTAAAGGTGTCAAAGGTTACAGGGAGAAGGCAGCAGAATGGAGTTGAGAGGGAAAATAAATCAGCCATGTTGGAATTGCAGAGCAGACTCAATGGGATCACTGGCCTAACTTTGCTCCTATGTCTTATGGCATGTGCTACAAGGAGAAGCTGGACAAGCTAGAGTTGTTCTCTCTGGAGCGGGGAAGTCCCGTTAGAAGTTTACAAGGTTATGAAAGCCATAGGTTGGGGTAGACAATTACTATCTCTGTAACCCCTGCCAGGGTGGAAATATCTAATGCTAGGTGGCGTGCATTTAAGGTGAGAGGGGGAAAGTTCAAAGGAGATGTTCAGGGAAGAATTTTTTTACAGAGAGAGTGGCAGTTGCTTGGAATGTGCTGCTGGGGTGGATGGTGGTGGACATATTAAAGAGGCTCTTAGATTTGCATGTGAATATGCAGAGCATGAATATGGAGATCGTGTAGGCAGAAGGGAATAGTTTAGTTAGCATTTTCATTATTAGTTTAATTAGTTGGGCTCAATGTGGTGGGCCAAAGACCCTATTTCTGTACTGTTTGTAACTTGGCATTTGCTGTTATTTTGTTCATTTCAGGAAGTTCCCATGATCCCCCAGCCCCACTACGCCCAGCCTGGCTGTGTGTACTACATCTGCCTGCTGCGAGATGACCTTCTGCTTCGACATGGTAGGTAAACTGGGTGCATCCTCCACTTGCCAATAAATGGACCTAGTGCAAGCCATTAAAGAACTGTCCCCCAGGGTGGGAATAGGATGGCACTGGCATTGGTTTATTAATGAGATAACAGTGAAAAGCTTGTCTTGCATACCGTTCATGTAGATCAGATCATTATTGTAGAGCAAGGTAAAGAATGGAGAATAGGGAATGCAGTGCGGGTGAGCAATAAAGTGTGAGACCATGTCAGGGTAGATTGGAGGCCTTATGGATTCCTCCCGACTCATGGCTGATTGCAGTCAAGTGAGACAGAGAGCTGTGATTCGCAGTGCTGTGTCACTCCCACTACCCACTACCATTGATGGGTCATGCCAGCAAGAACCTCTGTTTCTCGAGACAACAGCTGTTTCAGCATACGATGCTGGCACAGCTACACAGTAGTGATTGTAGAGTTGAGCTCGGCAAACTTCAGCAAAAACTATCTCTTCATAGGGACACACAAGAAAATGGGAACAGGAGCAGCTTGCCAGACCTGAATTCCATATGATTATGGCCGATCCAGGCTGGCCTCAACTACGCCAGTCCCCATAAAGCCCAAAATTCATTGATGTACTGCCACCTTAAATACTTCCAGTGGTCTGGTTCTAACCGTCCTCTGGGGCAGAGAATTCCAGAGGTACACCACCCACATAGAAAAGAAATCTCTATGCACCTATCAAGGTAGTATATGGTAGCATGTAAGTATTTTGACAATATACAAAATATGTTGTATGTCACCATTTATTACCTTGAGATTCATTTTCTTGTAGACATTTACATGAAAAAGGAAATACAATAGAATTTTATGACAGACTATAGCTAAACAAATGAATGTACAAAAGAAAACAAACCACAAATAAAAATAATACTGAGAACATGAGTTGTAAAGAGTCCTTGAACATGGGACTATAGGTTGTAGAATCATTTCAGTGTAGTGGTGAATTAAGTTACCCATACTGCTTCAGGAGTCTAATGATTGTAGGGTAATAACTGTTCCTGAACTCGGTGGTGTTGGACCTAAGGCTTTTGTACCTCCTCTGCAATGGTAGTAGTGAGAAGAGGGTATGGCCTGGATAGTGAGGTTTTTTGATGATGGATGCTGACTTCTTGTGGTAGCACTCCTTGTAGATGTGCTCAATGATAGGGAAGACTTTGCCTGTGATGGACTGGGCCGTATCTAATCAAGCCATTCTGATGAAGGGTCTCAGCCCGAAATGTTGACTGTTTACTCTTTTCCACAGATGCTGCTGAGTTCCTCCATCATTTTGTGTGTGTTGCTTGGATTCCCAACATCTGCAGATTTTCTCTTGTTTCCAATACTTTCTGTAACCTTATCCATTTCTGGCAGTTGGTGTTTCCTACTAGGCCATGACGATACTCTGCACTGTGTATCTGTAGAAGTATGTCAAAAGTTTTTAAAGACATGCTAAATCCACACAAACTTCTTTTTTAAAAAAAAGTAGAGATGCTGTTTTGCCTTTGTTTAAATGTCGCTTGTGCTAGTCCCAGGACAGATCCTCTTATATGTTAATGCAACTAGTAACACCGAGGAAGAAGTGACTAGCCCATAATCTTGTAACCTTGTTTCCTCATCCATGACTCTCCCACCAGTAAAAACATCTCATTATCTGCTCTGTCAGGCCCCCTTCAGGATCTTGTGTGTCTCAATAAGGTCACCCATACTTTTTCTAAACTCTGAAAACTACAGACTATTTAGCCTCACTTGATAGCCATGTCTTCCTGTGAATTAGTTTGGTGAATCTCTTCTAGATTACCTCCAGTACTACAACTCTGAATTTTCTGCTGCAGCAACTCCCGTGGTTCAGCGTGTTCTGAATCTTCACTGCAGATCTGTACTAATTAACTACCGTTGCAGCTTCAGTGATCTCAGCTGACAGTGTTTCCAACTTAATGAAACTTTTGTTTACGGACCTTCTGCAACTCTCTCGCCATACTTAACGAGACATTTCTCCTGTTCAGAGGAAGATGATCGGGGGCAATTTCCATGGTCTGACATTTTCTGTGGCCAAGCAACAATCGCCTCCTGGGGTGTCAGTAGAAAGTTACTATCTGTATTTTCTTGGTTAGTTGAGGGATCACAACACTTGATGCAATTGTACATAACCACTCTAATTTTTAAATTCCAAATTCTTCACAATAAAAGTTATAGTCCACCTTAACGAGAGGAATGTAGAGCAAGCCCAAGTGTAGTTGCAGGGAATTCAGTGGACAGCTTCCTCTGAAAGGGACAAGAATTCTGAATTGGTTTATTATTGCCTCTCGTAGTGGAGTACAGTGAAAAGCTTGTTGTGGATATTATTTATACAGATCAATTCATTACCCTGTGCATTGAGATTGTACAACACTATTCAAAATAAAATGTAAACTACCAAAAAAGTGCAGTGCTGGTAAACAATAAAGTGCAAAATCATAACGAGATAGATTGTAAGGCCAAGAGTCCATTTTACTGTACAGGAAGTTCATTCAAGAGTCTGATAACAGTGGGATAGAAGCTGTCCCTGATCTTGATGGTACATGCTTTCAGGTCTTTGTATCTTCTGCCAATTGGTAGAAGGTAATCAATCCACACCAGGGTGCAGCATGGACTCTTCAACAGGCATGAAAGGTTTTAAGCCAATGAATGTGCACATCAGACACGTCTGACCAGAGGAAGTGGGATTTCATGCACTAATTAACTTTGTGGTCAAAATGTGATACGTCTCACAGCACAAGGAAACATTTAACCCTGCCATGAGATCCCACATGATCAGGTTGTTAAATCCTGTGGTTTGGGGGTGTTTAAGCCACTGCCTCTCCATCAGACTTTTATTGTCTCTTCTTCCCCCCCCCCCCCCACTGCTGTGGTAGACATCAAAGTTCAGAAACTTCAATGTAATAAATATGATGAATAACATAGTGTCCAGATTGTGGGATCAGTTCAGTGTTTTCCCTTCTGAATCAGGAGGCTGTGGGACTTGAGGCTCCTGTACCTCTTTCTCAATGTCAGCAGCAAGCAGAGTTGATTTGTTGTGTGTTTATGTTCTACTACAGGTGACTGTGTTTACCTGATGAGAGATAATCGGCGAGGTCCAGAGGGGCAGCCCGTGCGACAGTCTTATCGGCTCCTATCCCACATCAACCGGGACAAACTCGATATCTTCCGTATCGAGAAGCTTTGGAAAAACGATAAGTAAGGCAGCAAGTGCTTCAGTACAAAATTCTGGAAATAGCTCAGAAATTCATGGCTGCCTTTGCCTATAATGTATCCCAGTGTAAAAACTAACAGAAGTCCCTATCAACCAGGACTAACCCCAAAGCATTACACAGCAGCACATCTGTTTCCCCAACCAGTAATGTACTCAGTGTTACACAATAAGAGATCCATCTCCACCAACACTGTACCCCAGTGTTATATAGTGACAGACTCATCCCTATCAGTACTGTACTCTAGTGTTACACGGTAACAGACCCGTCCCCACCAGTGCTGTATCCCAGTGTTATACAGTGACGACACATCCCCAGCAGTACTGTACCCCAGTGTAATACAGTGACAGACCCATCGCCACTGGTACTATACCACAGTGGTATAGAGCAGCAGACCCATCCCCACCAATACTGTATCCCGGGGTTATACAGTGACAGACTCATCCCCATCAGTACTGTACATCTGTATTACATAAGCTCTGCTAACATGAGAGGACAATACTTGGAACCTCCATGATTGAAGGTATTGTAAATTGTAGTGCTCCAGACTGCAGTCTTTACTGAATGCTGAATGCCTGCTTGATTCCACAGGGGGGAGCGATTTGCCTTTGGCCATCACTACTTCCGGCCCCACGAGACTCATCACTCCCCATCAAGACGGTTTTACCATAATGAGTTATTCAGGGTGCCCCTCTATGAGATCATCCCTTTGGAGGCTGTGGTGGGAACCTGCTGCGTGTTAGACCTCTACACATTCTGTAAAGGTGAGTTCCTTGTGCCTCATAGTTTCTGATGTTTATGACATTCTTGACAGTGTTCTTTCAATGGAAAGCAGCTGAAGCTGACAGCCACCACACATATCCTTCAGTAAACCACTGACTTTTTAAAAAGAGTTACAGGCCCTTCTGGCCCAATGAGCCCCTGACATCTAATTACATCTGTATTACCTACTAACCCATGTCTTTGAATTGTGAGAAGAAACGCATGTGGTCACAAGGAGAATGTACAAACTCTTTACAGACAGCAGCAGGAATTGAACCTAGCGCTGTAATACTGTTACGCTAACCACTACACTACCATACCCACTCAAACTCTTTGCAGCATTGCTGTTAAGCAGAATCTGATTGTTCTGGCTGTTGTAGAGTAATAAAGCATGGAAATGGGCTCTTCAGCTCATCTTGTCTGTGACCAAGGTGCCCACCAAAGCTAGTCACATTTGCCTGTAATCCTTCAAAACCTTTTCTATTCAGATACCTATCCAACTAGCTTTTAAATGTTGTTATACACACACTATCCTCTGCATAAAGAATGTGACTCATTGCTCCCTATTAAACACTCACAAACCTATGCCCTCTAGATCTCTTCTAAATTGCTCCCCTCTAATTTTAAACCTGTGTTCTTCTGGCAGGAGACCCCCATACCCTGAGATAAAGACCATATTATGCCTCTCAAAATTTCATAAATCTCCAGAAGTTCACTCCTGAGCCTCTTACCCTCCAGTTTAAACAAACCCAGCCTGTCCAAATTTCTGTCATTACTACAGCCCTCTGTTTACAGGCCCTTTGGCCCCAAACATTATGCCAAACTTCTAACCTTCTCTAAAGATCAATGTAACCCTTTGCTCGCACAGAGCCCTCCATCTTTCTTTCATCCATGTATCTATCTAAAATGTCCCTAATGTATCTGCCTCTACCAGTACTCCTGGCAATGTATTCCACACACCCACCACTCTCTGTATAAAAAAAAAACTTGCCTCTGGTATCCTCACTATATTTTCCTCCAAACAGCTTAAAATTATGCCCTCAATTAAGCCTATGCCCTCTTGTTTTTGAACTCCTTTTCCTTGGGAACACCTTATTGTTGCCTTTCCTGATGTTATACACCTCTCCACTGACACCACAGCCTCCTATGCTACAAGAAATAAAATGCCAACCTGCCTACCCTCTTCATTTATCTCTAATGTCCATCATACTGTACTCATCATACTTCTCAACCTCAAACATAAGGACAACCTTAACCATGAGAAGAATTCTGGTCTATCCCCAAAGAGGTGTGGCACCAAGTCCTTTCTGTAGCTGGATCTTTCTCTTCATGTTCTGGAGATCATTCGATCTGCCGAGTCTATGCCAGCTCTTGGAGCAATTCCATCGATTGAAACTGGTGAGTTCGTTCTCCTTGTAATCTATTCCCTCTTATAATCCCTTTAACTCCCCCCAACCCCCAGTTCTCTCATCACCTACTTACATTGGGAGAAGTTTACAGCAAGCAATTGACCTCTATTTGTGACATTAATCTTGTGTACGAAGAGCCAAAAGCATTGTTGAGAATCCCTACCACCCATCCCTCAGTCTTTGACCCAGGAAGGAGGTACAGGAGCATCAGGACTAGAACTCCCAGACTGGGTAACAGCTTCTTTCCTCAGGCTGTGAGACTAAAGAATACCCTGCCACCACCGAGCTCTCGTCACCAGGAGAGCTGTTTATTGTTTACCTATGATACACATTTCACGTGCACGTTGAATTATATTTTATTAATTTATTTGTGGTTATATTTTGTTTTATGTGCTGTGTGTGCACTGAGGAATGTTGTTTCATTTGTTTGTATATAGTATGATTACAATAAACTTGAAAATGAATTTGACCTAATTAATGAGCATAAACTAATGGACTGTTCTCCAAAGATTCAAAGTCCATTTTTTATCGAAGTGTATATGTAGTATACACTCTGATAATGTAGTATACAACTCTGAAATTCATCTTCCCTACAGAAATGGGGGAAAAAATCAAAAATTAGAGGTGCAAAGGGGCTTGGGAGTCTTTGTGCAGGAATCCCAAAAGGTTAATTTGCAAGTCGAGTTGGGTGGTGAAGAAGCCAAATGCAATTAGCATTCATTTTGAGAAAACTAGAATATAACAGCAAGGATGAAATGCTGAGGTTTTATAAGACATTGGTCAGGCCACACTTGGAGTATTGTGAGCAGTTTTGGCCTCTTATCTAAGAAAAGATGTACAGGTATTGGTGAGGATCCAGGGAAGGTTCACAAGTCTGATCCCAGCAATGAAGGGGTTAACATAAAAGAAGTGTTTGATGACTCTGGGCCTGCATTCCCTGGAGTTTGGCAGAATGAGGGCGAATCTCATTGAAATCTGTCGAATATTGAAAGGTCTAGGTGAAGTTTTGTAGAGGATGTTTCCTGTAGTAGTGGAATCTTGGATGAGAGGTCACAGCCTCGGAATTGAGGGACGTCTGGTTAGAACAAAGATGAGGGAAAATGTCTTTAGCCAGTGGGTGGTGAATCTGTGGAATTCATTGCCACAGACAGCTGTACGGACCAAGTCATTGGGTATATTTAAAGTGGAGGTTAATAGGTGGTTGATTAATCAGGGTGTTAAAGGTTAGAGAGAAGACCAAAGAAAGCAGCTGAGAGAAATAATGAATCGGCCATGATGGAAATGGCAGAGCATACTCGATGGGCCAGATTGCCTATTTTTGATACTATGTCTTATGGTCATTGGGACAGAGACATGAGATTGCAGATACAGTCGGCCCTCCTTATCCGCGGGTTCCGCATGCGTGGATTCAACCAACTGCAGGTCAGGAAAACCCGGAAGTTCTCTCTCCAGCACTTGTTGTTTGAGCATGTACAGACTTTTTTTCTTTTCATTATTCCCTAAACAAAACAGTATAACAACTACTTACATAGCATTTACATTGTGTTAGGTTTTATAAGTAATCTAGAGATGATTTGAAGTAAACGGGAGGATGTGCATAGGTTACCGCGGATCAGGAATCAAAAAAAATGGGAGTTCTCTAAGTCGGAACAGGTATATCTGGTATTATTTAGCGTTAGTTAGCCAAACGTTTATCTTAGTATATAGTATATATTTTACCTTTCTATGCATATAAAACACTTAAGAAATGTATGTATTTCAATATATTAAACCACTGCATTGCTTAGTAATAATTGTAGCTTTCATCGGGGCAGGGCCTTCACATGCTCCAATATTCTCATTTATTGTTTAAAATTGTTCTGATTGTAGCCTAATGCTTTTCCAATGACTGATGGTGTTTCACCTCTTTCCGATCGCTTTATTATTTCCAATTTGTTTTCAATCGTGATCGTTTTCTGGAACAGAAACACTGTGGGTGGTTTGGGGGGGGGGGGGGGGTCCGGAACTCCACCGGGTCCTAAAGTCCACTGCACTGAGACAGGTTAAATAAGGTCAGGAGCTCCGCAGGGTCCTAAAGTCCGCTGCTTGAGCATCCGTGCTTTTTGGTATCCACAGGGGGTCCCGGAACCAATCCCCCGCAGATAAGGAGGGCTGATTGTACCTGAAAATCTAAAGCTAGGTTTTAATCTTGGTGTGTCTAACCAATGGGCACATTGCTGGAGTATGGGAGGAAGCCAGAGCACCACACAGAGATGGGGAGATCACCAGCACAGGACAGGGCCCCTGATCTAGCCCCTGCAGCAGCCTTTCACCTTACTTCTCTCCACCCTGCAGGGAGGCCAAAGGGGGTGAAGGACCAGGACGTTTACATCTGCGATTACCGTCTGGACAAGTCTGCACACCTCTTCTACAAGATCCACCGTAACCGCTACCCTGTCTGTACAAAGTCGTATGCATTTGATCATTTCCCCAAGAAACTGACGCCCAAGAGGGATTTTTCTGTGAGTAATGGGGGTGGGGGTGGGCTTAGGTATGGACACGCTTCAAGAACGCTTTTTGTCTGTCACCTCTTGGTGCAGGCAAGATGAGGAATCAAAATCAGGTTTACTATCACTAACCTATGTCATGAAATGTGTTGTTTTGTGGTAGCAGTATGGTGCAAGAGGTAAAAGATTACTCTTAAGCAAAGGCAGATGAAAGATGACTTGATAAAGGTATACAAGACATTGAGAGGCATAGAGTGGATAGCCATAAACTTTTTCCTGATGTGGAAGTGGCTAATACAAAGGAAGCAGAGTGGGTGTCAGCTGGGATTGAGATACAACAGGCCCTGGAGGGTTTGATTATGGGGGCTGGGTGAGTTCGGACTATAGTGGGGAGACGGTGGTATAGGTGGGAGTGGGATAGTTGGAGATACGGGTTGATGTTGTGACACTGGGGATGTGGTGGAGTGGGTCCAGTTACAGTAGACTGTACCTTCATGCATTCCTCAATTTTAAAGCCATCTGCTTCTGTCCCCTTTCTCTCCCCCACTATTAGCCTCACTACGTACCGGAGAATTACAAGAGAAACGGAGGACGGTAAGTGGTGTTCACTGTCAGTCTGCTGAGTAACTCTGCTTGTTCCTCCATAGCGCCATTGCCTCTGGCACTTAAAACCCACAAACTTAACTGCAGGCAGCTCAACGACTGGTGAGTGCGGTGCTAGCATCAGCCTCCTCTCCAGTACCTCACTCAGCTGCCCCAGCTACCATGGGGGGTACCCACTGGACCTGGATCCCCGGAGTGGCCATTGCTTCTCCTTTTACTGTAAATTTACCCCATTGTGTGATGCCTTCCACAGCCCCTCAAACCACCCACTCCAGTGAGTGCTGCTGTTCCTGTTGCTCTTGTCGTAGGACCTATTAGGTGAGGTAGAGGTACTGTCATTATTTTTTAATCTCTCTGTTGACCGCACCCTTTGAAATTGGGGAAAGTTGTTCTGAGATCTGATGCCTGCGATACTTGGGAGCGGGGTAGGAAATGTTCAGAAGGATACAGACCAAATTCCTACAAAAGGGACTAGCTCAGGTGGGCAGCATACAAGAGTTGGTCTGAAGGGCCTGTTTCCATTCTTTTTAACCAATATCATTCTGTGAGCCTCCTGTGGGCTTCTATCTACATCGCGTCATTGGTGATGCAAGGGTATAATAAAAAAAATTTTAAATAGGCAGGCAGAGGCGTGAAGAAACATTAAGAGTTTAACTTTTCACACAAAGATTCTGCTCTGGAAATCCAGAGTAACACACTATATTCTGGAGGAACTCAGCAGGTCAGGCAGCATCTATGGAGAGGAATAAACAGTCAATATTTGGAGCCAAGATGAAAGGTCATCAGGCCCTGATGAAGGGTCTCAGCCTGAAAGGGTCAACTATTTCCATAGATGCTGCCTGATCTAAATTCCTCCAGCATTTTGTGTGTTGTTTGTGAAATTAGCTTTATTTGTCACATGTGCATCGAAGCATGCAGTGAAATGCATCATTTGCATCACTGACCAACATGATCCAAGGATGTGCTGGGGCCAGCCCAGAAGTGTATAGAGCTAAATAGTGCCTGAAGTTATGAAGGAGGGGAAGATCTGTAACACAGTGGTTATCACTGTAGCTTTTAATACCCACTGCTGCCTGGAAGGAATTTGTACATTATTCCTGTGACTGAGTGGATATCCTGCAGTGCTCCAGTCTCCTTTCTCATTCCAAAGATGCATGGATTAGGGTTAGTGAGCTGTGGGCATTCTATATTGTCGCTGAAAGCACGGCGACTCTTGTGTGCTACCCCCAGAACATCTTGGGACTGTGTTGGTGGTTGATGCAAATGGTGCATTTTATGGTATGTTTCGTGTTTCAATTTACATGTGACTAATTTCTTAACCCTCTTTACCCTGTCCCCCCCCCCCCCCCCGCCCCCCACACACACGTTCCGGAGCCAACCTAGCATGTCGACCGTTTTCTTCCACTATGTTCAGGCAGCTTTTCACCTGGTCAACAGTATAAGAACAAGTTGGTAAAGGCTCATCTGAGATCAGATGCTATTAAAAACATGATACCAAAAGTTAAATCTGTGCACTTGTGCTCAGAGTCTCACAGTCACCCAGTGGAGGAAAGTTGAGTGGCCGCCAATTCCACATGACATGTATCGTATTGTTGACCAGAGGACCCCAAGACTGGCCCACTAAGACAAAGTGTTTCTTTCCACAGATCTTCCTGGAAGTCAGACCGGACAAAAGTGCACTGCAAGGAGGTGGCCCCGGAGGAGGACCTCCCACCCCCCATCATCGAGGACATGTCCACCGCTCAGGAGCAGCCGGCCGCCGAGATGCCCCACCTGGAGGAGCAAGAGAGTGAGGGCAGCAACAGCACCTCCAAAGCGGATTGCAGCCCCGAGGAGAAGCAGAGGGAGCAGAGGGAGAAGCTGAACAAAATCCTGCTGAACCTCCTGGCCAAGATCCCAGGGAAGAATGGTGAGGCCCAGATTTGGATGAGGGAGGGAAGAGTGGGGAGCCTGTGGAATTGACTGGGTCTCTGATACTGTTACCAGATGGATGAATGGTGAGGCTTGGACACAGATGAGAAATTTTCCATTGATGGGGGAAAGGACAAGGGAGTGGAAGTGATAGAAATTTTCAGAAGGACTAGTGGGGGAGGGGGGAGATCCTCATTAAACCTCCCAGACACTGAAAGATTTGGGTAGAGCAAATGTGGTGAGGATGTTTCCGTAAGTAGGAAAGACTAGGATCCTTCAGAATAAGGGGACATCCCTTTAGAAGTAATATGAGGAGGAATTTCTTCAGCTGGATGGTGGCAAACCAGTGAGATTCGTTGCTATCAAGGGTTGTGAAGGCCAAGTCACCGAGTATACTTAAGACAGAGATTGACAGGTTCTTGATTGCAAGGAGTTATGGGGTTGCAAACCAATCAGCCACAATCACGTGGCAGAACAAACTTAATGGGATAAATGGCCTGATTCTACTCCCATTTGTCATGATGGGACAACTCTTTCAAAGGGGCAGTATGGACAGGTGGGGCATTACTAACAAGAGGGACTTGACAAGCATTAAGCGGTCCTGTGTTTGTGCCTCCCTCTACACCCCCACCCCCCAGCCATCGACGTGACATACCTGCTGGAAGAGGGCTCAGGGAGGCGTCTACGTAGACGAACGCTGTTGTTGGCTGAGAGCAGCCTCAGGAAGTGAATCCTCCGGGCAGGCAAGAAGAGCCTCTCTCTCCTCCAATGGGGATCCTGGCATCCGCCCTGGTCTGACTGCGTCCTGAGCAGCGAGGGAGTTGAGGAATGGGAGAACATCCTTCATGCACCACGCCACCCCCCCCCCCACCTTTTCCCACCCTCCCCACTTTTTCCCCCACCCTTTCCTTCCCTGTTTCCCAGACTCTCCCACTCCAGCCATTAGAAATGGGACTCTGGAGAATGAATTATTGAAGTGACATTGGAAAAAAACAAACAGCACTTGGATACAGTGAGGTGTTGAAGACCTGCAGTGCTCTTATAGTGTGTACAGTAGCCCTCGTATTAACTTCTGTGGGGGTTTGGGGGGGTGGTGGTTGGTTCGCTCTCTGGGTCTTCCGACTCCAAGGCAGCCAAATAAAAAGACTTTTTTTTGTGTGGGATGGGAGGGAGGGGTGGGGAATCTATCGGAGTCACCGCACCATCACACACAAGGTGGAGGGTTAGGGTGGGGGGACTGTGGGGGTGGAGGTGACGTCTGAATTAAACGTCGATACACGAGGAGCGTCAGCGATCGCTTTCAACACATAGGAGTGGAACTGGGGCTCCAATTTCTGTTTCTGTTCCTTAATCGTACGTCTGAATTCACCTGTGTGATTGTCATACAGTTTGTCCAGAGTGTGTATATATGTATATGGACTAAGAGGAGACAGCTGACAAAAGAGGCGGAGATGGTGGATGGGGTAGGGGAGAAGCTGGGGATGGGATGGGCAAATGGAGTTTACAATCCAAGTCCATGTTTTGCACTCAAAAAGAGTAACAGCAGCCAGTGTTCTGATTGACTACGGTACATGCAAGGGGAGAATTTCTCACGCACATCCTCCCTTCCGACCCAGCAGCAATAAACGGAGCAATTTTCATAAACGGCAAGGGAGTACAGCCAGAGCAGTGGGAGAGGGAACTTTAAAAGGAACGCATTGATAGCACTTAAAGAGTCTCCATGAGAGGAGGATGAGGGTCGCAGGGAGGAGTAGAGCTCTGTGTGTGTATGTTCTCCCCACCCCGCCCTTTCCCAATGACTTCACCGAGGACGGGGGACAATTCAGAGAGGAGGCTGCTGTAGCCCTGAACTGCACAGAGCAACTTCCTATTCAGAGAGGGCCCTCAGCAATGTCAACCATATAAGCTGGAGAGAATCCACAGCCTGCCAGAGAAAGTCCAGGTTACTTGGTGACCACCTTCCCGAGGGCAGTCCGTCAGAGCTCGCAGTAAGTTGTGCTATCGGTACTGTAGTGAAAGGGAGCAAGAGATGAAACACCAAAGAATTAATCATAAATCAAAGTACAATGAAATGTCTTGCTCCTGCGTTAAGTTGATAAGACACCTCAAGGGTTGGTCCCAGTCAGATCTCCAGCCATGAGGAACAAGTGCTACTGTGGGTTTAGTTTAAAGCTGTTTTGTTTTGCAAGGTTGTGTTTAAAAAGGGCTTGAAACACGCAGCCCCTGCTGTGGCACCCTCATTGCTAAGCACTAACCTGAAATCTTCATCTGATTGTCCCAGGAATGTTGGCCTCAATTTCTGTCCCCTTGCTACTGGGATCTTCCCTTCACAGCTCTTAAATGGTGTTGCTGAATGGGCAGTTGTAAATGCTGGATGTGTTTTGGTATTCCCTCCACACCCCTCCAAATCAAAAACAGGTCAATGATAGACATGACTTGGGTCATAGGACATCCCTCCTTCTTGATCCTCTGTTACTTAGTCTTGATGTCTTTAAGCTGAAGGTCACACAGGCTGCTAATCATTCAGCCTATCCCGTCAGTGCTAGCTAACTCTTTCATAGTGGTGCAGTTTGCCCCACTTGCTCACACTCCTTCCCCTATCAAGTATCTGTCCTCCATTTTGCTCCCTTGAGCACAGATTCTCACCATGACGGCCATCCATTCCTGCTCGAGTCAAAGGGTAACGATAACTCATTGACCAGATGGAAACTCGGAACCTTTACTTCAGACTGATCTTCACCTTTGCCGTTTTCTCAAAATCCACTCACCCCTAAACTAAAACCTGATAATGCCAAGTGGGTCAGGCAGCATCTGTGCAGATCTTGTCTGGTTCATGGCCTCCATCAGAATTCAAGGAGCATCAAGTTTCCATTTGCAGAAGTGGCGGAGAGAACAGAGAAGGAAAAGACTACGATTAGTTGTTGAGCAGGGAGGCCACGTAGGCTCAATGACAAGTGTTGGAGCTGACAGAAGAGAGAAGATGGTACAGAACACTGGAAATGGGAGGTTATATGTAGGATTCCCAGTTCTGTCTGGATCTCTTCTGGGAGATTTAATCATGCGGTAGCTTGTATCAGGTGTCATTGTGCCTGGGCAATATGTCATGTTATGAAATTACATTAATGACTGCATTGTAACTAACACCTGGGCCTCGAGTCAATCAGTGACTATCTCGCTCCTCCCCCTACCCCCATCTATCCCCTTTGTCCTCTCTTTCTCCTCCCTCCACCCCTCCTCACCCTCACACCGACTCTCCCTCCCTCCCCTTTACTTTTTCTCTTGTCCCTCACCCACCCTTTTTGCTCACCCTCCCTTCTCGCTCGCCCTTGCCCCCCACCCCTACATCCCTCTCTCTCCCTCAACCACTCTCTCTTCCTCCCCCCCCCCCCCCAAACAGAGGATATACTCGCGATATCTGGCTGATCAATGCCATTGCTGAATATGCTGTGGAGTCTATGTATCTAGTCTAGTTTTCGTGGCTCTGATTCCGTCCTTTCCAGTGAAGTAGTGATTTACTGTAGTAACCAACACAAGGAGACACCAGAGCCTACAGATGCTGGGAGGAGCTCAGTAGGTCAGGCAGCATCTGTAGTGGGAGATAGAGATTTATGTTGAGAGCACTCATCTGAACTAAAAGATTGGGAGGAGAGCGGCAATGTAAAGAGGTGAGAGGAAAGAGTGGGAGTGGACCCACACAACGCCACCCCTCACCTCTCCCTACTCTCTCAGTCCAGATGAAGGGTCTGGACCCGAAACATTGGCTGTTTCCCTCTACAGATGCTTCCTAACATGCTGAGTTCCTCCAGCCACAGTGTTCACTATTTGGTCTAAGTTGGGGAAACCAAAGGCTCATTGGGTGACTGTTTTGCTGGACAACTCCATTTACTCCACAGTATGTCACCTTGAGCCTCCAGAATACTTCATCTCACTCCCCTTTTCCTCAGTATCATCTTGAGAAACAAGACCTCATCTTGTTTGCTCTTTCAGTCAGTTTTGGTTTCCTTCAACATGTCATTCTCCCACTCTGTCATCATCGTTCCATCTCTCCATTCTCTGCCCTGTCCCCAATTCTCAACCCCGGCCTTTTCTGCAGTTCAGGATTCTCATTCCCAATTCTGTAGGAAACCAGCTGAGCTTTTACAGCACCCAGCAGATTCCCAGTTCCTGCTGGGTTCTGCATCTGGCTCTCCAGCCACACCACTCTTCTTGTGGTCTCACCACACGGGGTGTGTTTGGAACTCCTCTGCTGCCCTGATGCTTAACAGTCCAGATGCAGTGGGACCCGATCTGCCTCTCCATTTAACCCTATGACTGTTGCTTTTGGTCACGTACTTCTGCAGCATGCTGAGAAAGTCCCCGTGCACCGTTTGGACCCACCCAGTGAAACCCTGGATGCCCAAGTCACCAAGCCTAATGTTAGAGAAAAGAAGCCAGAGGGAGATGGTTGTACACCTTGTGATTACTGGCAGTGGGTCACAGTTTAGGCAGTGGCAGCTGAAAAGAAGCATCATCATGTGTACGCAACTCAAAAGGGAGGTGTCCACTTGTGCACGGGGATGCCAGTTGCCTCCTCGGCCTGTGCCAGCTCCACGCACAGCGCACTGGAACAGCCCTCGCCAACGTCCACTTCCCTGTGCAAAGCCAGTGTGAAAACCATGCTTTTTTTGCTATTAATAATGAACTAAAAGTAGACAGGAAAGAAAAATGAGGAAAGCCACTACATGAGCAGTATTCAAAATAAAGTATTTGTTGTGAAGTTAAAAAAGACATTCGCGTAGAAGTAATAATAAGACACTACGTCTGTGTTTTGTTGAACTGTACAGTGTAGTATCAAAACCCTTCCCCTTTTTAACTAAAAAATTTTAAATGGTTAAAAAAATGCTTTGCTTTGTCCGTACGTAGGCTTATGCAGACCCTCTCCTTTTCAGAAAGTAAAAAGAAACAAAAATGACGTGCCAATGTGTACATATCAGTGTGTGGTGTCAACAATACCATTGTCACATGTTCCTCTTTACATGGACCAACTCTGTCCTCATGTACAAATGCATTGCGTCAATCCCAGTGGAACATGTTCATCCCATTCCCCGCCCCACTTTTTTGTGTCTCAAAAGCAGAAAACCCCTTTGAGATCGTATTTTATTAAAAAAAATGAAAAAAGAGAAAGATTGTTTTGACTATTTTCTTACTGCGTGGCAACGCTGTACAGTAGCAGAAAATTTGAGTATATGATACTCAGTACATCATTGATAGGAGTTTTGACAGGTCTGTAATATTTTCATTTTTGTCTCCTGTAGACATTTCATTCTTGGTAATAGTGTCAAACACTAAGAAAAAATACAAAAAAAAGTTTATATGTAGAAGATACACTATGTCTGTCATTTCCCCTTTCTTTACTGAAAGATTAAATCATGTTTTAGACAATCAGTGAATAGGTAATGCCATTTTAATTTCTCCTCCCCTCCCCCCCACCCTTTACCGGCATAAAAAATGATGACAGGATTTTTTTTTAATGTTTTTTTTTTGGGTTACTTTTTAAAAAAAATTACAAAAAAACACAAAAGTCACGGAATCGCTGTTTAAAAGCACTACATTATTGCAAATAGATATAACTATAGTCTGCATGGGTGTAGGCAGTGTGATTGTTTGCTGAAAAAATGCTGCTAATATATTTACTTTTTACAGAAGCATATCTAATAGATAATTGTTTTGACTTTAATCTTTGTAAATTATGTATTACGAATTTTAACGTTGGATGTAATTGCATAAATCGCTTGTATCTCAACTTGAGAAAGTCTAGTATTAAATGGAGAAACTGTTTTTTTTTCTTAACTGTGGTTTGTGAGGTTTATTTCTTTTTCTTCTTCTTAACCCATCACCGTACTGAGGCATTGGCTGCCAACTGTAGCTCACCTGAGTTCCCCATCCTGGGCAGAAGGTTGATTGGTCCTGTGGCTTCCACTTTCACCGCACAAGAAAATCCTTCCTCTCCCTGGGATGATGTCTTTGGAGCATTTGTTGCTGTGTCTGTACCTCTGGGATTTTACAGGATGCGGTTGCTAGCATCGTGTCCAATCATCGGAGATCAACTTGAACCCAGTCCTCGCCCTCTCCTCCAATGTAAATCCTCTGATTGCAGCTGCAAAGACCAGTGTTGCAGGTAGTAATATTGGAATAGTTTTGGCACTCAAGTGCTGATGATCCCACGTGATAGCAGCTGAGAGGACTGGGAAGTCCAGGTGAATCCTGAATAAGAAATGCTTTCTATTTTCACTAACATTTCTTTAAGTTAGTTTGTCCATGTCAAAAAATACACAAAAAATCACTCAATGCTGTACCTCTGTTATTGTAATGGTAACCATCAAAGGCACATAAGACTAATCAGAAAGGATAGCTATTAAAGCAGCTACGGTGATGCAATTTAAGAAACACTTGGATAGGTACATGGAGAGATGGGGCTTAGAGATACGGGCTGAAAACAGGAATTTGGGACTAGCTGGGTAGGCACCATGGTCGGTGTGGAATAGTTGGGCTGAAGGGCCAGATTCGGTGTCGTAATTTCTCTGTGACTCTAGAAAATGGAGAGAGCAAGAGAGAGGAAACTTGTTTTGTGGTGGTATGAATGTATGTCAGACTTCCCAGTTTAACGATTTTATGGGAACTCGCTTTTTGCAGGGTTGCCCGATAGTTGGGTGTCTATAAACCCAGGAACAGCCTGTATGTATGTGGATTTCAACTGGGCTTTCAAGCTTTGGTGAGCCTCCTGATTCAACCAGCAGACTGCCTGACGGGAAGCAGAGAACAGCGATGTCCTCTCAGAAGAGGGAAGAAATATCACTGCAACAGAGCACTACAGCACAGAAACAGGCCCTTTACTCCATCCAGTCCATTCCAAAACGTTATTCTGCCAGGTCCCATCAACCTGCTCTCTGCACCTCTCCCAAACATCTCTTAAATGTTGCAATCGAACACGTATTCACCACTTCCACACTCACACCACCCTCAATTTCCTCATTAAATATTTCAGTTTTCATCCTTAACCAATGACCTCTACTTGTAGTTTCCACCAACCTCACTGAAAAATGTCTGCTTCCATTTACCCCATATATACCCTCATAATTTTGTATACCTCTATCAAATCTCCCCTCATTTTCTTACGCTCCAGGGAATAAAGTCCTAACCTGTTCAGCCTTTCCCTATAACTCAGGTTCTCAAGTGCAGCAAGGACAAAGGCAGTCAGGGCAAGCCTGATGTTTTTAAACTGAGGTTCTTCAGAAGTCAAGAATGAGGCATAAAACGTTGCTTATGATCATTTTTATTAAGCACTAAAAGAACAATGGAGGCCCTCTTGATCAGGGTCAACCACAGACATTGTGTCCTAGCTGTCTCCGTGATATGCAAGCCAGGCCAGTACAATATGAGAAGCAAGCTGTTGCTAGTGCAGCTGATGAATCCGAAGGAACGGCAGAGGCCAATGCAGTTTGGCACCAATGGCATTACAGGAGTTGCCAGTCAGCGTCAAATTCAGTGTAGGACTGCCTTCGGGATTCCAGCTCCAGATTTTTTCCTCGGGGTTTACTCCCAAAGTCTTCCCCATGAATGGGTATAGATGTAAGGCAGTGTTAATTTGAGATCAGAGTTTTCTTTCTAGATGAGCTTCCAACCATGGCTGACAAACACCATCTGGCTGAAACGAGTGGTTTCAAAGTGCCAATAACCCACCTTTGCTCCTCCTGTCAGTAGAAACAGTTCTGCTGGTCTTGGTAGCCAAGCCACACAAGAAGGCTAGGAACGGAACTTGGTTGTCAGAGACATTTGATTTGCATACCTTTGGGAGCATTTAATAGGTAATGGGAGCTGACCACACTACCCCAGCTCCTGCCTATAAACAACCTTAAGGAACCACTAAAAGAACAAAGTATTAAGGGAAGGGAAATAGCAAAAGCAGAACCCAGTGACAACAACAAAGAAAAAGAGACTGACCCATCCTGCTCTGGTCTTCGTGCACCAGATTGCAAATTCCATTGAATTTCTATAGTTAACATTTAACCATTCAGATAGGCCCCATTCAAGTAATGCAGCACCTACCATTGAAACCAAGTTAATAAAAGCAAGTACAACCACTAGGAAACGTACTGAACAATTACATGTAGATAGAAAATTATATAAAATATAAATAAGCACTATATAGTTAAACTACAAGGAAAATAACAATTATGCAGTCCAGTCCAACATGTTAAGACAGTGTTTCTTTGGCTTCAGAGTAGTTGGTAATTGGTTTATTATTGTCACATGTACTAAGATACAGTGGAGAGTTTTATTTCATGTATATGTACATTGAGGTTTTGAAAGAGGAAATCAATAACGGAATGCAGAATATAGTTGTGGAGAAAGCACATCGCCAAAAGGTAAGGGCCTCAACGGGGTCAGTTGAGAGATCAAGACATGAGATTCTGGAAATGCCGAAAATCCAGAGCAACACACACAATATGCTGGAGGAACTCAGTAGGTCAGCCAGCATCTATAGAAATGAATAAATAGTGGATGTTTCAGGACGAGACCCTTAATCAAGACTTTGTCTTTATTGTATCAGGGGACTATTCAATCGTCTTTTAGCAGTGGGATAGAAGCTGTCCTTGAGCAGGGTGGTTCTTTGTGTCTTCTGGCCAACAGAGAGAATGACCAGCATGAAAGGGGGTCTTGATTAATTTGGCTGCTTTATCTAGAGAAACATGTATTTTGAGATTGAACAGGAAAGGTTGATCCTAAGATGTGTGTCTCTTTAACTTCTGGTGGCCTCATTATAGAAAGGATCTGGAAGCTTTAGAGAGGCTGCAGTGGAGATTAACCTGGATGCTGCCTGGATTGTAGAGCATTTTTTATGGGGATAGATTGAGAGAGCTAGGGCTTTTCCCTTTGGAGCGAAAGAGGATGAGAGGTGTACAAGGTAAGAAGTATAGATCAAGTGGACAGCTAGAGACATTTTTCCCAGACATTTTCTGGTAAGATGTAGGCATGTTCAGGTTCAGTGACCACTCTGTCTCTGGGTGCAATACAGGTCCATTCCCTGGCTATTAAATATACCACCGTGCTAGTGGAGTGTGGGACTGTAGAGGAGCTCCTCAGCTTGGGCTTACTGCGCACGCCATTGCCTGCTATGGACATCCATGAGAGACGCTGTGGAAAGCGGTGTGCAAGAAAGTAAAAGAAGGGGAAGCACGCTGGGATCTGAGAGAGACTCGGACCAAAGCTATTCAGGCCAGCTCTCCTGTTGTTCTTACTGGCAAACTTAAAAGTGAACTGGATGACCTGCGCCAGAGACTGAACCAGCTGGAGATGAAGAGCAACTGTGCACCCATTCTCATGGAAACGTGATTTGAGGACACCATCCCAGATGTGGCCATCCAGCTGGAGGGTTTCAGCACGTATGGAGCTGATAGAAAGCTCAGGCAAAACCTGCAGTGGCAGTATCTGTATTTACATAAATAAGTACCAGTGTAGGGATGCTTTAGCAGGGGCATCCCACTGTTCATCAATGATTGCATTCATTTTAGTAAAGTGCAGACCGTTTTGTATACAGGGGGAGTTCACTGTAATTGATGGAGTACCTGGTCAGGCTCTGAAAACTTGTGCCAACCGTCTGGTGGGGGTGTTCAGACATTTTCGGTCTCCCTTGCTACAGTTGGAAGTTCCCACCTACTTCAAAAGGGCAACAATTATACCAGTACCCAAGATGAGCAGGGTGAGTTGCCTTAATGACATAATCCAGAAGTACTTATCGCTGAAGTGATGAAGTGTTTTAGTTTTGACTAGAATTAATTCTTGTCTCAGCAAGGACCTGGACCCACTGCAATTTGCCTAGCACCACAATAGGTCAGGCAGATGCGATCTCATTGGCTTTTGGATCACCCGGGCAATACAAATACCTATGTCGGGATGCTGTTTATTGACTCCAGCTCAGCGTTTAACACAAAACCTAAAGGTCCAAAACCTAGGCCTCTGAACGTCCCTCTGCAAATGGATCCTTGACTTCCTCAACAGAAGAGCACATCTCCACCTCAGTGACAATCAACACTGATACGCTCCTGGTGTATATGCTTAGCCCACTGCTCTACTCTCTCTACATCCTTGACTGTGTTGCTAGGCACAGCTCAAGTGCCATCTATAAATTTGCTGATGATACAACTATTGTTGGCAGGATTTCAGACTGTGATGAGAGATCTTACAGGAGTGAAATTTATCTCCCAAGATGAGTGGTGTCATAGCAACAGCTAAAGAACTGATTGTGGACTTCAGAAAGGGTAGGGAGAGGGATAAGAAGTGGAGAGAGTGAGCATTTTCAAGTTCCTGGGTGTCAGTGTCTCTGAGGATCTAACCTGGACCCAGTATATCAATGCAGCTACAAAGAAGGCAAGGCAGCAGCTATATTTCATTATGAGATTTGGTATGCCTCCAAAAATACTCAAATTTCTACAGATGTACTATGGAAAACATTGTAACTGGCTGCATCACTGTCTGGTATAGAGGGGGGAGCCACTGCTTAGGATCAAAGTAGCTGCAGAGAGTTGTAAACTCAGCTCCAACATGATCACTAGCCTCTGTAATATGTAAGATTTATTCAGGGAGCAATGCCTCAAAAAGGTGGCGTCCATCATTAATATCCCCATCAACCAGGACATGCCCTCTTCTTCTCATTGCTACCATCAGGAAGGAAGTACAGAAGCCTGAATACACACACTCAACGATTCAGGAGCAGCTTCTTCCTCTCCACCATCTGATCTCTGAATGGACATTGAACCTATGAACACTACCTCACTTTTTTATTTCTATTTTTGCACTTCTTTAACTATATATAGATAGTTACTGTAATTCAGTTTTTCCTCTATTACTTATTGCAATTTACAGCTGCCTGCAAAGTCTAAACAAATTTCACGATATACAGTGGCATGCAAAAGTTTGGGCACCCTGCATGGTCAGTACTTAGAAACACGCCCTTTGTCAAGTATCACAGCTTGTAAATGATTTCTCTAGCCAGCTAAGGGTCTTTCAATTCTTGTTTGGGGGACTTCCACCCATTCTTCCTTGCAAAAGGCTTCTAGCTCTGTGTGATTTTTGGGCTGTCTTGCATTCACTGCTCTTTTGAGGTCTATCCACAGATTTTCGATGATGTTTAGGTCGGGGGACTGTGAGGGCCATGGCAAAACCTTCAGCTTGCGCCTCTTGAGGTAGTCCATTGTGGATTTTGAGGCGTGTTTAGGATCATTATCCTGTTGCAGAAGCCATCCTCTCTTCATCTTCAGCTTTTTTTACAGACGGTGTGATATTTGCTTCCAGAATTTGCTGGTATTTGATTGAATTCATTCTTCCCTCTACCAGTGAAATGTTCCCCGTGCCACTGGCTGCAACACAAGCCCAAAGCATGATCGATCCACCCCTGTGCTTAACGTTGGAGAGGTGTTCTTTTCATGAAACTCTGCACCCTATTTTCTCCAAACATACCTTTGCTCATTGCAGCCAAAAAATTCTATTTTAACTTCATCAGTCCAGAGGACTTGTTTCCAAAATGCATCAGCCTTGTTTAGATGTTCCTTTGCAAACTTCTGACGCTGAATTTGGTGAGGACACAGGAAAGGTTTTCTTCTGATGACTCTTCCATGAAGGTCATGTTTGTGCAGGTGTCACTGCACAGTGGAACAGTGCACCACCACTCCAGAGTCTGCTAAATCTTCCTGAAGGTCTTTTGCTGTCAAACGGGGTTTTGATTTGCCTTTCTAGCAATCCTATGAGCAGCTCTCTCGGAAAGTTCTCTTGGTTTTCCAGACCTCAACTTGACCTCCACTGTTCCTGTTAACTGCCATTTCTTAATTACATTATGAACTGAGGAAACGGCTACCTAAAAAGGCTTTGCTATCTTCTTATAGCCTTCTCCTGCTTTGTGGGCATCATTTATTTTAATTTTCAGAGTGCTAGGCAGCTGCTTAGGGGAGCCAATGACTGCTGGTTGTTGGGAAAAGTTTGAGGAGTCAGGGTATTTATAAAGCTGTGAATGGGCCAAAACGTGCATGCACTGCCAGACGGCCAAGGTGCAGCGGCACACCAAAGCCCCACCGCAGCAGTTCCATCCCGCCCACCGGCGTTTCGACCACATTCATGTGGATATTGTGGGCCCCCTGCCAGTGCCGCGCGGAGCACGGCACCTCCTGACTATCGTGGACCGGTTCACAAGATGGCCAGAGGCGGTCCCGCTCACCGACACCACCTCCGAATCTTGCGCCCGAGCCCTGATCACCACCTGGATATCTCGCTTTGGTGTACCAGCCCACATTACCTCCGACAGAGGCGCCCAGTTCACCTCCAGCCTGTGGTCAGCTATGGCCAGCCTTTTGGGGACTCAGCTGCACCACACCACTGCCTACCACCCACAGTCGAACGGGCTAGTGGAGCGTTTCCACCGTCACCTGAAGTCGGCCCTCATGGCCCGCCTGTGAGGAGCCAACTGGGTGGACGAGCTTCCCTGGGTCCTACTCGGCATCCGCACAGCGCCCAAGGACGATCTGCACGCCTCGTCGGCCGAGTTGGTACACGGCGCGCCCCTGGTCGTCCCCAGGGAGTTCCTACCAGCCCCACGGGGGCAAGAGGAAGATCCCGCAGCAGTCCTGGGCAGACTACGCGAGAAGCTCGGTAACCTGGCCCCCATACCCACTTCACAGCATGGGCAGAACCCGACCTGCGTACCCAAAGACCTACAGAACTGTAAGTTTGTGTTTGTACGAAGGGGCGGGCATCGGCCACCGCTGCAGCGGCCATACGAGGGGCCGTTTATGGTGCTCCGGAACAACGGGTCCACGTTCGTGCTGGACGTTGGGGGGAAGGAGGAGGTTTTCACGGTGGACCGCCTCAAGCCGGCCCATGTGGACCTGGCGCAACCGGCCGAGTTTCCGGCACCTCGGCGCAGAGGCCGACCTCCCAAGCAGGTTCTGGCCCAGACTGTGGACATTGGGGGATGTATCGCCGGTTCTGGGGGGGGGGGGTTATGTGGCGACCCATTTCCTGGCACATCCGAACCGGCTCACAATTAGATAGCCTACGGGGGTTTGCGAGCACAGAGCTTTGGAGCCTCTGCACCATGGGGGGCCGGTTGAGGGAGACTTAAAAGTGAGGCTGAAGATTTCGAATAAAGTTTTTTCCTTCGACTGCAGTTACCGACTCCGTGTCGTAATTTTAGCGCTGCGTGTAGCACACCGCTACAATTGGTGACCCCGACGGTCCAAACGATTTTTGGACCAGAAATGACCGACGCCGCCTCTGTTCATGCGGTTTCGTTGAAACTGCCAGGTTTCTGGACACAGCGACCTCACCTATGGTTCCAGCAAGCAGAAGCCCAATTCCACGTTCGCCGGATCACCTCAGAGGACACCCGCTACTACTACGTGGTGAGCTCCCTCGACCAGGACACAGCGGCCCAGGTCGCGGAGTTCGTACAGTCGCCCCCGGCAGACGGCAAGTACACGGAATTCAAAGCCCTGCTCCTCAGGACTTTCGGACTCTCACGGCGCGAGCGGGCTGCCCGTTTACTGCACCTGGATGGCTTGGGCGACAGACCTCCATCGGCTTTAATGAACGAGATGTTGTCTCTGGCCGAGGGACACACAGGCCTCATGTTTGAGCAGGCATTCCTGGAGCAGCTGCCCGAGGACATCCGCCTGCTGCTGTCCGACGCGGATTTCAGTGACCCCCGGAAGGTGGCAGCCCGGGCGGACTTGCTGTGGAACGCCAAAAAGGTGAGCGGGGCGTCCATCGCACAGATCTCCCAGCCACGCTCCCGGCAGCAAACCAGTCCAGGCCCGGCCGCAGAGCCCGCCAACCCCCGGCCCAATGACCACTGGTGCTTCTACCACCAGCGGTGGGGCGCAGAAGCCCGCCGTTGCCGCCCGCCCTGCAAGTTCCCGGGAAACGCCAGGGCCAGCCGCCGCTGATGGCTACGGCGGCTGGCCATCGGGATAGCCTCCTGTATGTGTGGGATAGAAGGTCGGGACGCCGGTTTTTGGTCGATACTGGGGCTGAGATCAGCGTTTTACCTCCGTCGAGTTACGACACCCGCAGCAGGGCACCGGGTCCCCCCCTGAGGGCCGTGAATGGCAGCACCGTAAGGACCTATGGCACCCGTCAGGTGCAGCTACTGTTCGGCCCCAGCCAGTTCACGTGGGACTTTACACTGGCCGCCGTAGCCCAACCACTTCTGGGTGCGGATTTTTTGCGGGCTCACAGCCTGCTGGTTGACCTGCCCAGGAAGAGACTGGTCCACGCCGAGACCTTTCAGACGTTCTCCCTGGGTGCAGCCCAGTTGCCAGCCCCTCAGCTCGGCTCCATCACTCTGTCCGACAACGACTTCACCTGGGTCCTGGCGGAGTTCCCATCGGTTCTGGCACCGCAGTTCACAGCAGCCATGCCCAGGCACGGCGTACAGCACCACATCCCGACCCAGGGACCACCCCTCCACGCCCGCGCTCGGCGGCTTCCCCCGGACAAGCTCCGACTGGCGAAGGAGGAGTTCCAGAGGATGGAGGAATTGGGGATTATCCGGCGGTCCGACAGCCCATGGGCCTCCCCCTGCACATGGTGCCCAAAGCGACGGGGGGCTGGAGACCGTGCGGCGACTACCGCCGGCTGAACGAGGCTACCACACCGGACCGCTACCCTGTGCCGCACATTCAGGACTTTGCGGCAAACCTGCACGACGCACGGATCTTCTCCAAGGTAGACCTCGTCCGGGGATACCATCAAATCCCGATGCATCCTGACGACGTCCCCAAAATGGCACTCATCACCCCTTTCGGCCTTTTCGAGTTCCTCCGCATGCCGTTCGGCCTGAAGAATGCCACACAGACGTTCCAGCGGTTAATGGACGCGGTGAGACGCGACCCGGACTTCGCGTTCATCTACTTGGATGACATCCTCATAGCCAGCAGCAGTCATCTTTTTTTTTACGTAATTCACTCGCATTTTTATTCATAATTTTATACAAATGTCAAAACAAAAACTAATCTGAGTCACATTGCAAGGAGACAAAATAGTTCCAGCTTTCCTTAGCCAAAGCCTGTTGAAGCAGCAATAATGCTGCAGTAATGAGGAGGCCATTCCGTATACTTTGCTTAAAATATCTGTACATTGTACTTAGTGTCCGCATTTCAGTAGAAGCAAGGCCGGTGCTTCTGATGAGGTGGTCACGTACTCATGGCTTTGACCTCTGGTTCTGTCTCCTGCTCATACTCAATTTCTACATATGGCCGCTTTTTTCGGATAGGCCCTTTCACCGGAGTCTTGCCCTTCGATTTGGAGGCTTCTACCTCCATTTCCTGAGCATCTGTCCCACCTCCGTCAACTCTGCGCCCGACTGAGTGAGAACAGTCTTACAATCAACCCCGCCAAATGCCAGTTCGGACTCGATACCATTGACTTCCTGGGCCACAGGATTACTAAAGACGGGGCAACCCCTCTGCCCGCTAAGGTAGATGCGGTCCGCCACTTCCCCCGACCCACCACGATCAAAGGCCTTCAGGAATTCGTAGGTATGGTCAATTTCTACCGCCGCTTCCTCCCTTCAGCTGCCCGGATCATGCGCCCCCTGTTCGCCCTGATGTCGGGTCTGAGCAAGGACATTACCTGGGACGAGGAGTCCGCCGCCGCTTTCGTTCAAACGAAGGAAGCTTTGGCGAACGCCGCAATGCTAGTACATCCCAGAATGGACACCCCTACCGCCCTCACAGTGGACGCATCTAACACGGCAGTTGGTGGGGTGCTGGAGCAACTCATCGCAGGTCGCTGGCAACCCCTGGCGTTTTTCAGCAAACACCTGCGACCACCCGAGCACAAATACAGTGCTTTCGACCGGGAACTGTTGGCGCTCTACCTGGCAATCCGGCATTTCAGGTACTTCCTAGAAGGTCGGCCCTTCACCGCGTTCACGGACCATAAACCGCTTACTTTTGCATTTACGAAAGCGTCCGACCCCTGGTCGTCCCGCCAGCAACGCCACCTGTCCTACATCTCTGAATACACGACGGATGTCCGGCACGTCTCGGGTAAGGACAATGTCGTGGCGGATGCGCTCTCTCGCCCTACCGTTCATGCCCTTTCCCAAGGGGTAGACTTTGAGGCACTGGCAGAGGCGCAGCAGGCGGATGAGGAGATTCCGAGTTACAGGACTGCAGTCTCCGGTTTGCAGCTCCAGGACCTCCCCGTGGGCCCGGGTGAGAGGACCCTACTCTGTGACGTCGCCACTGGCCAGCCCCGTCCCGTCGTCCCGACAGCCTGGCGGCGCCGCGTTTTCGACTCCATTCATAACTTGGCGCATCCCTCCATCTGGACAACTGTCCGGATGGTTTCCAGCAGGTTCGTTTGGCACGGACTCCGCAAACAGGTCAGTTACCGACTCCGTGTCGTAATTTTAGCGCTGCGTGTAGCACACCGCTACAAAGCTTTGAAATTTGCATCACCTGGCCTTTCCTAATGATGATTGTGAACAAGCCATAGCCCTAACAAGCTAATTAAGATCTGAGACCTTGGTAAAAGTTATCTGAGAGCTCGAATCTCTTGGGGTGCTCAAACTTTTGCAAGCTGCTCCTTTCCTTTTTTTCACTCAAAAATTGTACAAAACAAAAATAATACACTAATCTTGCTTAAAATCGTGAAAAGAATGTTTCATCTTTAATATTATGACTTTTGGAGATCAGTTCATCTTCTACTCACTTAATAGAAATTTCACCATAATAGAAATTTTGACCAGGGGTGCCCAAACTTTTGCATGCCACTGTATGCCAGTGATTGGAGAGGATCGGAACCGACAAGTTAGGGAAATGTTTAATTGGAGCAAGGGGAAATGTGAGCCTATCAGGCAGGAACTTGGAAGCATAAACTGGGAACAGATGCTCTCAGGGAAACATACTGAAGAAATGTGGCAAATGTTCAGGGAATATTTCCGTGGGGTTCTGCATAGGTACGTTCCAATGAGACAGGGAAAGGATGGTAGGGTATAGGAACTGTGGTGTACAAAGGCTGTTGTAAATCTAGTCAAGAAGAATAGAAGAGCTTATGAAAGGTTCAAAAAACTAGGTAATGATAGAGATCTAGAAGATTATAAGGCAAACAGGAAGGAGCTTAACAATGAAATTAAGAGAGCCAGAAGGGGCCATGAGAAGGCCTTGGCAGACAGCATTAAGGAAAACTCCAAGGCATTCTACAAGTATGGGAAGAGCAAGAGGATAAGACGTGAGAGAACAGGACCAATCAATTGTGACAGTGGAAAAGTGTGTATGGAAACAGAGGAGATGGCAGAGGTACTTAATGAATACTTTGTTTCCGTATTCACTACGGGAAAAGATCTCGGCCATTGTAGGGATAACTTGCAGTGGACTGAAAAGCTTGAACATGTAGATATTGAGGAAGAGGATGTGCTGGAGCTTTTGGAAAGTATCAAGTTGGGTAAGTCACCAGGACCAGATGAGATATACCCCAGGCTACTGTGCGAAGTGAGGGAGGCGATTGCTGAGCCTCTGGTGATGATCTTTGCATCATCAATGGAGACGGGAGAGGTTCCGGAGGACTGGAGGGTTGCGGATGTTGTTCCATTATTCAAGAAAGGGAGTAGAGATAGCCCAGGAAATTATAGACCAGTGAGTCATACTTTAGTGGTTGGAAAAAATCCTGAGAGGCAGGATTTATGAACATTTGGAGAGGCATAATATGATATAGTCAGCATGGCTTTGTCAAAGGCCTTACGAGCCTGACTGGATTTTTTGAGGATGTGACTAAACACATTGATGAAGGTAGAGCAGTAGATATAGTGTATATGGATTTCAGCAAGGCATTTGATAAGGTAGCCCATGCAAGACTTGTTGAGAATGTAAGGAGGCATGGGATCCAAGGGGACATTGGTTTGTGGATCCAGAACTTGTTTTCCCACAGAAGGTAAAGAGTGGTTGTCAATGGGTTATATTCCGCATGGAGGTCAGTGACCAGTGGAGTGCCTCAGGGATCTGTTCTGGGACCACTACTGTTTGTGATTTAGGGAATAATGACAAGAAAAAAAGTCTGTACAAGTGCTGGAAGAGCACTTCCGGATTTTGCGGTTGGTTAAATTCGCGGATGAGGGCCGACTGTACTAGGCCCTTCTGGCCCAAATGAGCCTGTGCCGCCTGGTTACATCCACGAGACCAGTTTCTAACTGATACAGCTCTGGAAGAAGCGGAGGGATGGGTTAGTAAATTTGCTGATGACACAAGGTTGGGGGTGTTGTGGATAGTGTGGAGGGCTGTCAGAGGTTACAGCGAGACATCGATAGGATGCAAAACTGGGCTGAGAATTGGCAGATGGAGTTTAACCCAGATAAGTGTGAGGTGGTTCATTTTGGTGGGTCAAATATGATGGCAGAATATAGTATTAATGTCAAGACTCTTGGCAGTGTGGATTTTCAGGGATCTTGGGGTCCGAGTCCATAGGACGCTCAAAGCTGCTGCACAGGTTGACTCTGTGGTTAAGAAAGCATACGGTGTATTGGCCTTCACCAACCATGGGATTGAGTTTAAGAGCTGAGAGATAATGTTGCAGCTATATTCGACCCTGGTCAGACCCCACTTGGAGTATTGTGCTCAGTTCTGGTTGCCTCACTACAGGAAGGATGTGGAAACCATATAAAGGGTGCAAAGGAGATTTACAAGGATGTTGCCTCGATTGGAGAGTATGCCTAATGAGAATAGGTTGAGTGAACTCAGCCTTTTCACCTTAGAGTGACGAAGGATGAGAGGTGACCTGATAGAAGTGTACAAAATAATGAGAGGCATTGATTATGTGGATAGTCAGTGGCTTTTTCCCAGGGGTGAAATGGCCAGCATGAGAGGGCATAGTTTTAAGGTGCTTGGAAGTAGATACAGAGGTGATGTCAGGGGTAAGACTTTTACACAGAGAGTGGTGAGTGCATGGAATGGGCTTCCAGCAATGGAGGTGGAGGCGGAAACGACAGGGTCTTTTAAGAGACTCCTGGATGGATACATGGAGCTTAGAAAAACAGAGGGCTATGGGTAAGCCCAGGTAGTTCTAAGGTAAGGACATGTTTGGCACAGCTTTGTGGGCTGAAGGGCCTGTATTGTGCTGTAGGGTTTCTATGATATGAAATCTAGTTCTGATTATGTTGGTAGCTGTATACACGTCCTCCCTGCAAATGCCGGTGAGGTGCTGCATGAACTCCACAGAGGCATCAGTGGCTTTCAAACCAATCACCCTGATGTATCTTCATTGTCACTGGTGAGCTTAACCACGCAAACCTAAAATCAGTCCGGCCTAAATTCCACCAGTATGTTGGTTTTGCTACAGAGGTGAAATACACTAGACTTGGTTTGTACTAACATACCAGGAGCATGTAAAGCAGTTCCTTGGACCCACGTTGGGCTCTCTTATCTGTTATGCTAATTCCAGCGTACAAACCAGTGGGCCAAATCAGCTGTAAAGGTGGTGAAATCCTGGTCTGAGGGGGCAATCTCAGCATTGTAGACCTGCTTTGAAAACACAAACTGGAGAGTGTTCGGGGAGGCTGCTACCTATGGCAACCACATTAACATCGAGAAGTCGGTGGATTCTGTGGCCAGCTACATAGAGAAGTAAACTGACGATGTTACCATCACGAAACACACCTGGGTGAGGGCAAATCAGAAGCCATGGCTTACTGCAGATGTCCCAGCATGGCTGAGGGATCACGATACTGCCTTTAGACCGGGGGACGTGACAACTCTCAGGGAAGCAAAGCGAAATGGGAGCATTCTCAGAGAATATACAGCCATTTCTGTGATACCAGGGCCACAAGGTGCATGTGGCAGAGAATTCAGAGGATTACAAACTGCAAGTCTACCTTGTGCATCAGTGACCAGGGCGCCTCACTCCCCAACGTGTTGAGTGTCCTTTACACCTGGTTTGATGCACGGAACAAAGTGCTGGTGAGGAAGGCACCCCCAGCAGATACTCTGTCTGGCTGAAGCTGAGGTGAGAAAGATTCTGGCTAGGGTCAACCTACGCAAAGCTGCCTGATAATATTCCTGGTCAGGTTCTGAAAGGCTGTGCAGCCCAGCTAACTGAGTTGCTGATAGATATATTCAACATCTCTCTGGAACAGTCCATGTCCCCTTGGTTTTCAAGCAGCATCCACAATTCCAGTGCCAAAGTAGGTGATAGTAACCTGTCTAAATGGCTATCATCTGGTGGTATTAACATCAATCATTATGAAATGCTTTGAGCGGCTGATCATGGAGTGCATTAAAGCCTTTCTCCCGGCTACATTGGACCCTTTCCAGTTCACTTATCACTCAAATCGATCCGCTGACAATGTCATAGTTTCTGCCCTCCATTCTGTCCTGTCCCAGCTGGAAAATGGGGCTTCTTATGCCGGGTTGCTGTTTATAGACCAGTTTGGTGTTCAATACCATCATACCCCAGAAACTGGTGGGGAAACCGTCCTCGCTGGGTGTCAACACCTCCCTCTTCCACTGGATCTTGGACTTGTTAAGAGTAAGGCCACAGTGTGGGCAGCAACGTCACTCATTCCATTAGGCTGCGCACTGGTACTCCCCAAGGCTGTGTGCTCAGCCCACTGCTGTCCAGGATCCAGCTCAAACTGTGTCATCAAGTTTGCGGATGACTTAACAGTGGTTGGCCTCGTCAACAATGAGGGGGTGGAAGTGGAATAGCGGGTGGACTGGTGTGACAACAACAACCTAAGTACAAACATGGAGAAGACCAAGGCAATGGTTGTGGGACTGTAGGAAGGTGCAGATGAACCATCCCCTTCTGTGCCGACACGGCTCCTTCGTAGAGAGAGTTAAGTGCACCAAGTTGCACGTCACAGACAATCTCACCTGAAATAAGAAGGCACAGCAGCACCACCCCAAAGAGATGGAGGCAAGCAAGGCTCCCAACCACTCCACCCTCATCTGATCTGATTTCACAGGAGCACCATTGAGAGTGTCCTGACAAGCTGCATCTCCATCTGGTATGGGAGCAGTCGAGCATCGGACCACAAGTCCTTACAAAGGACTATGAGAACAGCTGAGAGGATCATAGAGGTCTCCCTACCATCCATCAAGGACATTTATCAGGAGTGCTGCGTCCACAAGGCACTTAGTATTATTAAGGATCCCACCCGCCCATCCAGCATCCTCTTTAACTTTCTACCATCAGGCAGGAGACTCCGATGCATAAACACAAGAATGGTGAGGATGGGAAACAGCTTCTTCCCTCAGGCCACCAGGCTTCTCAACTCCCTGCTGCATCACATTTGAAGTGTCACCAGATAATTGGTACTGTACTTAACGGTATTTGATTTATGCACCGTACTTTATGGGTAATTGATTTGTAGATTTGATTCTTACTTTCCCAAGTTATTATGTGTTAAGTGTACTACTGTGCTTTACACCCTAGTCTAGAGAAACTTTGTCTCATTTGGCAGTAAACATGTATATAGTTCAGTGACGATAAACTTAACTTAAAATGGCTAATACAAGAGGGCATAATTTTAAGGTGATTGGAGAAAAGTATAGGTCAAATGTCAGAGTTGTGTTTTTACACACAGAGTGGTGGGTGTGTGTAATGCCTGCTAGGGGTGGTGGTACAGGCAGATACATTAGGGACATTTAAGAAACTCTTGGATAGGAAAATGGACTGCTATGTGGGAAGGAAGGGTTAGATTAATCTTACAGTAGGTTAAAGAGTGGGCACAATACTGTGGAGCAAAGGAGATGTGCTGTGCTGCATAAAGTTCTGAATTTTGAAAATTAATATTATTAATATTCTGTATTTGCAAATTACAGAGCAGGGGTTGCATCCCAAGATTGAAGGTAAATAAGGAGTGGTCTAGAGAAGGACTTCAACAAGACTGATGGATCATCCAGTACTAAGGGTAGCTCTGCATTAACACAGCTTCAGGAGTGAGCATTAGGGTACAAGTGAGTTCATGAAGAGGCAGGAATTACAATACCGGTTTGGCCCATAAACGTGCAGTTCCCAAGCCAGCGAGTGTTTGATGTTACCCATGTGGCAATAGAGACTGGGCTGTAGAGATGTTCCAATAGTGGTACATGCTTTGGGAAATCCAAAGCTGCTGTTTTCCTGTTTCAGCATAAACTAGCATAATATTTGAACCTTGACAGTTAATGTAAGCAGGCTGCTTGTGAGCATTACTTAACAAATGCAGGTTCACTAGTATCTTTTAAGAAGCACTTGGACAGATACAGAGAGAAGGACGTGGCTGGACACAGGAATTTGGGACCAGCTGGGTGGTACTGTGGTTGGCACAGACCGGATGGACCAAAAGGCCAGTGACCATGCTGTCTCACTCTATGGCTCAGAGCACGAGTCTTCATGATTCAACCTCCAAGATTACATCCTCACACTTGTGTTGGACTCTCGGGCAAGAGCAAGGCCCATGACTCCTGCCTCTTTCAAACCAACTGAGTCTTGTTTCAAAGAGTTTGCTGCAGGGGCTCAGCAGTTGTCCACAACTGTCAGCATCCTGGCCAGATTCCAGTTGTCGCACTAGACAATTGTCACACACGGACACTGACCCTCACTGGGGGACAGGACACACACGGACACTGACCCTCACTGGGGGACAGGTCACACACGGACACTGACCCTCACTGGGGGACAGGTCACACACGGACACTGACCCTCACTGGGGGACAGGTCACACACGGACACTGACCCTCACTGGGGGACAGGTCACACACGGACACTGACCCTCACTGGGGGACAGGTCACACACGGACACTGACCCTCACTGGGAGACAGGTCACACACGGACACTGACCCTCACTGGGGGACAGGTCACACATGGACACTGACCCTCACTGGGGGACAGGTCACACACGGACACTGACCCTCACTGGGAGACTGGTCACACACGGACACTGACCCTCACTGGGGGACAGGTCACACACGGACACTGACCCTCACTGGGGGACAGGTCACACACGGACACTGACCCTCACTGGGAGACAGGTCACACACGGACACTGACCCTCACTGGGGGACAGGTCACACACGGACACTGACCCTCACTGGGAGACAGGTCACACACGGACACTGACCCTCACTGGGGGACAGGTCACACACGGACACTGACCCTCACTGGGGGACAGGTCACACACGGACACTGACCCTCACTGGGGGACAGGTCACACACGGACACTGACCCTCACTGGGGGACAGGTCACACACGGACACTGACCCTCACTGGGGGACAGGTCACACACGGACACTGACCCTCACTGGGGGACAGGTCACACACGGACACTGACCCTCACTGGGGGACAGGTCACACACGGACACTGACCCTCACTGGGGGACAGGTCACATACGGACACTGGCCCTCACTGGGAGACAGGTCACACACGGACACTGGCCCTCACTGGGGGACAGGTCACACACGGACACTGGCCCTCACTGGGAGACAGATCTCTCAGACGGACACTGACCCTCACTGGGGGACAGGTCACACACGGACACTGACCCTCACTGGGGGACAGGTCACACACGGACACTGACCCTCACTGGGGGACAGGTCACACACGGACACTGACCCTCACTGGGAGACTGGTCACACACGGACACTGACCCTCACTGGGGGACAGGTCACACACGGACACTGACCCTCACTGGGGTACAGGTCAGACACGGACACTGACCCTCACTGGGGGACAGGTCACACACGGACACTGACCCTCACTGGGAGACAGGTCACACACGGACACTGACCCTCACTGGGGGACAGGTCACACACGGACACTGACCCTCACTGGGAGACAGGTCACACACGGACACTGACCCTCACTGGGGGACAGGTCACACACGGACACTGACCCTCACTGGGGGACAGGTCACACACGGACACTGACCCTCACTGGGGGACAGGTCACACACGGACACTGACCCTCACTGGGGGACAGGTCACACACGGACACTGACCCTCACTGGGGGACAGGTCACACACGGACACTGACCCTCACTGGGGGACAGGTCACACACGGACACTGACCCTCACTGGGGGACAGGTCACACACGGACACTGACCCTCACTGGGGGACAGGTCACACACGGACACTGACCCTCACTGGGAGACAGGTCACACACGGACACTGACCCTCACTGGGGGACAGGTCACACACGGACACTGACCCTCACTGGGGGACAGGTCACATACGGACACTGACCCTCACTGGGAGACAGGTCACACACGGACACTGGCCCTCACTGGGGGACAGGTCACACACGGACACTGGCCCTCACTGGGAGACAGATCTCTCACACGGACACTGACCCTCACTGGGGGACAGGTCACAGACGGACACTGACCCTCACTGGGAGACAGATCTCTCACACGGACACTGACCCTCACTGGGGGACAGGTCACAGACGGACACTGACCCTCACTGGGAGACAGATCTCTCACACGGACACTGACCCTCACTGGGGGACAGGTCACACACGGACAGTGACCCTCACTGGGGGACAGGTCACACACGGACACTGACCCTCACTGGGAGACAGATCTCTCACACGGACACTGACCCTCACTGGCAGACTGATCACACACGGACACTGACCCTCACTGGCGGACTGGTCACACACGAACACTGACCCTCACTGGGGGACAGGTCACACACAGACACTGACCCTCACTGGGAGACAGATCTCTCACACGGACACTGACCCTCACTGGGGGACAGGTCACACACGGACACTGACCCTCACTGGGGGACAGGTCACACACGGACACTGACCCTCACTGAGGGACAGGTCACACACGGACACTGACCCTCACTGAGGGACAGGTCACACACGGACACTGACCCTCACTGGGGGACAGGTCACACATGGACACTGACCCTCACTGGGGGACAGATCTCTCACAAGGATACTGACCCTCCCTGGGAGACAGATCTCTCACACGGACACTGACCCTCACTGAGGGACAGGTCACACACGGACACTGACCCTCACTGGGAGACAGATCTCTCACACGGACACTGACCCTCACTGGGAGACAGATCTCTCACACGGACACTGACCCTCACTGGGGGACAGGTCACACATGGACACTGACCCTCACTGGGAGACAGATCTCTCACACGGACACTGACCCTCACTGAGGGATAGGTCACACACGGACACTGACCCTCACTGGGAGACAGGTCACACACGGACACTGACCCTCACTGGGGGACAGGTCACACACGGACACTGACCCTCACTGGGAGACAGATCTCTCACACGGATACTGACCCTCACTGGGGGACAGGTCACACACAGACACTGACCCTCACTGGGAGACAGATCTCTCACACGGACACTGACCCTCACTGGGAGACAGATCTCTCACACGGACACTGACCCTCACTGGGGGACAGATCTCTCACACGGACACTGACCCTCACTGGGGGACAGGTCACACATGGACACTGACCCTCACTGGGGGACAGGTCACACACGGACACTGACCCTCACTGAGGGACAGGTCACACACGGACACTGACCCTCACTGAGGGACAGGTCACACACGGACACTGACCCTCACTGGGGGACAGGTCACACATGGACACTGACCCTCACTGGGGGACAGATCTCTCACAAGGACACTGACCCTCCCTGGGAGACAGATCTCTCACATGGACACTGACCCTCACTGAGGGACAGGTCACACACGGACACTGACCCTCACTGGGAGACAGATCTCTCTCACGGACACTGACCCTCACTGGGAGACAGATCTCTCACACGGACACTGACTCTCACTGGGGGACAGGTCACACATGGACACTGACCCTCACTGGGAGACAGATCTCTCACACGGACACTGACCCTCACTGAGGGATAGGTCACACACGGACACTGACCCTCACTGGGAGACAGGTCACACACGGACACTGACCCTCACTGGGGGACAGGTCACACACGGACACTGACCCTCACTGGGAGACAGATCTCTCACACGGACACTGGTCCTCACTGGGGGACAGGTCACAGACGGACACAGACCCTCACTGGGAGACAGATCTCTCACACGGACACTGACCCTCACTGGGGGACAGGTCACACACGGACACTGACCCTCACTGGGGGACAGGTCACACACGGACACTGACCCTCACTGGGAGACAGATCTCTCACACGGACACTGACCCTCACTGGCAGACTGGTCACACACGGACACTGACCCTCACTGGCGGACTGGTCACACACGGACACTGACCCTCACTGGGGGACAGGTCACACACAGACACTGACCCTCACTGGGAGACAGATCTCTCACACGGACACTGACCCTCACTGGGAGACAGATCTCTCACACGGACACTGACCCTCACTGGGGGACAGATCTCTCACACGGACACTGACCCTCACTGGGGGACAGGTCACACACGGACACTGACCCTCACTGGGGGACAGGTCACACACGGACACTGACCCTCACTGAGGGACAGGTCACACACGGACACTGACCCTCACTGAGGGACAATTCACACATGGACACTGACCCTCACTGAGGGACAATTCACACATGGACACTGACCCTCACTGGGGGACAGATCTCTCACACGGACACTGACGCTCACTGGGGGACAGGTCACACACGGACACTGACGCTCACTGAGGGACAGATCTCTCACAAGGACACTGACCCTCCCTGGGAGACAGATCTCTCACACGGACACTGACCCTCCCTGGGAGACAGATCTCTCACACGGACACTGACCCTCACTGAGGGACAGGTCACACACGGACACTGACCCTCACTGGGAGACAGATCTCTCACACGGACACTGACCCTCACTGGGAGACAGATCTCTCACACGGACACTGACCCTCACTGGGGGACAGGTCACACACGGACACTGACCCTCACTGGGAGACAGATCTCTCACACGGACACTGACCCTCACTGAGGGACAGGTCACACACGGACACTGACCCTCACTGAGGGACAGGTCACACACGGACACTGACCCTCACTGGGGGACAGGTCACACACAGACACTGACCCTCACTGGGGGACAGGTCACACACAGACACTGACCCTCACTGAGGGACAGGTCACACATGGACACTGACCCTCACTTTGGGACAGGTCACACACGGACACTGACCCTCACTGGGGGACAGGTCACACACGGACACTGACCCTGCCTGGGAGACAGATCTCTCACACGGACACTGACCCTCACTGAGAGACAGGTCACACACGGACACTGACCCTCACTGGGAGACAGATCTCTCACACGGACACTGACCCTCACTGGGAGACAGATCTCTCACACGGACACTGACCCTCACTGGGGGACAGGTCACACACGGACACTGACCCTCACTGGGAGACAGATCTCTCACACGGACACTGACCCTCACTGAGGGATAGGTCACACACGGACACTGACCCTCACTGGGAGACAGATCTCTCACACGGACACTGACCCTCACTGAGGGACAGGTCACACACGGACACTGACCCTCACTGAGGGACAGGTCACACACGGACACTGACCCTCACTGGAGGACAGGTCACACACAGACACTGACCCTCACTGGGGGACAGGTCACACACAGACTCTGACCCTCACTGGGGGACAGGTCACACACGGACACTGACCCTCACTGAGGGACAGGTCACACACGGACACTGACCCTCACTTTGGGACAGGTCACACACGGACACTGACCCTCACTGGGGGACAGATCTCTCACACGGACACTGACCCTCACTGGGGGACAGGTCACACACGGACACTGACCCTCACTGGGAGACAGATCTCTCACACGGACACTGACCCTCACTGGGAGACAGATCTCTCACACGGACACTGACCCTCACTGAGGGACAGGTCACACACGGACACTGACCCTCACTGGGGGACAGGTCACACACGGACACTGACCCTCACTGGGAGACAGATCTCTCACACGGACACTGACCCTCACTGAGGGATAGGTCACACATGGACACTGACCCTCACTGGGAGACAGATCTCTCACACGGACACTGACCCTCACTGGGGGACAGGTCACACATGGACACTGACCCTCACTGGGAGACAGATCTCTCACACGGACACTGACCCTCACTGAGGGAGAGATCTCTCACACGGACACTGACCATCACTGGGGGACAGGTCACACACGGACACTGACCCTCACTGGGGGACAGATCTCTCACAAGGACACTGACCCTCACTGGGGGACAGGCCACACACGGACACTGACCCTCACTGGGGGACAGGTCACACACGGACACTGACCCTCACTGGGGGACAGGTCACACACGGACACTGACCCTCACTGGGAGACAGATCTCTCACACGGACACTGACCCTCACTGAGGGACAGGTCACACACGGACACTGACCCTCACTGGGGGACAGGTCACACACGGACACTGACCCTCACTGGGAGACAGATCTCTCACACGGACACTGACCCTCACTGAGGGATAGGTCACACATGGACACTGACCCTCACTGGGAGACAGATCTCTCACACGGACACTGACCCTCACTGGGGGACAGGTCACACATGGACACTGACCCTCACTGGGAGACAGATCTCTCACACGGACACTGACCCTCACTGAGGGAGAGATCTCTCACACGGACACTGACCATCACTGGGGGACAGGTCACACACGGACACTGACCCTCACTGGGGGACAGATCTCTCACAAGGACACTGACCCTCACTGGGGGACAGGCCACACACGGACACTGACCCTCACTGGGGGACAGGTCACACACGGACACTGACCCTCACTGGGGGACAGGTCACACACGGACACTGACCCTCACTGGGAGACAGATCTCTCACACGGACACTGACCCTCACTGAGGGACAGGTCACACACGGACACTGACCCTCACTGGGGGACAGGTCACACACGGACACTGACCCTCACTGGGGGACAGGTCACACATGGACACTGACCCTCACTGGGGGACAGGTCATACACGGACACTGACCCTCACTGAGGGACAGGTCACACACGGACACTGACCCTCACTGGGGGACAGGTCACACACGGACACTGACCCTCACTGGGGGACAGGTCACAGGCGGACTCTGACCCTCATTGGGGGTGAGATCTCTCACACGGACACTGACCCTCACTGGGGGAGAGATCTCTCACACGGACACTGACCCTCACTGGGGGACAGGTCACACACGGACACTGACCCTCACTGGGGGACAGGTCACACATGGACACTGACCCTCACTGGGGAACAGGTCACACACGGACACTGACCCTCACTGGGGGACAGGTCACACACGGACACTGACCCTCACTGGGGGACAGATCTCTCACACGGACACTGACCCTCACTGGGAGACAGATCTCTCACACGGACACTGACCCTCACTTGGGGACAGGTCACACACGGACACTGACCCTCACTGGGAGACAGATCTCTCACACGGACACTGACCCTCACTGAGGGATAGGTCACACATGGACACTGACCCTCACTGGGAGACAGATCTCTCACACGGACACTGACCCTCACTGGGGGACAGGTCACACACGGACACTGACCCTCACTGGGAGACAGATCTCTCACACGGACACTGACCCTCACTGAGGGAGAGATCTCTCACACGGACACTGACCATCGCTGGGGGACAGGTCACACACGGACACTGACCCTCACTGGGGGACAGATCTCTCACAAGGACACTGACCCTCACTGGGGGACAGGCCACACACGGACACTGACCCTCACTGGGGGACAGGTCACACACGGACACTGACCCTCACTGGGGGACAGGTCACACACGGACACTGACCCTCACTGGGAGACAGATCTCTCACACGGACACTGACCCTCACTGGGGGACAGGTCACACACGGACACTGACCCTCACTGGGAGACAGATCTCTCACACGGATACTGACCCTCACTGGGGGACAGGTCACACACAGACACTGACCCTCACTGGGAGACAGATCTCTCACACGGACACTGACCCTCACTGGGAGACAGATCTCTCACACGGACACTGACCCTCACTGGGGGACAGATCTCTCACACGGACACTGACCCTCACTGGGGGACAGGTCACACATGGACACTGACCCTCACTGGGGGACAGGTCACACACGGACACTGACCCTCACTGAGGGACAGGTCACACACGGACACTGACCCTCACTGAGGGACAGGTCACACACGGACACTGACCCTCACTGGGGGACAGGTCACACATGGACACTGACCCTCACTGGGGGACAGATCTCTCACAAGGACACTGACCCTCCCTGGGAGACAGATCTCTCACATGGACACTGACCCTCACTGAGGGACAGGTCACACACGGACACTGACCCTCACTGGGAGACAGATCTCTCACACGGACACTGACCCTCACTGGGAGACAGATCTCTCACACGGACACTGACTCTCACTGGGGGACAGGTCACACATGGACACTGACCCTCACTGGGAGACAGATCTCTCACACGGACACTGACCCTCACTGAGGGATAGGTCACACACGGACACTGACCCTCACTGGGAGACAGGTCACACACGGACACTGACCCTCACTGGGGGACAGGTCACACACGGACACTGACCCTCACTGGGAGACAGATCTCTCACACGGACACTGGTCCTCACTGGGGGACAGGTCACAGACGGACACAGACCCTCACTGGGAGACAGATCTCTCACACGGACACTGACCCTCACTGGGGGACAGGTCACACACGGACACTGACCCTCACTGGGGGACAGGTCACACACGGACACTGACCCTCACTGGGAGACAGATCTCTCACACGGACACTGACCCTCACTGGCAGACTGGTCACACACGGACACTGACCCTCACTGGCGGACTGGTCACACACGGACACTGACCCTCACTGGGGGACAGGTCACACACAGACACTGACCCTCACTGGGAGACAGATCTCTCACACGGACACTGACCCTCACTGGGAGACAGATCTCTCACACGGACACTGACCCTCACTGGGGGACAGATCTCTCACACGGACACTGACCCTCACTGGGGGACAGGTCACACACGGACACTGACCCTCACTGGGGGACAGGTCACACACGGACACTGACCCTCACTGAGGGACAGGTCACACACGGACACTGACCCTCACTGAGGGACAATTCACACATGGACACTGACCCTCACTGGGGGACAGATCTCTCACACGGACACTGACGCTCACTGGGGGACAGGTCACACACGGACACTGACGCTCACTGAGGGACAGATCTCTCACAAGGACACTGACCCTCCCTGGGAGACAGATCTCTCACACGGACACTGACCCTCCCTGGGAGACAGATCTCTCACACGGACACTGACCCTCACTGAGGGACAGGTCACACACGGACACTGACCCTCACTGGGAGACAGATCTCTCACACGGACACTGACCCTCACTGGGAGACAGATCTCTCACACGGACACTGACCCTCACTGGGGGACAGGTCACACACGGACACTGACCCTCACTGGGAGACAGATCTCTCACACGGACACTGACACTCACTGAAGGATAGGTCACACACGGACACTGACCCTCACTGGGAGACAGATCTCTCACACGGACACTGACCCTCACTGAGGGACAGGTCACACACGGACACTGACCCTCACTGAGGGACAGGTCACACACGGACACTGACCCTCACTGGGGGACAGGTCACACACAGACACTGACCCTCACTGGGGGACAGGTCACACACAGACACTGACCCTCACTGAGGGACAGGTCACACATGGACACTGACCCTCACTTTGGGACAGGTCACACACGGACACTGACCCTCACTGGGGGACAGGTCACACACGGACACTGACCCTGCCTGGGAGACAGATCTCTCACACGGACACTGACCCTCACTGAGAGACAGGTCACACACGGACACTGACCCTCACTGGGAGACAGATCTCTCACACGGACACTGACCCTCACTGGGAGACAGATCTCTCACACGGACACTGACCCTCACTGGGGGACAGGTCACACACGGACACTGACCCTCACTGGGAGACAGATCTCTCACACGGACACTGACCCTCACTGAGGGATAGGTCACACACGGACACTGACCCTCACTGGGAGACAGATCTCTCACACGGACACTGACCCTCACTGAGGGACAGGTCACACACGGACACTGACCCTCACTGAGGGACAGGTCACACACGGACACTGACCCTCACTGGAGGACAGGTCACACACAGACACTGACCCTCACTGGGGGACAGGTCACACACAGACTCTGACCCTCACTGGGGGACAGGTCACACACGGACACTGACCCTCACTGAGGGACAGGTCAGACACGGACACTGACCCTCACTTTGGGACAGGTCACACACGGACTCTGACCCTCACTGGGGGACAGATCTCTCACACGGACACTGACCCTCACTGGGGGACAGGTCACACACGGACACTGACCCTCACTGGGAGACAGATCTCTCACACGGACACTGACCCTCACTGGGAGACAGATCTCTCACACGGACACTGACCCTCACTGAGGGACAGGTCACACACGGACACTGACCCTCACTGGGGGACAGGTCACACACGGACACTGACCCTCACTGGGAGACAGATCTCTCACACGGACACTGACCCTCACTGAGGGATAGGTCACACATGGACACTGACCCTCACTGGGAGACAGATCTCTCACACGGACACTGACCCTCACTGGGGGACAGGTCACACATGGACACTGACCCTCACTGGGAGACAGATCTCTCACACGGACACTGACCCTCACTGAGGGAGAGATCTCTCACACGGACACTGACCATCACTGGGGGACAGGTCACACACGGACACTGACCCTCACTGGGGGACAGATCTCTCACAAGGACACTGACCCTCACTGGGGGACAGGCCACACACGGACACTGACCCTCACTGGGGGACAGGTCACACACGGACACTGACCCTCACTGGGGGACAGGTCAGACACGGACACTGACCCTCACTGGGAGACAGATCTCTCACACGGACACTGACCCTCACTGAGGGACAGGTCACACACGGACACTGACCCTCACTGGGGGACAGGTCACACACGGACACTGACCCTCACTGGGAGACAGATCTCTCACACGGACACTGACCCTCACTGAGGGATAGGTCACACATGGACACTGACCCTCACTGGGAGACAGATCTCTCACACGGACACTGACCCTCACTGGGGGACAGGTCACACATGGACACTGACCCTCACTGGGAGACAGATCTCTCACACGGACACTGACCCTCACTGAGGGAGAGATCTCTCACACGGACACTGACCATCACTGGGGGACAGGTCACACACGGACACTGACCCTCACTGGGGGACAGATCTCTCACAAGGACACTGACCCTCACTGGGGGACAGGCCACACACGGACACTGACCCTCACTGGGGGACAGGTCACACACGGACACTGACCCTCACTGGGGGACAGGTCACACACGGACACTGACCCTCACTGGGAGATAGATCTCTCACACGGACACTGACCCTCACTAAGGGACAGGTCACACACGGACACTGACCCTCACTGGGGGACAGGTCACACACGGACACTGACCCTCACTGGGGGACAGGTCACACATGGACACTGACCCTCACTGGGGGACAGGTCATACACGGACACTGACCCTCACTGAGGGACAGGTCACACACGGACACTGACCCTCACTGGGGGACAGGTCACACACGGACACTGACCCTCACTGGGGGACAGGTCACAGGCGGACTCTGACCCTCATTGGGGGTGAGATCTCTCACACGGACACTGACCCTCACTGGGGGAGAGATCTCTCACACGGACACTGACCCTCACTGGGGGACAGGTCACACACGGACACTGACCCTCACTGGGGGACAGGTCACACATGGACACTGACCCTCACTGGGGAACAGGTCACACACGGACACTGACCCTCACTGGGGGACAGGTCACACACGGACACTGACCCTCACTGGGGGACAGATCTCTCACACGGACACTGACCCTCACTGGGAGACAGATCTCTCACACGGACACTGACCCTCACTTGGGGACAGGTCACACACGGACACTGACCCTCACTGGGAGACAGATCTCTCACACGGACACTGACCCTCACTGAGGGATAGGTCACACATGGACACTGACCCTCACTGGGAGACAGATCTCTCACACGGACACTGACCCTCACTGGGGGACAGGTCACACACGGACACTGACCCTCACTGGGAGACAGATCTCTCACACGGACACTGACCCTCACTGAGGGAGAGATCTCTCACACGGACACTGACCATCGCTGGGGGACAGGTCACACACGGACACTGACACTCACTGGGGGACAGATCTCTCACAAGGACACTGACCCTCACTGGGGGACAGGCCACACACGGACACTGACCCTCACTGGGGGACAGGTCACACACGGACACTGACCCTCACTGGGGGACAGGTCACACACGGACACTGACCCTCACTGGGAGACAGATCTCTCACACGGACACTGACCCTCACTGAGGGACAGGTCACACACGGACACTGACCCTCACTGGGAGACAGATCTTTGACACGGTCACTGACCCTCACTGGGGGACAGGTCACACACGGACACTGACCCTCACTGGGGGACAGGTCACACACGGACACTGACCCTCACTGGGGGACAGGTCACACATGGACACTGACCCTCACTGGGGGACAGGTCATACACGGACACTGACCCTCACTGAGGGACAGGTCACACACGGACACTGACCCTCACTGGGGGACAGGTCACACACGGACACTGACCCTCACTGGGGGACAGGTCACAGGCGGACTCTGACGCTCATTGGGGGTGAGATCTCTCACACGGACACTGACCCTCACTGGGGGAGAGATCTCTCACACGGACACTGACCCTCACTGGGGGACAGGTCACACACGGACACTGACCCTCACTGGGGGACAGGTCACACATGGACACTGACCCTCACTGGGGAACAGGTCACACACGGACACTGACCCTCACTGGTGGACAGGTCACACACGGACACTGACCCTCACTGTGGGACAGATCTCTCACACGGACACTGACCCTCACTGGGAGACAGATCTCTCACACGGACACTGACCCTCACTTGGGGACAGGTCACACACGGACACTGACCCTCACTGGGGGACAGGTCACAGACGGACACTGACCCTCATGGGAGACAGATCTCTCACACGGACACTGACCCTCACTGGGGGACAGGTCACACACGGACACTGACCCTCACTGGGGGACAGGTCACACACGGACACTGACCCTCACTGGGGGACAGGTCACACACGGACACTGACCCTCACTGGGGGACAGGTCACACACGGACACTGACCCTCACTGGGGGACAGGTCACACACGGACACTGACCCTCACTGGGAGACAGATCTCTCACACGGACACTGATCCTCACTGGCAGACTGGTCACACACGGACACTGACCCTCACTGGGGGACAGGTCACACACGGACACTGACCCTCTCTGGGAGACAGATCTCTCACACGGACACTGACCCTCACTGGGAGGCAGATCTCTCACACGGACACTGACCCTCACTGGGGGACAGGTCACACACGGACACTGACCCTCACTGGGGGACAGGTCACACACGGACACTGACCCTCACTGGGAGACAGATCTCTCACACGGACACTGACCCTCACTGGGGGACAGGTCACACACGGACACTGACCCTCACTGGGGGACAGGTCACACACGGACACTGACCCTCACTGGGAGACAGATCTCTCACACGGACACTGACCCTCACTGGGGGACAGGTCACACACGGACACTGACCCTCACTGGGAGACAGATCTCTCACACGGACACTGACCCTCACTGGGACACAGGTCACAGACAGACACTGACCCTCACTGGGGGACAGGTCACACAAGGACACTGACCCTCACTGGGGGACAGGTCACACACGGACACTGACCCTCACTGGGGGACAGGTCACACACAGACACTGACCCTCACTGGGGGACAGATCTCTCACACGGACACTGACCCTCACTGGGGGACAGGTCACACACGGACACTGACCCTCACTGGGAGACAGATCTCTCACACGGACACTGACCCTCACTGGGAGACAGGTCACACACGGACACTGACCCTCACTGGGGGACAGGTCACACACGGACACTGGCCCTCACTGGGAGACAGATCTCTCACACGGACACTGACCCTCACTGGGGGACAGGTCACAGACGGACACTGACCCTCACTGGGAGACAGATTTCTCACACGGACACTGACCCTCACTGGGGGACAGGTCACAGACGGACACTGACCCTCACTGGGGGACAGGTCACACATGGACACTGACCCTCACTGGGAGACAGATCTCTCACACGGACACTGACCCTCACTGGCAGACTGATCACACACGGACACTGACCCTCACTGGCGGACTGGTCACACACGGACACTGACCCTCACTGGGGGACAGGTCATACACGGACACTGACCCTCACTGAGGGACAGGTCACACACGGACACTGACCCTCACTGGGGGACAGGTCACAGGCGGACTCTGAACCTCATTGGGGGTGAGATCTCTCACACGGACACTGACCCTCACTGGGGGAGAGATCTCTCACACGGACACTGACCCTCACTGGGGGACAGGTCACACACGGACACTGACCCTCACTGGGGGACAGGTCACACATGGACACTGACCCTCACTGGGGAACAGGTCACACACGGACACTGACCCTCACTGGGGGACAGTTCACACACGGACACTGACCCTCACTGGGGGACAGATGTCTCACACGGACACTGACCCTCACTGGGAGACAGATCTCTCACACGGACACTGACCCTCACTTGGGGACAGGTCACACACGGACACTGACCCTCACTGGGGGACAGGTCACAGACGGACACTGACCCTCATGGGAGACAGATCTCTCACACGGACACTGACCCTCACTGGGGGACAGGTCACACACGGACACTGACCCTCACTGGGGGACAGGTCACACACGGACACTGACCCTCACTGGGGGACAGGTCACACACGGACACTGACCCTCACTGGGGGACAGGTCACACACGGACACTGACCCTCACTGGGAGACAGGTCACACACGGACACTGACCCTCACTGGGGGACAGGTCACACAGGGACACTGACCCTCACTGGGAGACAGATCTCTCACACGGACACTGACCCTCACTGGGGGACAGGTCACACACGGACACTGACCCTCACTGGGGGACAGGTCACACACGGACACTGACCCTCACTGGGAGACAGATCTCTCACACGGACACTGATCCTCACTGGCAGACTGGTCACACACGGACACTGACCCTCACTGGGGGACAGGTTACACACGGACACTGACCCTCTCTGGGAGACAGATCTCTCACACGGACACTGACCCTCACTGGGAGGCAGATCTCTCACACGGACACTGACCCTCACTGGGGGACAGGTCACACACGGACACTGACCCTCACTGGGGGACAGGTCACACACGGACACTGACCCTCACTGGGAGACAGATCTCTCACACGGATACTGACCCTCACTGGGGGACAGGTCACACACGGACACTGACCCTCACTGGGGGACAGGTCACACACGGACACTGACCCTCACTGGGAGACAGATCTCTCACACGGACACTGACCCTCACTGGGGGACAGGTCACACACGGACACTGACCCTCACTGGGAGACAGATCTCTCACACGGACACTGACCCTTACTGGGACACAGGTCACAGACAGACACTGACCCTCACTGGGGGACAGGTCACACAAGGACACTGACCCTCACTGGGGGACAGGTCACACACGGACACTGACCCTCACTGGGGGACAGGTCACACACAGACACTGACCCTCACTGGGGGACAGATCTCTCACACGGACACTGACCCTCACTGGGGGACAGGTCACACACGGACACTGACCCTCACTGGGAGACAGATCTCTCACACGGACACTGACCCTCACTGGGAGACAGGTCACACACGGACACTGACCCTCACTGGGGGACAGGTCACACACGGACACTGGCCCTCACTGGGAGACAGATCTCTCACACGGACACTGACCCTCACTGGGGGACAGGTCACAGACGGACACTGACCCTCACTCGGAGACAGATTTCTCACACGGACACTGACCCTCACTGGGGGACAGGTCACAGACGGACACTGACCCTCACTGGGGGACAGGTCACACATGGACACTGACCCTCACTGGGAGACAGATCTCTCACACGGACACTGACCCTCACTGGCAGACTGATCACACACGGACACTGACCCTCACTGGCGGACTGGTCACACACGGACACTGACCCTCACTGGGGGACAGGTCACACACAGACACTGACCCTCACTGGGAGACAGATCTCTCACACGGACACTGACCCTCACTGGGGGACAGGTCACACACGGACACTGACCCTCACTGGGGGACAGGTCACACACGGACACTGACCCTCACTGGGGGACAGGTCACACACGGACACTGACCCTCACTGGGGGACAGGTCACACACGGACACTGACCCTCACTGAGGGACAGGTCACACACGGACACTGACCCTCACTGAGGGACAGGTCACACATGGACACTGACCCTCACTGGGGGACAGATCTCTCACAAGGACACTGACCCTCCCTGGGAGACAGATCTCTCACACGGACACTGACCCTCACTGAGGGACAGGTCACACACGGACACAGACCCTCACTGGGAGACAGATCTCTCACACGGACACTGACCCTCACTGGGAGACAAATCTCTCACACGGACACTGACCCTCACTGGGGGACAGGTCACACACGGACACTGACCCTCACTGGGAGACAGATCTCTCACACGGACACTGACCCTCACTGAGGGATAGGTCACACACGGACACTGACCCTCACTGGGAGACAGGTCACACACGGACACTGACCCTCACTGGGGGACAGGTCACACACGGACACTGACCCTCACTGGGAGACAGCTCTCTCACACGGACACTGACCCTCACTGGGAGACAGGTCACAGACGGACACTGACCCTCACTGGGGGACAGGTCACACACGGACACTGACCCTCACTGGGGGACAGGTCACACACGGACACTGACCCTCACTGGGGGACAGGTCACACACGGACACTGACCCTCACTGAGGGACAGGTCACACACGGACACTGACCCTCACTGGGGGACAGGTCACACACGGACACTGACCCTCACTGGGGGACAGGTCACACACGGACACTGACCCTCACTGAGGGACAGGTCACACACGGACACTGACCCTCACTGGGGGACAGGTCACACACAGACACTGACCCTCACTGGGGGACAGGTCACACACAGACACTGACCCTCACTGGGGGACAGGTCACACACGGACACTGACCCTCACTGGGAGACAGCTCTCTCACACGGACACTGACCCTCACTGGGAGACAGGTCACAGACGGACACTGACCCTCACTGGGGGACAGGTCACACACGGACACTGACCCTCACTGGGGGACAGGTCACACACGGACACTGACCCTCACTGGGGGACAGGTCACACACGGACACTGACCCTCACTGAGGGACAGGTCACACACGGACACTGACCCTCACTGGGGGACAGGTCACACACAGACACTGACCCTCACTGGGGGACAGGTCACACACAGACACTGACCCTCACTGGGGGACAGGTCACACACGGACACTGACCCTCACTGAGGGACAGGTCACACACGGACACTGACCCTCACTTTGGGACAGGTCACACACGGACACTGACCCTCACTGGGGGACAGATCTCTCACACGGACACTGACCCTCACTGGGGGCAGGTCACACACGGACACTGACCCTCACTGGGAGACAGATCTCTCACACGGACACTGACCCTCACTGGTGGACAGGTCACACACGGACACTGACCCTCACTGGGAGTCAGATCTCTCACACGGACACTGACCCTCACTGGGGGACAGGTCACACACGGACACTGACCCTCACTGGGAGACAGATCTCTCACACGGACACTGACCCTCACTGGGGGACAGGTCACACACGGACACTGACCCTCACTGGGAGACAGATCTCTCACACGGACACTGACCCTCACTGGGGGACAGGTCACACACGGACACTGACCCTCACTGGCGGACAGGTCACACACGGACACTGACCCTCACTGGGAGACAGATCTCTCACACGGACACTGACCCTCACTGGGGGACAGGTCACACACGGACACTGACCCTCACTGGGAGACAAATCTCTCACACGGACACTGACCCTCACTGGGAGACAGGTCACAGACGGACACTGACCCTAACTGGGGGACATGTCACAGACGGACACTGACCCTCACTGGGATACAGATCTCTCACACAGACACTGACCCTCACTGGGAGACAGATCTCTCACACAGACACTGACCCTCACTGGGGGACAGGTCACACACGGACACTGACCCTCACTGGGAGACAGATCTCACACACGGACACTGACCCTCACTGGGGGACAGGTCACAGACGGACACTGACCCTCACTGGGGGACAGGTCACAGACGGACACTGACCCTCACTGGGAGACAGGTCACACACGGACACTGACCCTCAGTGGGAGACAGATCTCTCACACGGACACTGCCCTCACTGGGAGACAGATCTCTCACACGGACACTGACCCTCACTGGGAGACAGGTCACAGACGGACACTGACCCTCACTGGGGGACAGGTCACACACGGACACTGACCCTCACTGGGGGACAGGTCACACACGGACACTGACCCTCACTGGGGGACAGGTCACACACGGACACTGACCCTCACTGAGGGACAGGTCACACACGGACACTGACCCTCACTGGGGGACAGGTCACACACAGACACTGACCCTCACTGGGGGACAGGTCACACACAGACACTGACCCTCACTGGGGGACAGGTCACACACGGACACTGACCCTCACTGGGAGACAGCTCTCTCACACGGACACTGACCCTCACTGGGAGACAGGTCACAGACGGACACTGACCCTCACTGGGGGACAGGTCACACACGGACACTGACCCTCACTGGGGGACAGGTCACACACGGACACTGACCCTCACTGGGGGACAGGTCACACACGGACACTGACCCTCACTGAGGGACAGGTCACACACGGACACTGACCCTCACTGGGGGACAGGTCACACACAGACACTGACCCTCACTGGGGGACAGGTCACACACAGACACTGACCCTCACTGGGGGACAGGTCACACACGGACACTGACCCTCACTGAGGGACAGGTCACACACGGACACTGACCCTCACTTTGGGACAGGTCACACACGGACACTGACCCTCACTGGGGGACAGATCTCTCTCACGGACACTGACCCTCACTGGGGGACAGGTCACACACGGACACTGACCCTCACTGGGAGACAGATCTCTCACACGGACACTGACCCTCACTGGTGGACAGGTCACACACGGACACTGACCCTCACTGCGAGTCAGATCTCTCACACGGACACTGACCCTCACTGGGGGACAGGTCACACACGGACACTGACCCTCACTGGGAGACAGATCTCTCACACGGACACTGACCCTCACTGGGGGACAGGTCACACACGGACACTGACCCTCACTGGGAGACAGATCTCTCACACGGACACTGACCCTCACTGGGGGACAGGTCACACACGGACACTGACCCTCACTGGGAGACAGATCTCTCACACGGACACTGACCCTCACTGGGAGACAGATCTCACACGGACACTGACCCTCACTGAGGGACAGGTCACACACAGACACTGACCCTCACTGGGAGACAGATCTCACACACGGACACTGACCCTCACTGAGGGACAGGTCACACACAGACACTGACCCTCACTGGGAGACAGGTCACACACGGACACTGACCCTCACTGGGGGACAGGTCACACACTGACACTGACCCTCACTGGGAGACAGGTCACACACGGACACTGACCCTCACTGGGGGACAGGTCACACACGGACACTGACCCTCACTGGGAGACAGATCTCTCACACGGACACTGACCCTCACTGGTGGACAGGTCACACACGGACACTGACCCTCACTGGGGGACAGGTCACACACGGACACTGACCCTCACTGGGAGACAGATCTCTCACACGGACACTGACCCTCACTGGGAGACAGATCTCACACACGGACACTGACCCTCACTGAGGGACAGGTCACACACGGACACTGACCCTCACTGGGAGACAGGTCACACACGGACACTGACCCTCACTGGGGGACAGGTCACACACGGACACTGACCCTCACTGGGAGACAGGTCACACACGGACACTGACCCTCACTGGGGGACAGGTCACACACGGACACTGACCCTCACTGGGGGACAGGTCACACACGGACACTGACCCTCACTGGGGGACAGGTCACACACGGACACTGACCCTCACTGGGAGACAGATCTCTCACACGAACACTGACCCTCACTGGGGGACAGGTCACACACGGACACTGACCCTCACTGGGGGACAGGTCACACACGGACACTGACCCTCACTGGGAGACAGATCTCTCACACGGACACTGACCCTCACTGGGGGACAGGTCACACACGGACACTGACCCTCACTGGGGGACAGGTCACACACGGACACTGACCCTCATTGGGAGACAGATCTCTCACACGGACACTGACCCTCACTGGTGGACAGGTCACACACGGACACTGACCCTCACTGGGAGTCAGATCTCTCACACGGACACTGACCCTCACTGGGGGACAGGTCACACACGGACACTGACCCTCACTGGGAGACAGATCTCTCACACGGACACTGACCCTCACTGGGGGACAGGTCACACACGGACACTGACCCTCACTGGGAGACAGATCTCTCACACGGACACTGACCCTCACTGGGGGACAGGTCACACACGGACACTGACCCTCACTGGGGGACAGGTCACACACGGACACTGACACTCACTGGGAGACAGATCTCTCACACCGACACTGACCCTCACTGGGAGACAGATCTCACACACGGACACTGACCCTCACTGAGGGACAGGTCACACACAGACACTGACCCTCACTGGGAGACAGGTCACACACTGACACTGACCCTCACTGGGGGACAGGTCACACACGGACACTGACCCTCACTGGGAGACAGGTCACACATGGACACTGACCCTCACTGGGGGACAGGTCACACACGGACACTGACCCTCACTGGGGGACAGGTCACACACGGACACTGACCCTCACTGGGGGACAGGTCACACACGGACACTGACCCTCACTGGGGGACAGGTCACACACGGACACTGACCCTGACTGGGAGACAGATCTCTCATACGGACACTGACCCTCACTGGGGGACAGGTCACACACGGACACTGACCCTCACTGGGGGAGGGAACTCTCACACGGACACTGACCCTCACTGGCGGACAGGTCACACACGGACACTGACCCTCACTGGGAGACAGATCTCTCACACGGACACTGACCCTCACTGGGGGACAGGTCACACACGGACACTGACCCTCACCGGGGGACAGATCTCTCACACGGACACTGACCCTCACTGGGGGACAGGTCACACACGGACACTGACCCTCACTGGGAGACAGATCTCTCACACGGACACTGACCCTCACTGGGAGACAGGTCACACACGGACACTGACCCTCACTGAGGGACAGGTCACACACGGACACTGACCCTCACTTTGGGACAGGTCACACACGGACACTGACCCTCACTGGGGGACAGATCTCTCACACGGACACTGACCCTCACTGGGGGACAGGTCACACACGGACACTGACCCTCACTGGGAGACAGATCTCTCACACGGACACTGACCCTGACTGGGGGACAGGTCACACACGGACACTGACCCTCACTGGGGGACAGGCCACAGACGGACACTGACCCTCACTGGGAGACAGATCTCTCACACGGACACTGACCCTCACTGGGAGACAGGTCACACACGGACACTGACCCTCACTGGGGGACAGGTCACAGACGGGCACTGACCCTCACTGGGAGACAGATCTCTCACACGGACACTGATCCTCACTGGCAGACTGGTCACACACGGACACTGACCCTCACTGGGGGACAGGTCACACACGGACACTGACCCTCTCTGGGAGACATATCTCTCACACGGACACTGACCCTCACTGGGAGACAGATCTCTCACACGGACACTGACCCTCACTGGGGGACAGGTCACACACGGACACTTACCCTTACTGGGGGACAGGTCACACACGGACACTGACCTTCACTGGGGGACAGGTCACACACGGACACTGACCCTCACTGGGGGACAGGTCACACACGGACACTGACCCTCACTGGGAGACAGATCTCTCACACGGGCACTGACCCTCACTGGGGGACAGGTCACACACGGACACTGACCCTCACTGGGGGACAGGTCACACACGGACACTGACCCTCACTGGGAGACAGGTCTCTCACACGGACACTGAACCTCACTGGGGGACAGGTCACACACGGACACTGACCCTCACTGGGAGACAGCTCTCTCACACGGACACTGACCCTCACTGGGAGACAGGTCACAGACGGACACTGACCCTCACTGGGGGACAGGTCACACACGGACACTGACCCTCACTGGGGGACAGGTCACACACGGACACTGACCCTCACTGGGGGACAGGTCACACACGGACACTGACCCTCACTGAGGGACAGGTCACACACGGACACTGACCCTCACTGGGGGACAGGTCACACACGGACACTGACCCTCACTGGGGGACAGGTCACACACGGACACTGACCCTCACTGAGGGACAGGTCACACACGGACACTGACCCTCACTGGGGGACAGGTCACACACAGACACTGACCCTCACTGGGGGACAGGTCACACACAGACACTGACCCTCACTGGGGGACAGGTCACACACGGACACTGACCCTCACTGGGAGACAGCTCTCTCACACGGACACTGACCCTCACTGGGAGACAGGTCACAGACGGACACTGACCCTCACTGGGGGACAGGTCACACACGGACACTGACCCTCACTGGGGGACAGGTCACACACGGACACTGACCCTCACTGGGGGACAGGTCACACACGGACACTGACCCTCACTGAGGGACAGGTCACACACGGACACTGACCCTCACTGGGGGACAGGTCACACACAGACACTGACCCTCACTGGGGGACAGGTCACACACAGACACTGACCCTCACTGGGGGACAGGTCACACACGGACACTGACCCTCACTGAGGGACAGGTCACACACGGACACTGACCCTCACTTTGGGACAGGTCACACACGGACACTGACCCTCACTGGGGGACAGATCTCTCACACGGACACTGACCCTCACTGGGGGCAGGTCACACACGGACACTGACCCTCACTGGGAGACAGATCTCTCACACGGACACTGACCCTCACTGGTGGACAGGTCACACACGGACACTGACCCTCACTGGGAGTCAGATCTCTCACACGGACACTGACCCTCACTGGGGGACAGGTCACACACGGACACTGACCCTCACTGGGAGACAGATCTCTCACACGGACACTGACCCTCACTGGGGGACAGGTCACACACGGACACTGACCCTCACTGGGAGACAGATCTCTCACACGGACACTGACCCTCACTGGGGGACAGGTCACACACGGACACTGACCCTCACTGGCGGACAGGTCACACACGGACACTGACCCTCACTGGGAGACAGATCTCTCACACGGACACTGACCCTCACTGGGGGACAGGTCACACACGGACACTGACCCTCACTGGGAGACAAATCTCTCACACGGACACTGACCCTCACTGGGAGACAGGTCACAGACGGACACTGACCCTAACTGGGGGACATGTCACAGACGGACACTGACCCTCACTGGGATACAGATCTCTCACACAGACACTGACCCTCACTGGGAGACAGATCTCTCACACAGACACTGACCCTCACTGGGGGACAGGTCACACACGGACACTGACCCTCACTGGGAGACAGATCTCACACACGGACACTGACCCTCACTGGGGGACAGGTCACAGACGGACACTGACCCTCACTGGGGGACAGGTCACAGACGGACACTGACCCTCACTGGGAGACAGGTCACACACGGACACTGACCCTCAGTGGGAGACAGATCTCTCACACGGACACTGCCCTCACTGGGAGACAGATCTCTCACACGGACACTGACCCTCACTGGGAGACAGGTCACAGACGGACACTGACCCTCACTGGGGGACAGGTCACACACGGACACTGACCCTCACTGGGGGACAGGTCACACACGGACACTGACCCTCACTGGGGGACAGGTCACACACGGACACTGACCCTCACTGAGGGACAGGTCACACACGGACACTGACCCTCACTGGGGGACAGGTCACACACAGACACTGACCCTCACTGGGGGACAGGTCACACACAGACACTGACCCTCACTGGGGGACAGGTCACACACGGACACTGACCCTCACTGGGAGACAGCTCTCTCACACGGACACTGACCCTCACTGGGAGACAGGTCACAGACGGACACTGACCCTCACTGGGGGACAGGTCACACACGGACACTGACCCTCACTGGGGGACAGGTCACACACGGACACTGACCCTCACTGGGGGACAGGTCACACACGGACACTGACCCTCACTGAGGGACAGGTCACACACGGACACTGACCCTCACTGGGGGACAGGTCACACACAGACACTGACCCTCACTGGGGGACAGGTCACACACAGACACTGACCCTCACTGGGGGACAGGTCACACACGGACACTGACCCTCACTGAGGGACAGGTCACACACGGACACTGACCCTCACTTTGGGACAGGCCACACACGGACACTGACCCTCACTGGGGGACAGATCTCTCTCACGGACACTGACCCTCACTGGGGGACAGGTCACACACGGACACTGACCCTCACTGGGAGACAGATCTCTCACACGGACACTGACCCTCACTGGTGGACAGGTCACACACGGACACTGACCCTCACTGCGAGTCAGATCTCTCACACGGACACTGACCCTCACTGGGGGACAGGTCACACACGGACACTGACCCTCACTGGGAGACAGATCTCTCACACGGACACTGACCCTCACTGGGGGACAGGTCACACACGGACACTGACCCTCACTGGGAGACAGATCTCTCACACGGACACTGACCCTCACTGGGGGACAGGTCACACACGGACACTGACCCTCACTGGGAGACAGATCTCTCACACGGACACTGACCCTCACTGGGAGACAGATCTCACACGGACACTGACCCTCACTGAGGGACAGGTCACACACAGACACTGACCCTCACTGGGAGACAGATCTCACACACGGACACTGACCCTCACTGAGGGACAGGTCACACACAGACACTGACCCTCACTGGGAGACAGGTCACACACGGACACTGACCCTCACTGGGGGACAGGTCACACACTGACACTGACCCTCACTGGGAGACAGGTCACACACGGACACTGACCCTCACTGGGGGACAGGTCACACACGGACACTGACCCTCACTGGGAGACAGATCTCTCACACGGACACTGACCCTCACTGGTGGACAGGTCACACACGGACACTGACCCTCACTGGGGGACAGGTCACACACGGACACTGACCCTCACTGGGAGACAGATCTCTCACACGGACACTGACCCTCACTGGGAGACAGATCTCACACACGGACACTGACCCTCACTGAGGGACAGGTCACACACGGACACTGACCCTCACTGGGAGACAGGTCACACACGGACACTGACCCTCACTGGGGGACAGGTCACACACGGACACTGACCCTCACTGGGAGACAGGTCACACACGGACACTGACCCTCACTGGGGGACAGGTCACACACGGACACTGACCCTCACTGGGGGACAGGTCACACACGGACACTGACCCTCACTGGGGGACAGGTCACACACGGACACTGACCCTCACTGGGAGACAGATCTCTCACACGGACACTGACCCTCACTGGGGGACAGGTCACACACGGACACTGACCCTCACTGGGGGACAGGTCACACACGGACACTGACCCTCACTGGGAGACAGATCTCTCACACGGACACTGACCCTCACTGGGGGACAGGTCACACACGGACACTGACCCTCACTGGGGGACAGGTCACACACGGACACTGACCCTCATTGGGAGACAGATCTCTCACACGGACACTGACCCTCACTGGTGGACAGGTCACACACGGACACTGACCCTCACTGGGAGTCAGATCTCTCACACGGACACTGACCCTCACTGGGGGACAGGTCACACACGGACACTGACCCTCACTGGGAGACAGATCTCTCACACGGACACTTACCCTCACTGGGGGACAGGTCACACACGGACACTGACCCTCACTGGGAGACAGATCTCTCACACGGACACTGACCCTCACTGGGGGACAGGTCACACACGGACACTGACCCTCACTGGGGGACAGGTCACACACGGACACTGACCCTCACTGGGAGACAGATCTCTCACACCGACACTGACCCTCACTGGGAGACAGATCTCACACACGGACACTGACCCTCACTGAGGGACAGGTCACACACAGACACTGACCCTCACTGGGAGACAGGTCACACACTGACACTGACCCTCACTGGGGGACAGGTCACACACGGACACTGACCCTCACTGGGAGACAGGTCACACATGGACACTGACCCTCACTGGGGGACAGGTCACACACGGACACTGACCCTCACTGGGGGACAGGTCACACACGGACACTGACCCTCACTGGGGGACAGGTCACACACGGACACTGACCCTCACTGGGGGACAGGTCACACACGGACACTGACCCTGACTGGGAGACAGATCTCTCATACGGACACTGACCCTCACTGGGGGACAGGTCACACACGGACACTGACCCTCACTGGGGGAGGGAACTCTCACACGGACACTGACCCTCACTGGCGGACAGGTCACACACGGACACTGACCCTCACTGGGAGACAGATCTCTCACACGGACACTGACCCTCACTGGGGGACAGGTCACACACGGACACTGACCCTCACCGGAGGACAGATCTCTCACACGGACACTGACCCTCACTGGGGGACAGGTCACACACGGACACTGACCCTCACTGGGAGACAGATCTCTCACACGGACACTGACCCTGACTGGGGGACAGGTCACACACGGACACTGACCCTCACTGGGGGACAGGTCACAGACGGACACTGACCCTCACTGGGAGACAGATCTCTCACACGGACACTTACCCTCACTGGGAGACAGGTCACACACGGACACTGACCCTCACTGGGGGACAGGTCACAGACGGGCACTGACCCTCACTGGGAGACAGATCTCTCACACGGACACTGATCCTCACTGGCAGACTGGTCACACACGGACACTGACCCTCACTGGGGGACAGGTCACACACGGACACTGACCCTCTCTGGGAGACATATCTCTCACACGGACACTGACCCTCACTGAGGGACAGGTCACACACGGACACTGACCCTCACTGGGAGACAGATCTCTCACACGGACACTGACCCTCACTGAGGGACAGGTCACACACGGACACTGACCCTCACTGGGAGACAGATCTCTCACACGGACACTGACCCTCACTGGGAGACAGATCTCTCACACGGACACTGACCCTCACTGGGGGACAGGTCACACACGGACACTTACCCTTACTGGGGGACAGGTCACACACGGACACTGACCTTCACTGGGGGACAGGTCACACACGGACACTGACCCTCACTGGGGGACAGGTCACACACGGACACTGACCCTCACTAGGAGACAGATCTCTCACACGGGCACTGACCCTCACTGGGGGACAGGTCACACACGGACACTGACCCTCACTGGGGGACAGGTCACACACGGACACTGACCCTCACTGGGAGACAGATCTCTCACACGGACACTGAACCTCACTGGGGGACAGGTCACACACGGACACTGACCCTCACTGGGAGACAGCTCTCTCACACGGACACTGACCCTCACTGGGAGACAGGTCACAGATGGACACTGACCCTCACTGGGGGACAGGTCACACACGGACACTGACCCTCACTGGGGGACAGGTCACACACGGACACTGACCCTCACTGGGGGACAGGTCACACACGGACACTGACCCTCACTGAGGGACAGGTCACACACGGACACTGACCCTCACTGGGGGACAGGTCACACACGGACACTGACCCTCACTGGGGGACAGGTCACACACGGACACTGACCCTCACTGAGGGACAGGTCACACACGGACACTGACCCTCACTGGGGGACAGGTCACACACAGACACTGACCCTCACTGGGGGACAGGTCACACACAGACACTGACCCTCACTGGGGGACAGGTCACACACGGACACTGACCCTCACTGGGAGACAGCTCTCTCACACGGACACTGACCCTCACTGGGAGACAGGTCACAGACGGACACTGACCCTCACTGGGGGACAGGTCACACACGGACACTGACCCTCACTGGGGGACAGGTCACACACGGACACTGACCCTCACTGGGGGACAGGTCACACACGGACACTGACCCTCACTGAGGGACAGGTCACACACGGACACTGACCCTCACTGGGGGACAGGTCACACACAGACACGGACCCTCACTGGGGGACAGGTCACACACAGACACTGACCCTCACTGGGGGACAGGTCACACACGGACACTGACCCTCACTGAGGGACAGGTCACACACGGACACTGACCCTCACTGGGAGACAGATCTCTCACACGGACACTGACCCTCACTGGGGGACAGGTCACACACGGACACTGACCCTCACTGGCGGACAGGTCACACACGGACACTGACCCTCACTGGGAGACAGATCTCTCACACGGACACTGACCCTCACTGGGGGACAGGTCACACACGGACACTGACCCTCACTGGGAGACAGATCTCTCACACGGACACTGACCCTCACTGGGAGACAGGTCACAGACGGACACTGACCCTAACTGGGGGACATGTCACAGACGGACACTGACCCTCACTGGGAGACAGATCTCTCACACAGACACTGACCCTCACTGGGAGACAGATCTCTCACACAGACACTGACCCTCACTGGGGGACAGGTCACACACGGACACTGACCCTCACTGGGAGACAGATCTCACACACGGACACTGACCCTCACTGGGGGACAGGTCACAGACGGACACTGACCCTCACTGGGGGACAGGTCACAGACGGACACTGACCCTCACTGGGAGACAGGTCACACACGGACACTGACCCTCAGTGGGAGACAGATCTCTCACACGGACACTGACCCTCACTGGGAGACAGGTCACAGACGGACACTGACCCTCACTGGGGGACAGGTCACACACGGACACTGACCCTCACTGGGGGACAGGTCACACACGGACACTGACCCTCACTGGGGGACAGGTCACACACGGACACTGACCCTCACTGAGGGACAGGTCACACACGGACACTGACCCTCACTGGGGGACAGGTCACACACAGACACTGACCCTCACTGGGGGACAGGTCACACACAGACACTGACCCTCACTGGGGGACAGGTCACACACGGACACTGACCCTCACTGGGAGACAGCTCTCTCACACGGACACTGACCCTCACTGGGAGACAGGTCACAGACGGACACTGACCCTCACTGGGGGACAGGTCACACACGGACACTGACCCTCACTGGGGGACAGGTCACACACGGACACTGACCCTCACTGGGGGACAGGTCACACACGGACACTGACCCTCACTGAGGGACAGGTCACACACGGACACTGACCCTCACTGGGGGACAGGTCACACACAGACACTGACCCTCACTGGGGGACAGGTCACACACAGACACTGACCCTCACTGGGGGACAGGTCACACACGGACACTGACCCTCACTGGGGGACAGGTCACACACGGACACTGACCCTCACTTTGGGACAGGTCACACACGGACACTGACCCTCACTGGGGGACAGATCTCTCTCACGGACACTGACCCTCACTGGGGGACAGGTCACACACGGACACTGACCCTCACTGGGAGACAGATCTCTCACACGGACACTGACCCTCACTGGTGGACAGGTCACACACGGACACTGACCCTCACTGCGAGTCAGATCTCTCACACGGACACTGACCCTCACTGGGGGACAGGTCACACACGGACACTGACCCTCACTGGGAGACAGATCTCTCACACGGACACTGACCCTCACTGGGGGACAGGTCACACACGGACATTGACCCTCACTGGGAGACAGATCTCTCACACGGACACTGACCCTCACTGGGGGACAGGTCACACACGGACACTGACCCTCACTGGGGGACAGGTCACACACCGACACTGACCCTCACTGGGAGACAGATCTCTCACACGGACACTGACCCTCACTGGGAGACAGATCTCACACACGGACACTGACCCTCACTGAGGGACAGGTCACACACGGACACTGACCCTCACTGGGAGACAGGTCACACACGGACACTGACCCTCACTGGGGGACAGGTCACACACGGACACTGACCCTCACTGGGAGACAGGTCACACACGGACACTGACCCTCACTGGGGGACAGGTCACACACGGACACTGACCCTCACTGGGAGACAGATCTCTCACACGGACACTGACCCTCACTGGTGGACAGGTCACACACGGACACTGACCCTCACTGGGGGACAGGTCACACACGGACACTGACCCTCACTGGGAGACAGATCTCTCACACGGACACTGACCCTCACTGGGAGACAGGTCACAGACGGACACTGACCCTCACTGGGGGACAGGTCACACACGGACACTGACCCTCACTGGGGGACAGGTCACACACGGACACTGACCCTCACTGGGGGACAGGTCACACACGGACACTGACCCTCACTGGGGGACAGGTCACACACGGACACTGACCCTCACTGAGGGACAGGTCACACACGGACACTGACCCTCACTGGGAGACAGGTCACACACAGACACTGACCCTCACTGGGGGACAGGTCACACACAGACACTGACCCTCACTGGGGGACAGGTCACACACGGACACTGACCCTCACTGAGGGACAGGTCACACACGGACACTGACCCTCACTTTGGGACAGGTCACACACGGACACTGACCCTCACTGGGGGACAGATCTCTCTCACGGACACTGACCCTCACTGGGGGACAGGTCACACACGGACACTGACCCTCACTGGGAGACAGATCTCTCACACGGACACTGACCCTCACTGGTGGACAGGTCACACACGGACACTGACCCTCACTGCGAGTCAGATCTCTCACACGGACACTGACCCTCACTGGGGGACAGGTCACACACGGACACTGACCCTCACTGGGAGACAGATCTCTCACACGGACACTGACCCTCACTGGGGGACAGGTCACACACGGACACTGACCCTCACTGGGAGACAGATCTCTCACACGGACACTGACCCTCACTGGGGGACAGGTCACACACGGACACTGACCCTCACTGGGGGACAGGTCACACACGGACACTGACCCTCACTGGGAGACAGATCTCTCACACGGACACTGACCCTCACTGGGAGACAGATCTCACACACGGACACTGACCCTCACTGAGGGACAGGTCACACACAGACACTGACCCTCACTGGGAGACAGGTCACACACGGACACTGACCCTCACTGGGGGACAGGTCACACACGGACACTGACCCTCACTGGGAGACAGGTCACACACGGACACTGACCCTCACTGGGGGACAGGTCACACACGGACACTGACCCTCACTGGGAGACAGATCTCTCACACGGACACTGACCCTCACTGGTGGACAGGTCACACACGGACACTGACCCTCACTGGGGGACAGGTCACACACGGACACTGACCCTCACTGGGAGACAGATCTCTCACACGGACACTGACCCTCACTGGGAGACAGATCTCACACACGGACACTGACCCTCACTGAGGGACAGGTCACACACGGACACTGACCCTCACTGGGAGACAGGTCACACACGGACACTGACCCTCACTGGGGGACAGGTCACACACGGACACTGACCCTCACTGGGAGACAGGTCACACACGGACACTGACCCTCACTGGGGGACAGGTCACACACGGACACTGACCCTCACTGGGGGACAGGTCACACACGGACACTGACCCTCACTGGGGGACAGGTCACACACGGACACTGACCCTCACTGGGAGACAGATCTCTCACACGGACACTGACCCTCACTGGGGGACAGGTCACACACGGACACTGACCCTCACTGGGGGACAGGTCACACACGGACACTGACCCTCACTGGGAGACGGATCTCTCACACGGACACTGACCCTCACTGGGGGACAGGTCACACACGGACACTGACCCTCACTGGGGGACAGGTCACACACGGACACTGACCCTCATTGGGAGACAGATCTCTCACACGGACACTGACCCTCACTGGTGGACAGGTCACACACGGACACTGACCCTCACTGGTGGACAGGTGACACACGGACACTGACCCTCACTGGGAGTCAGATCTCTCACACGGACACTGACCCTCACTGGGGGACAGGTCACACACGGACACTGACCCTCACTGGGAGACAGATCTCTCACACGGACACTGACCCTCACTGGGGGACAGGTCACACACGGACACTGACCCTCACTGGGAGACAGATCTCTCACACGGACACTGACCCTCACTGGGGGACAGGTCACACACGGACACTGACCCTCACTGGGGGACAGGTCACACACGGACACTGACCCTCACTGGGAGACAGATCTCTCACACGGACACTGACCCTCACTGGGAGACAGATCTCACACACGGACACTGACCCTCACTGAGGGACAGGTCACACACAGACACTGACCCTCACTGGGAGACAGGTCACACACGGACACTGACCCTCACTGGGGGACAGGTCACACACGGACACTGACCCTCACTGGGAGACAGGTCACACACGGACACTGACCCTCACTGGGGGACAGGTCACACACGGACACTGACCCTCACTGGGGGACAGGTCACACACGGACACTGACCCTCACTGGGGGACAGGTCACACACGGACACTGACCCTGACTGGGAGACAGATCTCTCATACGGACACTGACCCTCACTGGGGGACAGGTCACACACGGACACTGACCCTCACTGGGGGAGGGAACTCTCACACGGACACTGACCCTCACTGGCGGACAGGTCACACACGGACACTGACCCTCACTGGGAGACAGATCTCTCACACGGACACTGACCCTCACTGGGGGACAGGTCACACACGGACACTGACCCTCACTGGGAGACAGATCTCTCACACGGACACTGACCCTCACTGGGAGACAGGTCACAGACGGACACTGACCCTCACTGGGGGACATGTCACAGACGGACACTGACCCTCACTGGTGGACAGGTCACACACGGACACTGACCCTCACTGGGGGACAGGTCACACACGGACACTGACCCTCACTGGCGGACAGGTCACACACGGACACTGACCCTCACTGGGAGACAGATCTCTCACACGGACACGGACCCTCACTGGGGGACAGGTCACACACGGACACTGACCCTCACTGGGAGACAGATCTCTCACACGGACACTGACCCTCACTGGGAGACAGGTCACAGACGGACACTGACCCTAACTGGGGGACATGTCACAGACGGACACTGAACCTCACTGGGAGACAGATCTCTCACAAAGACACTGACCCTCACTGGGAGACAGATCTCTCACACAGACACTGACCCTCACTGGGGGACAGGTCACACACGGACACTGACCCTCACTGGGAGACAGATCTCACACACGGACACTGACCCTCACTGGGGGACAGGTCACAGACGGACACTGACCCTCACTGGGGGACAGGTCACAGACGGACACTGACCCTCACTGGGAGACAGGTCACACACGGACACTGACCCTCAGTGGGAGACAGATCTCTCACACGGACACTGACCCTCACTGGGAGACAGATCTCTCACACGGACACTGACCCTCACTGGGGGACAGGTCACACACGGACACTGACCCTCACTGGGAGACAGATCTCTCACACGGACACTGACACTCACTGAGGGATAGGTCACACACGGACACTGACCCTCACTGGGAGACAGATCTCTCACACGGACACTGACCCTCACTGAGGGACAGGTCACACACGGACACTGACCCTCACTGAGGGACAGGTCACACACGGACACTGACCCTCACTGGGGGACAGGTCACACACAGACACTGACCCTCACTGGGGGACAGGTCACACACAGACACTGACCCTCACTGGGGGACAGGTCACACACGGACACTGACCCTCACTGGCGGACAGGTCACACACGGACACTGACCCTCACTGGGAGACAGATCTCTCACACGGACACTGACCCTCACTGGGGGACAGGTCACACACGGACACTGACCCTCACTGGGAGACAGATCTCTCACACGGACACTGACCCTCACTGGGAGACAGGTCACAGACGGACACTGACCCTAACTGGGGGACATGTCACAGACGGACACTGACCCTCACTGGGAGACAGATCTCTCACACAGACACTGACCCTCACTGGGAGACAGATCTCTCACACAGACACTGACCCTCACTGGGGGACAGGTCACACACGGACACTGACCCTCACTGGGAGACAGATCTCACACACGGACACTGACCCTCACTGGGGGACAGGTCACACACGGACACTGACCCTCACTGGGGGACAGGTCACACACAGACACTGACCCTCACTGGGGGACAGGTCACACACAGACACTGACCCTCACTGGGGACAGGTTACACACGCACACTGACCCTCACTGAGGGACAGGTCACACATGGACACTGACCCTCACTTTGGGACAGGTCACACACGGACACTGACCCTCACTGGGGGACAGGTCACACACGGACACTGACCCTGCCTGGGAGACAGATCTCTCACACGGACACTGACCCTCACTGAGGGACAGGTCACACACGGACACTGTCCCTCACTGGGAGACAGATCTCTCACACGGACACTGACCCTCACTGGGAGACAGATCTCTCACACGGACACTGACCCTCACTGGGGGACAGGTCACACACGGACACTGACCCTCACTGGGAGACAGATCTCTCACACGGACACTGACCCTCACTGAGGGATAGGTCACACACGGACACTGACCCTCACTGGGAGACAGATCTCTCACACGGACACTGACCCTCACTGAGGGACAGGTCACACACGGACACTGACCCTCACTGAGGGACAGGTCACACACGGACACTGACCCTCACTGGAGGACAGGTCACACACAGACACTGACCCTCACTGGGGGACAGGTCACACACAGACTCTGACCCTCACTGGGGGACAGGTCACACACGGACACTGACCCTCACTGAGGGACAGGTCACACACGGACACTGACCCTCACTTTGGGACAGGTCACACACGGACACTGACCCTCACTGGGGGACAGATCTCTCACACGGACACTGACCCTCACTGGGGGACAGGTCACACACGGACACTGACCCTCACTGGGAGACAGATCTCTCACACGGACACTGACCCTCACTGGGAGACAGATCTCTCACACGGACACTGACCCTCACTGAGGGACAGGTCACACACGGACACTGACCCTCACTGGGGGACAGGTCACACACGGACACTGACCCTCACTGGGAGACAGATCTCTCACACGGACACTGACCCTTACTGAGGGATAGGTCACACATGGACACTGACCCTCACTGGGAGACAGATCTCTCACACGGACACTGACCCTCACTGGGAGACAGATCTCTCACACGGACACTGACCCTCACTGGGGGACAGGTCACACACGGACACTGACCCTCACTGGGGGAAAGATCTCTCACACGGACACTGACCCTCACTGGGAGACAGATCTCTCACACGGACACTGACCCTCACTTGGGGACAGGTCACACACGGACACTGACCCTCACTGGGGGACAGGTCACAGACGGACACTGACCCTCATGGGAGACAGATCTCTCACACGGACACTGACCCTCACTGGGGGACAGGTCACACACGGACACTGACCCTCACTGGGGGACAGGTCACACACGGACACTGACCCTCACTGGGGGACAGGTCACACACGGACACTGACCCTCACTGGGAGACAGGTCACACATGGACACTGACCCTCACTGGGGGACAGGTCACACAGGGACACTGACCCTCACTGGGAGACAGATCTCTCACACGGACACTGACCCTCACTGGGGGACAGGTCACACACGGACACTGACCCTCACTGGGGGACAGGTCACACACGGACACTGACCCTCACTGGGAGACAGATCTCTCATACGGACAGTGATCCTCACTGGCAGACTGGTCACACACGGACACTGACCCTCACTGGGGGACAGGTCACACACAGACACTGACCCTCTCTGGGAGACAGATCTCTCACACGGACACTGACCCTCACTGGGAGGCAGATCTCTCACACGGACACTGACCCTCACTGGGGGACAGGTCACACACGGACACTGACCCTCACTGGGGGACAGGTCACACACGGACACTGACCCTCACTGGGAGACAGATCTCTCACACGGACACTGACCCTCACTGCGGGACAGGTCACACACGGACACTGACCCTCACTGGGGGACAGGTCACACACGGACACTGACCCTCACTGGGAGACAGATCTCTCACACGGACACTGACCCTCACTGGGGGACAGGTCACACACGGACACTGACCCTCACTGGGAGACAGATCTCTCACACGGACACTGACCCTCACTGGGACACAGGTCACAGACAGACACTGACCCTCACTGGGGGACAGGTCACACAAGGACACTGACCATCACTGGGGGACAGGTCACACACGGACACTGACCCTCACTGGGGGACAGGTCACACACAGACACTGACCCTCACTGGGGGACAGATCTCTCACACGGACACTGACCCTCACTGGGGGACAGGTCACACACGGACACTGACCCTCACTGGGAGACAGATCTCTCACACGGACACTGACCCTCACTGGGGGACAGGTCACACACGGACACTGACCCTCACTGGGAGACAGATCTCTCACACGGACACTGACCCTCACTGGGGGACAGGTCACACACGGACACTGACCCTCACTGGGGGACAGGTCACACACGGACACTGACCCTCACTGGGAGACAGATCTCTCACACGGACACTGACCCTCACTGGGAGACAGATCTCACACACGGACACTGACCCTCACTGAGGGACAGGTCACACACAGACACTGACCCTCACTGGGAGACAGGTCACACACGGACACTGACCCTCACTGGGGGACAGGTCACACACGGACACTGACCCTCACTGGGAGACAGGTCACACACGGACACTGACCCTCACTGGGGGACAGGTCACACACGGACACTGACCCTCACTGGGGGACAGGTCACACACGGACACTGACCCTCACTGGGGGACAGGTCACACACGGACACTGACCCTGACTGGGAGACAGATCTCTCATACGGACACTGACCCTCACTGGGGGACAGGTCACACACGGACACTGACCCTCACTGGGGGAGGGAACTCTCACACGGACACTGACCCTCACTGGCGGACAGGTCACACACGGACACTGACCCTCACTGGGAGACAGATCTCTCACACGGACACTGACCCTCACTGGGGGACAGGTCACACACGGACACTGACCCTCACTGGGAGACAGATCTCTCACACGGACACTGACCCTCACTGGGAGACAGGTCACAGACGGACACTGACCCTCACTGGGGGACATGTCACAGACGGACACTGACCCTCACTGGGGGACAGGTCACACACGGACACTGACCCTCACTGGGGGACAGGTCACACACGGACACTGACCCTCACTGGCGGACAGGTCACACACGGACACTGACCCTCACTGGGAGACAGATCTCTCACACGGACACGGACCCTCACTGGGGGACAGGTCACACACGGGCACTGACCCTCACTGGGAGACAGATCTCTCACACGGACACTGACCCTCACTGGGAGACAGGTCACAGACGGACACTGACCCTAACTGGGGGACATGTCACAGACGGACACTGACCCTCACTGGGAGACAGATCTCTCACAAAGACACTGACCCTCACTGGGAGACAGATCTCTCACACAGACACTGACCCTCACTGGGGGACAGGTCACACACGGACACTGACCCTCACTGGGAGACAGATCTCACACACGGACACTGACCCTCACTGGGGGACAGGTCACAGACGGACACTGACCCTCACTGGGGGACAGGTCACAGACGGACACTGACCCTCACTGGGAGACAGGTCACACACGGACACTGACCCTCAGTGGGAGACAGATCTCTCACACGGACACTGACCCTCACTGGGAGACAGATCTCTCACACGGACACTGACCCTCACTGGGGGACAGGTCACACACGGACACTGACCCTCACTGGGAGACAGATCTCTCACACGGACACTGACACTCACTGAGGGATAGGTCACACACGGACACTGACCCTCACTGGGAGACAGATCTCTCACACGGACACTGACCCTCACTGAGGGACAGGTCACACACGGACACTGACCCTCACTGAGGGACAGGTCACACACGGACACTGACCCTCACTGGGGGACAGGTCACACACAGACACTGACCCTCACTGGGGGACAGGTCACACACAGACACTGACCCTCACTGGGGGACAGGTCACACACGGACACTGACCCTCACTGGCGGACAGGTCACACACGGACACTGACCCTCACTGGGAGACAGATCTCTCACACGGACACTGACCCTCACTGGGGGACAGGTCACACACGGACACTGACCCTCACTGGGAGACAGATCTCTCACACGGACACTGACCCTCACTGGGAGACAGGTCACAGACGGACACTGACCCTAACTGGGGGACATGTCACAGACGGACACTGACCCTCACTGGGAGACAGATCTCTCACACAGACACTGACCCTCACTGGGAGACAGATCTCTCACACAGACACTGACCCTCACTGGGGGACAGGTCACACACGGACACTGACCCTCACTGGGAGACAGATCTCACACACGGACACTGACCCTCACTGGGGGACAGGTCACACACGGACACTGACCCTCACTGGGGGACAGGTCACACACAGACACTGACCCTCACTGGGGGACAGGTCACACACAGACACTGACCCTCACTGGGGACAGGTTACACACGGACACTGACCCTCACTGAGGGACAGGTCACACATGGACACTGACCCTCACTTTGGGACAGGTCACACACGGACACTGACCCTCACTGGGGGACAGGTCACACACGGACACTGACCCTGCCTGGGAGACAGATCTCTCACACGGACACTGACCCTCACTGAGGGACAGGTCACACACGGACACTGTCCCTCACTGGGAGACAGATCTCTCACACGGACACTGACCCTCACTGGGAGACAGATCTCTCACACGGACACTGACCCTCACTGGGGGACAGGTCACACACGGACACTGACCCTCACTGGGAGACAGATCTCTCACACGGACACTGACCCTCACTGAGGGATAGGTCACACACGGACACTGACCCTCACTGGGAGACAGATCTCTCACACGGACACTGACCCTCACTGAGGGACAGGTCACACACGGACACTGACCCTCACTGAGGGACAGGTCACACACGGACACTGACCCTCACTGGAGGACAGGTCACACACAGACACTGACCCTCACTGGGGGACAGGTCACACACAGACTCTGACCCTCACTGGGGGACAGGTCACACACGGACACTGACCCTCACTGAGGGACAGGTCACACACGGACACTGACCCTCACTTTGGGACAGGTCACACACGGACACTGACCCTCACTGGGGGACAGATCTCTCACACGGACACTGACCCTCACTGGGGGACAGGTCACACACACGGACACTGACCCTCACTGAGGGACAGGTCACACACGGACACTGACCCTCACTGGGGGACAGGTCACACACGGACACTGACCCTCACTGGGAGACAGATCTCTCACACGGACACTGACCCTTACTGAGGGATAGGTCACACATGGACACTGACCCTCACTGGGAGACAGATCTCTCACACGGACACTGACCCTCACTGGGAGACAGATCTCTCACACGGACACTGACCCTCACTGGGGGACAGGTCACACACGGACACTGACCCTCACTGGGGGAAAGATCTCTCACACGGACACTGACCCTCACTGGGAGACAGATCTCTCACACGGACACTGACCCTCACTTGGGGACAGGTCACACACGGACACTGACCCTCACTGGGGGACAGGTCACAGACGGACACTGACCCTCATGGGAGACAGATCTCTCACACGGACACTGACCCTCACTGGGGGACAGGTCACACACGGACACTGACCCTCACTGGGGGACAGGTCACACACGGACACTGACCCTCACTGGGGGACAGGTCACACACGGACACTGACCCTCACTGGGAGACAGGTCACACATGGACACTGACCCTCACTGGGGGACAGGTCACACAGGGACACTGACCCTCACTGGGAGACAGATCTCTCACACGGACACTGACCCTCACTGGGGGACAGGTCACACACGGACACTGACCCTCACTGGGGGACAGGTCACACACGGACACTGACCCTCACTGGGAGACAGATCTCTCATACGGACACTGATCCTCACTGGCAGACTGGTCACACACGGACACTGACCCTCACTGGCGGACAGGTCACACACAGACACTGACCCTCTCTGGGAGACAGATCTCTCACACGGACACTGACCCTCACTGGGAGGCAGATCTCTCACACGGACACTGACCCTCACTGGGGGACAGGTCACACACGGACACTGACCCTCACTGGGGGACAGGTCACACACGGACACTGACCCTCACTGGGAGACAGATCTCTCACACGGACACTGACCCTCACTGCGGGACAGGTCACACACGGACACTGACCCTCACTGGGGGACAGGTCACACACGGACACTGACCCTCACTGGGAGACAGATCTCTCACACGGACACTGACCCTCACTGGGGGACAGGTCACACACGGACACTGACCCTCACTGGGAGACAGATCTCTCACACGGACACTGACCCTCACTGGGACACAGGTCACAGACAGACACTGACCCTCACTGGGGGACAGGTCACACAAGGACACTGACCATCACTGGGGGACAGGTCACACACGGACACTGACCCTCACTGGGGGACAGGTCACACACAGACACTGACCCTCACTGGGGGACAGATCTCTCACACGGACACTGACCCTCACTGGGGGACAGGTCACACACGGACACTGACCCTCACTGGGAGACAGATCTCTCACACGGACACTGACCCTCACTGGGAGACAGGTCACACACGGACACTGACCCTCACTGGGGGACAGGTCACACACGGACACTGGCCCTCACTGGGAGACAGATCTCTCACACGGACACTGACCCTCACTGGGGGACAGGTCACAGACGGACTCTGACCCTCACTGGGAGACAGATTTCTCACACGGACACTGACCCTCACTGGGGGACAGGTCACACACGGACACTGACCCTCACTGGGGGACAGGTCACACATGGACACTGACCCTCACTGGGAGACAGATCTCTCACACGGACACTGACCCTCACTGGCAGACTGATCACACACGGACACTGACCCTCACTGGCGGACTGGTCACACACGGACACTGACCCTCACTGGGGGACAGGTCACACACAGACACTGACCCTCACTGGGAGACAGATCTCTCACACGGACACTGACCCTCACTGGGGGACAGGTCACACACGGACACTGACCCTCACTGGGGGACAGGTCACACACGGACACTGACCCTCACTGAGGGACAGGTCACACACGGACACTGACCCTCACTGAGGGACAGGTCACACACGGACACTGACCCTCACTGAGGGACAGGTCACACACGGACACTGACCCTCACTGGGGGACAGGTCACACATGGACACTGACCCTCACTGGGGGACAGATCTCTCACAAGGACACTGACCCTCCCTGGGAGACAGATCTCTCAGACGGACACTGACCCTCACTGAGGGACAGGTCACACACGGACACAGACCCTCACTGGGAGACAGATCTCTCACACGGACACTGACCCTCACTGGGAGACAAATCTCTCACACGGACACTGACCCTCACTGGGGGACAGGTCACACATGGACACTGACCCTCACTGGGAGACAGATCTCTCACACGGACACTGACCCTCACTGAGGGATAGGTCACACACGGACACTGACCCTCACTGGGAGACAGGTCACACACGGACACTGACCCTCACTGGGGGACAGGTCACACACGGACACTGACCCTCACTGGGAGACAGATCTCTCACACGGATACTGACCCTCACTGGGGGACAGGTCACACACAGACACTGACCCTCACTGGGAGACACATCTCTCACACGGACACTGACCCTCACTGGGAATCAGATCTCTCACACGGACACTGACCCTCACTGGGGGACAGATCTCTCACACGGACACTGACCCTCACTGGGGGACAGGTCACACGGACACTGACCCTCACTGGGGGACAGGACACACACGGACACTGACCCTCACTGAGGGACAGGTCACACACGGACACTGACCCTCACTGAGGGACAGGTCACACACGGACACTGACCCTCACTGAGGGACAGGTCACACACGGACACTGACCCTCACTGGGGGACAGGTCACACATGGACACTGACCCTCCCTGGGGGACAGATCTCTCACACGGACACTGACCCTCCCTGGGAGACAGATCTCTCACACGGACACTGACCCTCACTGGGAGACAGGTCACACACGGACACTGACCCTCACTGGGAGACAGATCTCTCACACGGACACTGACCCTCACTGGGGGACAGGTCACACATGGACACTGACCCTCACTGGGAGACAGATCTCTCACACGGACACTGACCCTCACTGAGGGATAGGTCACACACGGACACTGACCCTCACTGGGAGACAGGTCACACACGGACACTGACCCTCACTGGGGGACAGGTCACACACGGACACTGACCCTCACTGGGAGACAGATCTCTCACACGGATACTGACCCTCACTGGGGGACAGGTCACAGACGGACACTGACCCTCACTGGGAGACAGATCTCTCACACGGACACTGACCCTCACTGGGGGACAGGTCACAGACGGACACTGACCCTCACTGGGAGACAGATCTCTCACACGGACACTGACCCTCACTGGGGGACAGGTCACACACGGACACTGACCCTCACTGGGGGACAGGTCACACACGGACACTGACCCTCACTGGGAGACAGATCTCTCACACGGACACTGACCCTCACTGGCAGACTGGTCACACACGGACACTGACCCTCACTGGCGGACTGGTCACACACGGACACTGACCCTCACTGGGGGACAGGTCACACACAGACACTGACCCTCACTGGGAGACAGATCTCTCACACGGACACTGACCCTCACTGGGAGACAGATCTCTCACACGGACACTGACCCTCACTGGGGGACAGACCTCTCACACGGACACTGACCCTCACTGGGGGACAGGTCACACACGGACACTGACCCTCACTGGGGGACAGGTCACACACGGACACTGACCCTCACTGAGGGACAGGTCACACACGGACACTGACCCTCACTGGGGGACAGGTCACACATGGACACTGACCCTCACTGGGGGACAGATCTCTCACACGGACACTGACGCTCACTGAGGGACAGGTCACACACGGACACTGACCCTCACTGGGAGACAGATCTCTCACAAGGACACTGACCCTCCCTGGGAGACAGATCTCTCACACGGACACTGACCCTCACTGAGGGACAGGTCACACACGGACACTGACCCTCACTGGGAGACAGATCTCTCACACGGACACTGACCCTCACTGGGAGACAGATCTCTCACACGGACACTGACCCTCACTGGAGGACAGGTCACACACGGACACTGACCCTCACTGGGAGACAGATCTCTCACACGGACACTGACCCTCACTGAGGGATAGGTCACACACGGACACTGACCCTCACTGGGAGACAGATCTATCACACGGACACTGACCCTCACTGAGGGACAGGTCACACACGGACACTGACCCTCACTGAGGGACTGGTCACACACGGACACTGACCCTCACTGGGGGACAGGTCACACACAGACACTGACCCTCACTGGGGGACAGGTCACACACAGACACTGTCCCTCACTGGGGGACAGGTCACACACGGACACTGACCCTCACTGAGGGAGAGGTCACACATGGACACTGACCTTCACTTGGGACAGGTCACACACGGACACTGACCCTCACTGGGGGACAGGTCACACACGGACACTGACCCTCCCTGGGAGACAGATCTCTCACACGGACACTGACCGTCACTGAGGAACAGGTCACACACGGACACTGACCCTCACTGGGAGACAGATCTCTCACACGGACACTGACCCTCACTGGGAGACAGATCTCTCACACGGACACTGACCCTCACTGGGGGACAGGTCACACACGGACACTGACCCTCATGGGAGACAGATCTCTCACACGGACACTGACCCTCACTGGGGGACAGGTCACACACGGACACTGACCCTCACTGAGGGACAGGTCACACACGGACACTGACCCTCACTGGAGGACAGGTCACACACAGACACTGACCCTCACTGGGGGACAGGTCACACACAGACTCTGACCCTCACTGGGGGACAGGTCACACACGGACACTGACCCTCACTGAGGGACAGGTCACACACGGACACTGACCCTCACTTTGGGACAGGTCACACACGGACACTGACCCTCACTGGGGGACAGATCTCTCACACGGACACTGACCCTCACTGGGGGACAGGTCACACACGGACACTGACCCTCACTGGGAGACAGATCTCTCACACGGACACTGACCCTCACTGGGAGACAGATCTCTCACACGGACACTGACCCTCACTGAGGGACAGGTCACACACGGACACTGACCCTCACTGGGGGACAGGTCACACACGGACACTGACCCTCACTGGGAGACAGATCTCTCACACGGACACTGACCCTTACTGAGGGATAGGTCACACATGGACACTGACCCTCACTGGGAGACAGATCTCTCACACGGACACTGACCCTCACTGGGAGACAGATCTCTCACACGGACACTGACCCTCACTGGGGGACAGGTCACACACGGACACTGACCCTCACTGGGAGACAGATCTCTCACACGGACACTGACCCTCACTGAGGGAGAGATCTCTCACACGGACACTGACCATCACTGGGGGACAGGTCACACACGGACACTGACCCTCACTGGGGGACAGATCTCTCACAAGGACACTGACCCTCACTGGGGGACAGGCCACACACGGACACTGACCCTCACTGGGGGACAGGTCACACACGGACACTGACCCTCACTGGGGGACAGGTCACACACGGACACTGACCCTCACTGGGAGACAGATCTCTCACACGGACACTGACCCTCACTGAGGGACAGGTCACACACGGACACTGACCCTCACTGGGAGACAGATCTTTGACACAGTCACTGACCCTCACTGGGGGACAGGTCACACACGGACACTGACCCTCACTGGGGGACAGGTCACACACGGACACTGACCCTCACTGGGGGACAGGTCACACATGGACACTGACCCTCACTGGGGGACAGGTCATACACGGACACTGACCCTCACTGAGGGACAGGTCACACACGGACACTGACCCTCACTGGGAGACAGATCTCTCACACGGACACTGACCCTTACTGAGGGATAGGTCACACATGGACACTGACCCTCACTGGGAGACAGATCTCTCACACGGACACTGACCCTCACTGGGAGACAGATCTCTCACACGGACACTGACCCTCACTGGGGGACAGGTCACACACGGACACTGACCCTCACTGGGAGACAGATCTCTCACACGGACACTGACCCTCACTGAGGGAGAGATCTCTCACACGGACACTGACCATCACTGGGGGACAGGTCACACACGGACACTGACCCTCAGTGGGGGACAGATCTCTCACAAGGACACTGACCCTCACTGGGGGACAGGCCACACACGGACACTGACCCTCACTGGGGGACAGGTCACACACGGACACTGACCCTCACTGGGGGACAGGTCACACAGGGACACTGACCCTCACTGGGAGACAGATCTCTCACACGGACACTGACCCTCACTGGGGGACAGGTCACACACGGACACTGACCCTCACTGGGGGACAGGTCACACACGGACACTGACCCTCACTGGGAGACAGATCTCTCATACGGACACTGATCCTCACTGGCAGACTGGTCACACACGGACACTGACCCTCACTGGGGGACAGGTCACACACAGACACTGACCCTCTCTGGGAGACAGATCTCTCACACGGACACTGACCCTCACTGGGAGGCAGATCTCTCACACGGACACTGACCCTCACTGGGGGACAGGTCACACACGGACACTGACCCTCACTGGGGGACAGGTCACACACGGACACTGACCCTCACAGGGAGACAGATCTCTCACACGGACACTGACCCTCACTGCGGGACAGGTCACACACGGACACTGACCCTCACTGGGGGACAGGTCACACACGGACACTGACCCTCACTGGGAGACAGATCTCTCACACGGACACTGACCCTCACTGGGGGACAGGTCACACACGGACACTGACCCTCACTGGGAGACAGATCTCTCACACGGACACTGACCCTCACTGGGACACAGGTCACAGACAGACACTGACCCTCACTGGGGGACAGGTCACACAAGGACACTGACCATCACTGGGGGACAGGTCACACACGGACACTGACCCTCACTGGGGGACAGGTCACACACAGACACTGACCCTCACTGGGGGACAGATCTCTCACACGGACACTGACCCTCACTGGGGGACAGGTCACACACGGACACTGACCCTCACTGGGAGACAGATCTCTCACACGGACACTGACCCTCACTGGGAGACAGGTCACACACGGACACTGACCCTCACTGGGGGACAGGTCACACACGGACACTGGCCCTCACTGGGAGACAGATCTCTCACACGGACACTGACCCTCACTGGGGGACAGGTCACAGACGGACACTGACCCTCACTGGGAGACAGATTTCTCACACGGACACTGACCCTCACTGGGGGACAGGTCACACACGGACACTGACCCTCACTGGGGGACAGGTCACACATGGACACTGACCCTCACTGGGAGACAGATCTCTCACACGGACACTGACCCTCACTGGCAGACTGATCACACACGGACACTGACCCTCACTGGCCGACTGGTCACACATGGACACTGACCCTCACTGGGGGACAGGTCACACACAGACACTGACCCTCACTGGGAGACAGATCTCTCACACGGACACTGACCCTCACTGGGGGACAGGTCACACACGGACACTGACCCTCACTGGGGGACAGGTCACACACGGACACTGACCCTCACTGAGGGACAGGTCACACACGGACACTGACCCTCACTGAGGGACAGGTCACACACGGACACTGACCCTCACTGAGGGACAGGTCACACACGGACACTGACCCTCACTGGGGGACAGGTCACACATGGACACTGACCCTCACTGGGGGACAGATCTCTCACAAGGACACTGACCCTCCCTGGGAGACAGATCTCTCAGACGGACACTGACCCTCACTGAGGGACAGGTCACACACGGACACAGACCCTCACTGGGAGACAGATCTCTCACACGGACACTGACCCTCACTGGGAGACAAATCTCTCACACGGACACTGACCCTCACTGGGGGACAGGTCACACATGGACACTGACCCTCACTGGGAGACAGATCTCTCACACGGACACTGACCCTCACTGAGGGATAGGTCACACACGGACACTGACCCTCACTGGGAGACAGGTCACACACGGACACTGACCCTCACTGGGGGACAGGTCACACACGGACACTGACCCTCACTGGGAGACAGATCTCTCACACGGATACTGACCCTCACTGGGGGACAGGTCACACACAGACACTGACCCTCACTGGGAGACAGATCTCTCACACGGACACTGACCCTCACTGGGAATCAGATCTCTCACACGGACACTGACCCTCACTGGGGGACAGATCTCTCACACGGACACTGACCCTCACTGGGGGACAGGTCACACGGACACTGACCCTCACTGGGGGACAGGTCACACACGGACACTGACCCTCACTGAGGGACAGGTCACACACGGACACTGACCCTCACTGAGGGACACGTCACACATGGACACTGACCCTCACTGAGGGACAGGTCACACACGGACACTGACCCTCACTGGGGGACAGGTCACACACGGACACTGACCCTCCCTGGGGGACAGATCTCTCACACGGACACTGACCCTCCCTGGGAGATAGATCTCTCACACGGACACTGACCCTCACTGGAGGACAGGTCACACACGGACACTGACCCTCACTGGGAGACAGATCTCTCACACGGACACTGACCCTCACTGAGGGATAGGTCACACACGGACACTGACCCTCACTGGGAGACAGATCTATCACACGGACACTGACCCTCACTGAGGGACAGGTCACACACGGACACTGACCCTCACTGAGGGACAGGTCACACACGGACACTGACCCTCACTGGGGGACAGGTCACACACAGACACTGACCCTCACTGGGGGACAGGTCACACACAGACACTGACCCTCACTGGGGGACAGGTCACACACGGACACTGACCCTCACTGAGGGACAGGTCACACACGGACACTGACCCTCACTTGGGACAGGTCACACACGGACACTGACCCTCACTGGGGGACAGGTCACACACGGACACTGACCCTCCCTGGGAGACAGATCTCTCACACGGACACTGACCGTCACTGAGGAACAGGTCACACACGGACACTGACCCTCACTGGGAGACAGATCTCTCACACGGACACTGACCCTCACTGGGAGACAGATCTCTCACACGGACACTGACCCTCACTGGGGGACAGGTCACACACGGACACTGACCCTCATGGGAGACAGATCTCTCACACGGACACTGACCCTCACTGGGGGACAGGTCACACACGGACACTTACCCTTACTGGGGGACAGGTCACACACGGACACTGACCTTCACTGGGGGACAGGTCACACACGGACACTGACCCTCACTGGGGGACAGGTCACACACGGACACTGACCCTCACTGGGAGACAGATCTCTCACACGGGCACTGACCCTCACTGGGGGACAGGTCACACACGGACACTGACCCTCACTGGGAGACAGATCTCTCACACGGACACTGAACCTCACTGGGGGACAGGTCACACACGGACACTGACCCTCACTGGGAGACAGCTCTCTCACACGGACACTGACCCTCACTGGGAGACAGGTCACAGAAGGACACTGACCCTCACTGGGGGACAGGTCACACACGGACACTGACCCTCACTGGGGGACAGGTCACACACGGACACTGACCCTCACTGGGGGACAGGTCACACACGGACACTGACCCTCACTGGGAGACAGATCTCTCACACGGACACTGACCCTCACTGGGGGACAGGTCACACACGGACACTGACCCTCACTGGGGGACAGGTCACACACGGACACTGACCCTCACTGGGAGACAGATCTCTCACACGGACACTGACCCTCACTGGGAGACAGATCTCACACACGGACACTGACCCTCACTGAGGGACAGGTCACACACGGACACTGACCCTCACTGGGAGACAGGTCACACACGGACACTGACCCTCACTGGGGGACAGGTCACACACGGACACTGACCCTCACTGGGAGACAGGTCACACACGGACACTGACCCTCACTGGGGGACAGGTCACACACGGACACTGACCCTCACTGGGGGACAGGTCACACACGGACACTGACCCTCACTGGGGGACAGGTCACACACGGACACTGACCCTCACTGGGAGACAGATCTCTCACACGGACACTGACCCTCACTGGGGGACAGGTCACACACGGACACTGACCCTCACTGGGGGACAGGTCACACACGGACACTGACCCTCACTGGGAGACAGATCTCTCACACGGACACTGACCCTCACTGGGGGACAGGTCACACACGGACACTGACCCTCACTGGGGGACAGGTCACACACGGACACTGACCCTCACTGGGAGACAGATCTCTCACACGGACTCTGACCCTCACTGGTGGACAGGTCACACACGGACACTGACCCTCACTGGGAGTCAGATCTCTCACACGGACACTGACCCTCACTGGGGGACAGGTCACACACGGACACTGACCCTCACTGGGAGACAGATCTCTCACACGGACACTGACCCTCACTGGGGGACAGGTCACACACGGACACTGACCCTCACTGGGAGACAGATCTCTCACACGGACACTGACCCTCACTGGGGGACAGGTCACACACGGACACTAACCCTCACTGGGGGACAGGTCACACACGGACACTGACCCTCACTGGGAGACAGATCTCTCACACGGACACTGACCCTCACTGGGAGACAGATCTCACACACGGACACTGACCCTCACTGAGGGACAGGTCACACACAGACACTGACCCTCACTGGGAGACAGGTCACACACGGACACTGACCCTCACTGGGGGACAGGTCACACACGGACACTGACCCTCACTGGGAGACAGATCTCTCACACGGACACTGACCCTCACTGGGGGACAGGTCACACACGGACACTGACCATCACTGGGGGACAGGTCACACACGGACACTGACCCTCACTGGGGGACAGGTCACACACAGACACTGACCCTCACTGGGGGACAGATCTCTCACACGGACACTGACCCTCACTGGGGGACAGGTCACACACGGACACTGACCCTCACTGGGAGACAGATCTCTCACACGGACACTGACCCTCACTGGGAGACAGGTCACACACGGACACTGACCCTCACTGGGGGACAGGTCACACACGGACACTGGCCCTCACTGGGAGACAGATCTCTCACACGGACACTGACCCTCACTGGGGGACAGGTCACAGACGGACACTGACCCTCACTGGGAGACAGATTTCTCACACGGACACTGACCCTCACTGGGGGACAGGTCACACACGGACACTGACCCTCACTGGGGGACAGGTCACACATGGACACTGACCCTCACTGGGAGACAGATCTCTCACACGGACACTGACCCTCACTGGCAGACTGATCACACACGGACACTGACCCTCACTGGCGGACTGGTCACACATGGACACTGACCCTCACTGGGGGACAGGTCACACACAGACACTGACCCTCACTGGGAGACAGATCTCTCACACGGACACTGACCCTCACTGGGGGACAGGTCACACACGGACACTGACCCTCACTGGGGGACAGGTCACACACGGACACTGACCCTCACTGAGGGACAGGTCACACACGGACACTGACCCTCACTGAGGGACAGGTCACACACGGACACTGACCCTCACTGAGGGACAGGTCACACACGGACACTGACCCTCACTGGGGGACAGGTCACACATGGACACTGACCCTCACTGGGGGACAGATCTCTCACAAGGACACTGACCCTCCCTGGGAGACAGATCTCTCAGACGGACACTGACCCTCACTGAGGGACAGGTCACACACGGACACAGACCCTCACTGGGAGACAGATCTCTCACACGGACACTGACCCTCACTGGGAGACAAATCTCTCACACGGACACTGACCCTCACTGGGGGACAGGTCACACATGGACACTGACCCTCACTGGGAGACAGATCTCTCACACGGACACTGACCCTCACTGAGGGATAGGTCACACACGGACACTGACCCTCACTGGGAGACAGGTCACACACGGACACTGACCCTCACTGGGGGACAGGTCACACACGGACACTGACCCTCACTGGGAGACAGATCTCTCACACGGATACTGACCCTCACTGGGGGACAGGTCACACACAGACACTGACCCTCACTGGGAGACAGATCTCTCACACGGACACTGACCCTCACTGGGAATCAGATCTCTCACACGGACACTGACCCTCACTGGGGGACAGATCTCTCACACGGACACTGACCCTCACTGGGGGACAGGTCACACGGACACTGACCCTCACTGGGGGACAGGTCACACACGGACACTGACCCTCACTGAGGGACAGGTCACACACGGACACTGACCCTCACTGAGGGACACGTCACACACGGACACTGACCCTCACTGAGGGACAGGTCACACACGGACACTGACCCTCACTGGGGGACAGGTCACACACGGACACTGACCCTCCCTGGGGGACAGATCTCTCACACGGACACTGACCCTCCCTGGGAGACAGATCTCTCACACGGACACTGACCCTCACTGGAGGACAGGTCACACACGGACACTGACCCTCACTGGGAGACAGATCTCTCACACGGACACTGACCCTCACTGAGGGATAGGTCACACACGGACACTGACCCTCACTGGGAGACAGATCTATCACACGGACACTGACCCTCACTGAGGGACAGGTCACACACGGACACTGACCCTCACTGAGGGACAGGTCACACACGGACACTGACCCTCACTGGGGGACAGGTCACACACAGACACTGACCCTCACTGGGGGACAGGTCACACACAGACACTGACCCTCACTGGGGGACAGGTCACACACGGACACTGACCCTCACTGAGGGACAGGTCACACACGGACACTGACCCTCACTTGGGACAGGTCACACACGGACACTGACCCTCACTGGGGGACAGGTCACACACGGACACTGACCCTCCCTGGGAGACAGATCTCTCACACGGACACTGACCGTCACTGAGGAACAGGTCACACACGGACACTGACCCTCACTGGGAGACAGATCTCTCACACGGACACTGACCCTCACTGGGAGACAGATCTCTCACACGGACACTGACCCTCACTGGGGGACAGGTCACACACGGACACTGACCCTCATGGGAGACAGATCTCTCACACGGACACTGACCCTCACTGGGGGACAGGTCACACACGGACACTTACCCTTACTGGGGGACAGGTCACACACGGACACTGACCTTCACTGGGGGACAGGTCACACACGGACACTGACCCTCACTGGGGGACAGGTCACACACGGACACTGACCCTCACTGGGAGACAGATCTCTCACACGGGCACTGACCCTCACTGGGGGACAGGTCACACACGGACACTGACCCTCACTGGGAGACAGATCTCTCACACGGACACTGAACCTCACTGGGGGACAGGTCACACACGGACACTGACCCTCACTGGGAGACAGCTCTCTCACACGGACACTGACCCTCACTGGGAGACAGGTCACAGAAGGACACTGACCCTCACTGGGGGACAGGTCACACACGGACACTGACCCTCACTGGGGGACAGGTCACACACGGACACTGACCCTCACTGGGGGACAGGTCACACACGGACACTGACCCTCACTGGGAGACAGATCTCTCACACGGACACTGACCCTCACTGGGGGACAGGTCACACACGGACACTGACCCTCACTGGGGGACAGGTCACACACGGACACTGACCCTCACTGGGAGACAGATCTCTCACACGGACACTGACCCTCACTGGGAGACAGATCTCACACACGGACACTGACCCTCACTGAGGGACAGGTCACACACGGACACTGACCCTCACTGGGAGACAGGTCACACACGGACACTGACCCTCACTGGGGGACAGGTCACACACGGACACTGACCCTCACTGGGAGACAGGTCACACACGGACACTGACCCTCACTGGGGGACAGGTCACACACGGACACTGACCCTCACTGGGGGACAGGTCACACACGGACACTGACCCTCACTGGGGGACAGGTCACACACGGACACTGACCCTCACTGGGAGACAGATCTCTCACACGGACACTGACCCTCACTGGGGGACAGGTCACACACGGACACTGACCCTCACTGGGGGACAGGTCACACACGGACACTGACCCTCACTGGGAGACAGATCTCTCACACGGACACTGACCCTCACTGGGGGACAGGTCACACACGGACACTGACCCTCACTGGGGGACAGGTCACACACGGACACTGACCCTCACTGGGAGACAGATCTCTCACACGGACTCTGACCCTCACTGGTGGACAGGTCACACACGGACACTGACCCTCACTGGGAGTCAGATCTCTCACACGGACACTGACCCTCACTGGGGGACAGGTCACACACGGACACTGACCCTCACTGGGAGACAGATCTCTCACACGGACACTGACCCTCACTGGGGGACAGGTCACACACGGACACTGACCCTCACTGGGAGACAGATCTCTCACACGGACACTGACCCTCACTGGGGGACAGGTCACACACGGACACTAACCCTCACTGGGGGACAGGTCACACACGGACACTGACCCTCACTGGGAGACAGATCTCTCACACGGACACTGACCCTCACTGGGAGACAGATCTCACACACGGACACTGACCCTCACTGAGGGACAGGTCACACACAGACACTGACCCTCACTGGGAGACAGGTCACACACGGACACTGACCCTCACTGGGGGACAGGTCACACACGGACACTGACCCTCACTGGGAGACAGGTCACACACGGACACTGACCCTCACTGGGGGACAGGTCACACACGGACACTGACCCTCACTGGGGGACAGGTCACACACGGACACTGACCCTCACTGGGAGACAGATCTCTCACACGGGCACTGACCCTCACTGGGGGACAGGTCACACACGGACACTGACCCTCACTGGGAGACAGATCTCTCACACGGACACTGAACCTCACTGGGGGACAGGTCACACACGGACACTGACCCTCACTGGGAGACAGCTCTCTCACACGGACACTGACCCTCACTGGGAGACAGGTCACAGAAGGACACTGACCCTCACTGGGGGACAGGTCACACACGGACACTGACCCTCACTGGGGGACAGGTCACACACGGACACTGACCCTCACTGGGGGACAGGTCACACACGGACACTGACCCTCACTGGGAGACAGATCTCTCACACGGACACTGACCCTCACTGGGGGACAGGTCACACACGGACACTGACCCTCACTGGGGGACAGGTCACACACGGACACTGACCCTCACTGGGAGACAGATCTCTCACACGGACACTGACCCTCACTGGGAGACAGATCTCACACACGGACACTGACCCTCACTGAGGGACAGGTCACACACGGACACTGACCCTCACTGGGGGACAGGTCACACACGGACACTGACCCTCACTGGGGGACAGGTCACACACGGACACTGACCCTCACTGGGAGACAGGTCACACACGGACACTGACCCTCACTGGGGGACAGGTCACACACGGACACTGACCCTCACTGGGGGACAGGTCACACACGGACACTGACCCTCACTGGGGGACAGGTCACACACGGACACTGACCCTCACTGGGAGACAGATCTCTCACACGGACACTGACCCTCACTGGGGGACAGGTCACACACGGACACTGACCCTCACTGGGGGACAGGTCACACACGGACACTGACCCTCACTGGGAGACAGATCTCTCACACGGACACTGACCCTCACTGGGGGACAGGTCACACACGGACACTGACCCTCACTGGGGGACAGGTCACACACGGACACTGACCCTCACTGGGAGACAGATCTCTCACACGGACTCTGACCCTCACTGGTGGACAGGTCACACACGGACACTGACCCTCACTGGGAGTCAGATCTCTCACACGGACACTGACCCTCACTGGGGGACAGGTCACACACGGACACTGACCCTCACTGGGAGACAGATCTCTCACACGGACACTGACCCTCACTGGGGGACAGGTCACACACGGACACTGACCCTCACTGGGAGACAGATCTCTCACACGGACACTGACACTCACTGGGGGACAGGTCACACACGGACACTAACCCTCACTGGGGGACAGGTCACACACGGACACTGACCCTCACTGGGAGACAGATCTCTCACACGGACACTGACCCTCACTGGGAGACAGATCTCACACACGGACACTGACCCTCACTGAGGGACAGGTCACACACAGACACTGACCCTCACTGGGAGACAGGTCACACACGGACACTGACCCTCACTGGGGGACAGGTCACACACGGACACTGACCCTCACTGGGAGACAGGTCACACACGGACACTGACCCTCACTGGGGGACAGGTCACACACGGACACTGACCCTCACTGGGAGACAGATCTCTCACACGGACACTGACCCTCACTGGGGGACAGGTCACACACGGACACTGACCCTCACTGGGGGACAGGTCACACACGGACACTGACCCTCACTGGGAGACAGATCTCTCACACGGACACTGACCCTCACTGGGAGACAGATCTCACACACGGACACTGACCCTCACTGAGGGACAGGTCACACACGGACACTGACCCTCACTGGGGGACAGGTCACAGACGGACACTGACCCTCACTGCGGGAGAGATTTCTCACACAGACACTGACCCTCACTGGGGGACAGGTCACACACGGACACTGACCCTCACTGGGGGACAGGTCACAGACGGACACTGACCCTCACTGGGGGACAGGTCACAAACGGATACTGACCCTCACTGGGAGACAGATCTCTCACATGGACACTGACCCTCACTGGGAGACAGATCTCTCACACGGACACTGACCCTCACTGGGGGACAGGTCACACACGGACACTGACCCTCACTGGGAGACAGATCTCTCACACGGACACTGACCCTGACTGGGGGACAGGTCACACACGGACACTGACCCTCACTGGGGGACAGGTCACAGACGGACACTGACCCTCACTGGGAGACAGATCTCTCACACGGACACTGACCCTCACTGGGGGACAGGTCACACACGGACACTGACCCTCACTGGGAGACAGATCTCTCACACGGACTCTGACCCTCACTGGTGGACAGGTCACACACGGACACTGACCCTCACTGGGAGTCAGATCTCTCACACGGACACTGACCCTCACTGGGGGACAGGTCACACACGGACACTGACCCTCTCTGGGAGACATATCTCTCACACGGACACTGACCCTCACTGGGAGACAGATCTCTCACACGGACACTGACCCTCACTGGGGGACAGGTCACACACGGACACTTACCCTTACTGGGGGACAGGTCACACACGGACACTGACCTTCACTGGGGGACAGGTCACACACGGACACTGACCCTCACTGGGGGACAGGTCACACACGGACACTGACCCTCACTGGGAGACAGATCTCTCACACGGACACTGACCCTCACTGGGAGACAGATCTCACACACGGACACTGACCCTCACTGAGGGACAGGTCACACACAGACACTGACCCTCACTGGGAGACAGGTCACACACGGACACTGACCCTCACTGGGGGACAGGTCACACACGGACACTGACCCTCACTGGGAGACAGGTCACACACGGACACTGACCCTCACTGGGGGACAGGTCACACACGGACACTGACCCTCACTGGGAGACAGATCTCTCACACGGACACTGACCCTCACTGGGGGACAGGTCACACACGGACACTGACCCTCACTGGGGGACAGGTCACACACGGACACTGACCCTCACTGGGAGACAGATCTCTCACACGGACACTGACCCTCACTGGGAGACAGATCTCACACACGGACACTGACCCTCACTGAGGGACAGGTCACACACGGACACTGACCCTCACTGGGGGACAGGTCACAGACGGACACTGACCCTCACTGCGGGAGAGATTTCTCACACAGACACTGACCCTCACTGGGGGACAGGTCACACACGGACACTGACCCTCACTGGGGGACAGGTCACAGACGGACACTGACCCTCACTGCGGGAGAGATCTCTCACACGGACACTGACCCTCACTGGGGAACAGGTCACACACGGACACTGACCCTTACTGGGGGACAGGTCACAAACGGATACTGACCCTCACTGGGAGACAGATCTCTCACATGGACACTGACCCTCACTGGGAGACAGATCTCTCACACGGACACTGACCCTCACTGGGGGACAGGTCACACACGGACACTGACCCTCACTGGGAGACAGATCTCTCACACGGACACTGACCCTGACTGGGGGACAGGTCACACACGGACACTGACCCTCACTGGGGGACAGGTCACAGATGGACACTGACCCTCACTGGGAGACAGATCTCTCACACGGACACTGACCATCACTGGGGGACAGGTCACACACGGACACTGACCCTCACTGGGGGACAGGTCACAGACGTGCACTGACCCTCACTGGGAGACAGATCTCTCACACGGACACTGATCCTCACTGGCAGACTGGTCACACACGGACACTGACCCTCACTGGGGGACAGGTCACACACGGACACTGACCCTCTCTGGGAGACATATCTCTCACACGGACACTGACCCTCACTGGGAGACAGATCTCTCACACGGACACTGACCCTCACTGGGGGACAGGTCACACACGGACACTTACCCTTACTGGGGGACAGGTCACACACGGACACTGACCTTCACTGGGGGACAGGTCACACACGGACACAGACCCTCACTGGGGGACAGGTCACACACGGACACTGACCCTCACTGGGAGACAGATCTCTCACACGGGCACTGACCCTCACTGGGGGACAGGTCACACACGGACACTGACCCTCACTGGGAGACAGATATCTCACACGGACACTGAACCTCACTGGGGGACAGGTCACACACGGACACTGACCCTCACTGGGAGACAGCTCTCTCACACGGACACTGACCCTCACTGGGAGACAGGTCCCAGACGGACACTGACCCTCACTGGGGGACAGGTCACACACGGACACTGACCCTCACTGGGGGACAGGTCACACACGGACACTGACCCTCACTGGGGGACAGGTCACACACGGACACTGACCCTCACTGGGAGACAGATCTCTCACACGGACACTGACCCTCACTGGGGGACAGGTCACACACGGACACTGACCCTCACTGGGGGACAGGTCACACACGGACACTGACCCTCACTGGGAGACAGATCTCTCACACGGACACTGACCCTCACTGGGAGACAGATCTCACACACGGACACTGACCCTCACTGAGGGACAGGTCACACACGGACACTGACCCTCACTGGGAGACAGGTCACACACGGACACTGACCCTCACTGGGGGACAGGTCACACACGGACACTGACCCTCACTGGGAGACAGGTCACACACGGACACTGACCCTCACTGGGGGACAGGTCACACACGGACACTGACCCTCACTGGGGGACAGGTCACACACGGACACTGACCCTCACTGGGGGACAGGTCACACACGGACACTGACCCTCACTGGGGGACAGGTCACACACGGACACTGACCCTCACTGGGGGACAGGTCACACACGGACACTGACCCTCACTGGGGGACAGGTCACACACGGACACTGACCCTCACTGGGAGACAGATCTCTCACACGGACACTGACCCTCACTGGGGGACAGGTTACACACGGACACTGACCCTCACTGGGGGACAGGTCACACACGGACACTGACCCTCACTGGGAGACAGATCTCTCACACGGACTCTGACCCTCACTGGTGGACAGGTCACACACGGACACTGACCCTCACTGGGAGTCAGATCTCTCACACGGACACTGACCCTCACTGGGGGACAGGTCACACACGGACACTGACCCTCACTGGGAGACAGATCTCTCACACGGACACTGACCCTCACTGGGGGACAGGTCACACACGGACACTGACCCTCACTGGGAGACAGATCTCTCACACGGACACTGACCCTCACTGGGGGACAGGTCACACACGGACACTGACCCTCACTGGGGGACAGGTCACACACGGACACTGACCCTCACTGGGAGACAGATCTCTCACACGGACACTGACCCTCACTGGGAGACAGATCTCACACACGGACACTGACCCTCACTGAGGGACAGGTCACACACAGACACTGACCCTCACTGGGAGACAGGTCACACACGGACACTGACCCTCAGTGGGGGACAGGTCACACACGGACACTGACCCTCACTGGGAGACAGGTCACACACGGACACTGACCCTCACTGGGGGACAGGTCACACACGGACACTGACCCTCACTGGGAGACAGATCTCTCACACGGACACTGACCCTCACTGGGGGACAGGTCACACACGGACACTGACCCTCACTGGGGGACAGGTCACACACGGACACTGACCCTCACTGGGAGACAGATCTCTCACACGGACACTGACCCTCACTGGGAGACAGATCTCACACACGGACACTGACCCTCACTGAGGGACAGGTCACACACGGACACTGACCCTCACTGGGAGACAGGTCACACACGGACACTGACCCTCACTGGGGGACAGGTCACACACGGACACTGACCCTCACTGGGAGACAGGTCACACACGGACACTGACCCTCACTGGGGGACAGGTCACAGACGGACACTGACCCTCACTGGGGGACAGGTCACACATGGACACTGACCCTCACTGGGAGACAGATCTCTCACACGGACACTGACCCTCACTGGCAGACTGATCACACACGGACACTGACCCTCACTGGCGGACTGGTCACACACGGACACTGACCCTCACTGGGGGACAGGTCACACACAGACACTGACCCTCACTGGGAGACAGATCTCTCACACGGACACTGACCCTCACTGGGGGACAGGTCACACACGGACACTGACCCTCACTGGGGGACAGGTCACACACGGACACTGACCCTCACTGAGGGACAGGTCACACACGGACACTGACCCTCACTGAGGGACAGGTCACACACGGACACTGACCCTCACTGAGGGACAGGTCACACACGGACACTGACCCTCACTGGGGGACAGGTCACACATGGACACTGACCCTCACTGGGGGACAGATCTCTCACAAGGACACTGACCCTCCCTGGGAGACAGATCTCTCACACGGACACTGACCCTCACTGAGGGACAGGTCACACACGGACACAGACCCTCACTGGGAGACAGATCTCTCACACGGACACTGACCCTCACTGGGAGACAAATCTCTCACACGGACACTGACCCTCACTGGGGGACAGGTCACACATGGACACTGACCCACACTGGGCGACAGATCTCTCACACGGACACTGACCCTCACTGAGGGATAGGTCACACACGGACACTGACCCTCACTGGGAGACAGGTCACACACGGACACTGACCCTCACTGGGGGACAGGTCACACACGGACACTGACCCTCACTGGGAGACAGATCTCTCACACGGATACTGACCCTCACTGGGGGACAGGTCACACACAGACACTGACCCTCACTGGGAGACAGATCTCTCACACGGACACTGACCCTCACTGGGAATCAGATCTCTCACACGGACACTGACCCTCACTGGGGGACAGATCTCTCACACGGACACTGACCCTCACTGGGGGACAGGTCACACGGACACTGACCCTCACTGGGGGACAGGTCACACACGGACACTGACCCTCACTGAGGGACAGGTCACACACGGACACTGACCCTCACTGAGGGACAGGTCACACACGGACACTGACCCTCACTGAGGGACAGGTCACACACGGACACTGACCCTCACTGGGGGACAGGTCACACATGGACACTGACCCTCCCTGGGGGACAGATCTCTCACACGGACACTGACCCTCCCTGGGAGACAGATCTCTCACACGGACACTGACCCTCACTGGGAGACAGGTCACACACGGACACTGACCCTCACTGGGAGACAGATCTCTCACACGGACAGTGACCCTCACTGGGGGACAGGTCACACATGGACACTGACCCTCACTGGGAGACAGATCTCTCACACGGACACTGACCCTCACTGAGGGATAGGTCACACACGGACACTGACCCTCACTGGGAGACAGGTCACACACGGACACTGACCCTCACTGGGGGACAGGTCACACACGGACACTGACCCTCACTGGGAGACAGATCTCTCACACGGATACTGACCCTCACTGGGGGACAGGTCACAGACGGACACTGACCCTCACTGGGAGACAGATGTCTCACACGGACACTGACCCTCACTGGGGGACAGGTCACAGACGGACACTGACCTTCACTGGGAGACAGATCTCTCACAAGGACACTGACCCTCACTGGGGGACAGGTCACACACGGACACTGACCCTCACTGGGGGACAGGTCACACACGGACACTGACCCTCACTGGGAGACAGATCTCTCACACGGACACTGACCCTCACTGGCAGACTGGTCACACACGGACACTGACCCTCACTGGCGGACTGGTCACACACGGACACTGACCCTCACTGGGGGACAGGTCACACACAGACACTGACCCTCACTGGGAGACAGATCTCTCACACGGACACTGACCCTCACTGGGAGACAGATCTCTCACACGGACACTGACCCTCACTGGGGGACAGACCTCTCACACGGACACTGACCCTCACTGGGGGACAGGTCACACACGGACACTGACCCTCACTGGGGGACAGGTCACACACGGACACTGACCCTCACTGAGGGACAGGTCACACACGGACACTGACCCTCACTGGGGGACAGGTCACACATGGACACTGACCCTCACTGGGGGACAGATCTCTCACACGGACACTGACGCTCACTGAGGGACAGGTCACACACGGACACTGACCCTCACTGGGAGACAGATCTCTCACAAGGACACTGACCCTCCCTGGGAGACAGATCTCTCACACGGACACTGACCCTCACTGAGGGACAGGTCACACACGGACACTGACCCTCACTGGGAGACAGATCTCTCACACGGACACTGACCCTCACTGGGAGACAGATCTCTCACACGGACACTGACCCTCACTGGAGGACAGGTCACACACGGACACTGACCCTCACTGGGAGACAGATCTCTCACACGGACACTGACCCTCACTGAGGGATAGGTCACACACGGACACTGACCCTCACTGGGAGACAGATCTATCACACGGACACTGACCCTCACTGAGGGACAGGTCACACACGGACACTGACCCTCACTGAGGGACAGGTCACACACGGACACTGACCCTCACTGGGGGACAGGTCACACACAGACACTGACCCTCACTGGGGGACAGGTCACACACAGACACTGACCCTCACTGGGGGACAGGTCACACACGGACACTGACCCTCACTGAGGGACAGGTCACACACGGACACTGACCCTCACTTTGGGACAGGTCACACACGGACACTGACCCTCACTGGGGGACAGGTCACACACGGACACTGACTCTCCCTGGGAGACAGATCTCTCACACGGACACTGACCCTCACTGAGGAACAGGTCACACACGGACACTGACCCTCACTGGGAGACAGATCTCTCACACGGACACTGACCCTCATTGGGAGACAGATCTCTCACACGGACACTGACCCTCACTGGGGGACAGGTCACACACGGACACTGACCCTCACTGGGAGACAGATCTCTCACACGGACACTGACCCTCACTGAGGGATAGGTCACACACGGACACTGACCCTCACTGGGAGACAGATCTTTCACACGGACACTGACCCTCACTGAGGGACAGGTCACACACGGACACTGACCTTCACTGGGGGACAGGTCACACACGGACACTGACTCTCACTGGGGGACAGGTCACACACGGACACTGACCCGCACTGGGAGACAGATCTCTCACACGGGCACTGACCCTCACTGGGGGACAGGTCACACACGGACACTGACCCTCACTGGGAGACAGATCTCTCACACAGACACTGAACCTCACTGGGGGACAGGTCACACACGGACACTGACCCTCACTGGGAGACAGCTCTCTCACACGGACACTGACCCTCACTGGGAGACAGGTCACAGACGGACACTGACCCTCACTGGGGGACAGGTCACACACGGACACTGACCCTCACTGGGGGACAGGTCACACACGGACACTGACCCTCACTGGGGGACAGGTCACACACGGACACTGACCCTCACTGGGAGACAGATCTCTCACACGGACAATGACCCTCACTGGGGGACAGGTCACACACGGACACTGACCCTCACTGGGGGACAGGTCACACACGGACACTGACCCTCACTGGGAGACAGATCTCTCACACGGACACTGACCCTCACTGGGAGACAGATCTCACACACGGACACTGACCCTCACTGAGGGACAGGTCACACACGGACACTGACCCTCACTGGGAGACAGTTCACACACGGACACTGACCCTCACTGGGGGACAGGTCACACACGGACACTGACCCTCACTGGGAGACAGGTCACACCCGGACACTGACCCTCACTGGGGGACAGGTCACACACGGACACTGACCCTCACTGGGGGACAGGTCACACACGGACACTGACCCTCACTGGGGGACAGGTCACACACGGACACTGACCCTCACTGGGGGACAGGTCACACACGGACACTGACACTCATTGGGAGACAGATCTCTCACACGGACACTGACCCTCACTGGTGGACAGGTCACACACGGACACTGACCCTCACTGGGAGTCAGATCTCTCACACGGACACTGACCCTCACTGGGGGACAGGTCACACACGGACACTGACCCTCACTGGGAGACAGATCTCTCACACGGACACTGACCCTCACTGGGGGACAGGTCACACACGGACACTGACCCTCACTGGGAGACAGATCTCTCACACAGACACTGACCCTCACTGGGGGACAGGTCACACACGGACACTGACCCTCACTGGGGGACAGGTCACACACGGACACTGACCCTCACTGGGAGACAGATCTCTCACACGGACACTGACCCTCACTGGGAGACAGATCTCACACACGGACACTGACCCTCACTGAGGGACAGGTCACACACAGACACTGACCCTCACTGGGAGACAGGTCACACACGGACACTGACCCTCACTGGGGGACAGGTCACACACGGACACTGACCCTCACTGGGAGACAGGTCACACACGGACACTGACCCTCACTGGGGGACAGGTCACACACGGACACTGACCCTCACTGGGGGACAGGTCACACACGGACACTGACCCTCACTGGGGGACAGGTCACACACGGACACTGACCCTCACTGGGGGACAGGTCACACACGGACACTGACCCTGACTGGGAGACAGATCTCTCATACGGACACTGACCCTCACTGGGGGACAGGTCACACACGGACACTGACCCTCACTGGGGGAGGGAACTCTCACACGGACACTGACCCTCACTGGCGGACAGGTCACACACGGACACTGACCCTCACTGGGAGACAGATCTCTCACACGGACACTGACCCTCACTGGGGGACAGGTCACACACGGACACTGACCCTCACTGGGAGACAGATCTCTCACACGGACACTGACCCTCACTGGGAGACAGGTCACAGACGGACACTGACCCTCACTGGGGGACATGTCACAGACGGACACTGACCCTCACTGGCGGACAGGTCACACACGGACACTGACCCTCACTGGGGGACAGGTCACACACGGACACTGACCCTCACTGGCGGACAGGTCACACACGGACACTGACCCTCACTGGGAGACAGATCTCTCACACGGACACTGACCCTCACTGGGGGACAGGTCACACACGGACACTGACCCTCACTGGGAGACAGATCTCTCACACGGACACTGACCCTCACTGGGAGACAGGTCACAGACGGACACTGACCCTAACTGGGGGACATGTCACAGACGGACACTGACCCTCACTGGGAGACAGATCTCTCACACAGACACTGACCCTCACTGGGAGACAGATCTCTCACACAGACACTGACCCTCACTGGGGGACAGGTCACACACGGACACTGACCCTCACTGGGAGACAGATCTCACACACGGACACTGACCCTCACTGGGGGACAGGTCACAGACGGACACTGACCCTCACTGGGGGACAGGTCACAGACGGACACTGACCCTCACTGGGAGACAGGTCACACACGGACACTGACCCTCAGTGGGAGACAGATCTCTCACACGGACACTGACCCTCACTGGGAGACAGATCTCTCACACGGACACTGACCCTCACTGGGGGACAGGTCACACACGGACACTGACCCTCACTGGGGGACAGGTCACACCCGGACACTGACCCTCACTGGGGGACAGGTCACACACGGACACTGACCCTCACTGAGGGACAGGTCACACATGGACACTGACCCTCACTGAGGGACAGGTCACACACGGACACTGACCCTCACTGGGGGACAGGTCACACATGGACACTGACCCTCACTGGGGGACAGATCTCTCACACGGACACTGACCCTCACTGAGGGACAGGTCACACATGGACACTGACCCTCACTGGGAGACAGATCTCTCACACGGACACTGACCCTCCCTGGGAGACAGATCTCTCAGATGGACACTGACCCTTTCTGAGGGACAGGTCACACACGGACACTGACCCTCACTGGGAGACAGATCTCACACACAGACACTGACCCTCACTGAGGGACAGGTCACACACGGACACTGACCCTCACTGGGAGACAGGTCACACACGGACACTGACCCTCACTGGGGGACAGGTCACACACGGACACTGACCCTCACTGGGAGACAGGTCACACACGGACACTGACCCTCACTGGGGGACAGGTCACACACGGACACTGACCCTCACTGGGGGACAGGTCACACACGGACACTGACCCTCACTGGGGGACAGATCTCTCACACGGACACTGACCCTCACTGGGGGACAGGTCACACACGGACACTGACCCTCACTGGGGGACAGGTCACACACGGACACTGACCCTCACTGGGAGACAGATCTCTCACACGGACACTGACCCTCACTGGTGGACAGGTCACACACGGACACTGACCCTCACTGGGAGTCAGATCTCTCACACGGACACTGACCCTCACTGGGAGACAGGTCACAGACGGACACTGACCCTCACTGGGGGACAGGTCACACACCGACACTGACCCTCACTGGGGGACAGGTCACAGACGGACACTGACCCTCACTGCGGGAGAGATTTCTCACACGGACACTGACCCTCACTGGGGGACAGGTCACACACGGACACTGACCCTCACTGGGGGACAGGTCACAGACGGACACTGACCCTCACTGCGGGAGGGAACTCTCACACGGACACTGACCCTCACTGGGGAACAGGTCACACACGGACACTGACCCTCACTGGGGGACAGGTCACACACGGATACTGACCCTCACTGGGAGACAGATCTCTCACATGGACACTGACCCTCACTGGGAGACAGATCTCTCACACGGACACTGACCCTCAGTGGGGGACAGGTCACACACGGACACTGACCCTCACTGGGAGACAGATCTCTCACACGGACACTGACCCTGACTGGGGGACAGGTCACACACGGACACTGACCCTCACTGGGGGACAGGTCACAGACGGACACTGACCCTCACTGGGGGACAGGTCACACACGGACACTGACCCTCACTGGGGGACAGGTCACAGACGGGCACTGACCCTCACTGGGAGACAGATCTCTCACACGGACACTGATCCTCACTGGCAGACAGGTCACACACGGACACTGACCCTCACTGGGGGACAGGTCACACACAGACACTGACCCTCTCTGGGAGACATATCTCTCACACGGACACTGACCCTCACTGGGGGACAGGCCACACACGGACACTTACCCTTACTGGGGGACAGGTCACACACGGACACTGACCTTCACTGGGGGACAGGTCACACACGGACACTGACCCTCACTGGGAGACAGATCTCTCACACGGGCACTGACCCTCACTGGGGGACAGGTCACACACGGACACTGACCCTCACTGGGGGACAGGTCACACACGGACACTGACCCTCACTGGGAGACAGGTCACACACGGACACTGACCCTCACTGGGGGACAGGTCACACACGGACACTGACCCTCACTGGGAGACAGATCTCTCACACGGATACTGACCCTCACTGGGGGACAGGTCACACACAGACACTGACCCTCACTGGGAGACAGATCTCTCACACGGACACTGACCCTCACTGGGAATCAGATCTCTCACACGGACACTGACCCTCACTGGGGGACAGATCTCTCACACGGACACTGACCCTCACTGGGGGACAGGTCACACGGACACTGACCCTCACTGGTGGACAGGTCACACACGGACACTGACCCTCACTGAGGGACAGGTCACACACGGACACTGACCCTCACTGAGGGACAGGTCACACACGGACACTGACCCTCACTGAGGGACAGGTCACACACGGACACTGACCCTCACTGGGGGACAGGTCACACATGGACACTGACCCTCCCTGGGGGACAGATCTCTCACACGGACACTGACCCTCCCTGGGAGACAGATCTCTCACACGGACACTGACCCTCACTGGGAGACAGGTCACACACGGACACTGACCCTCACTGGGAGACAGATCTCTCACACGGACACTGACCCTCACTGGGGGACAGGTCACACATGGACACTGACCCTCACTGGGAGACAGATCTCTCACACGGACACTGACCCTCACTGAGGGATAGGTCACACACGGACACTGACCCTCACTGGGAGACAGGTCACACACGGACACTGACCCTCACTGGGGGACAGGTCACACACGGACACTGACCCTCACTGGGAGACAGATCTCTCACACGGATACTGACCCTCACTGGGGGACAGGTCACAGACGGACACTGACCCTCACTGGGAGACAGATCTCTCACACGGACACTGACCCTCACTGGGGGACAGGTCACAGACGGACACTGACCTTCACTGGGAGACAGATCTCTCACACGGACACTGACCCTCACTGGGGGACAGGTCACACACGGACACTGACCCTCACTGGGGGACAGGTCACACACGGACACTGACCCTCACTGGGAGACAGATCTCTCACACGGACACTGACCCTCACTGGCAGACTGGTCACACACGGACACTGACCCTCACTGGCGGACTGGTCACACACGGACACTGACCCTCACTGGGGGACAGGTCACACACAGACACTGACCCTCACTGGGAGACAGATCTCTCACACGGACACTGACCCTCACTGGGAGACAGATCTCTCACACGGACACTGACCCTCACTGGGGGACAGACCTCTCACACGGACACTGACCCTCACTGGGGGACAGGTCACACACGGACACTGACCCTCACTGGGGGACAGGTCACACACGGACACTGACCCTCACTGAGGGACAGGTCACACACGGACACTGACCCTCACTGGGGGACAGGTCACACATGGACACTGACCCTCACTGGGGGACAGATCTCTCACACGGACACTGACGCTCACTGAGGGACAGGTCACACACGGACACTGACCCTCACTGGGAGACAGATCTCTCACAAGGACACTGACCCTCCCTGGGAGACAGATCTCTCACACGGACACTGACCCTCACTGAGGGACAGGTCACACACGGACACTGACCCTCACTGGGAGACAGATCTCTCACACGGACACTGACCCTCACTGGGAGACAGATCTCTCACACGGACACTGACCCTCACTGGAGGACAGGTCACACACGGACACTGACCCTCACTGGGAGACAGATCTCTCACACGGACACTGACCCTCACTGAGGGATAGGTCACACACGGACACTGACCCTCACTGGGAGACAGATCTATCACACGGACACTGACCCTCACTGAGGGACAGGTCACACACGGACACTGACCCTCACTGAGGGACAGGTCACACACGGACACTGACCCTCACTGGGGGACAGGTCACACACAGACACTGACCCTCACTGGGGGACAGGTCACACACAGACACTGACCCTCACTGGGGGACAGGTCACACACGGACACTGACCCTCACTGAGGGACAGGTCACACACGGACACTGACCCTCACTTTGGGACAGGTCACACACGGACACTGACCCTCACTGGGGGACAGGTCACACACGGACACTGACTCTCCCTGGGAGACAGATCTCTCACACGGACACTGACCCTCACTGAGGAACAGGTCACACACGGACACTGACCCTCACTGGGAGACAGATCTCTCACACGGACACTGACCCTCACTGGGAGACAGATCTCTCACACGGACACTGACCCTCACTGGGGGACAGGTCACACACGGACACTGACCCTCACTGGGAGACAGATCTCTCACACGGACACTGACCCTCACTGAGGGATAGGTCACACACGGACACTGACCCTCACTGGGAGACAGATCTCTCACACGGACACTGACCCTCACTGAGGGACAGGTCACACACGGACACTGACCTTCACTGGGGGACAGGTCACACACGGACACTGACTCTCACTGGGGGACAGGTCACACACGGACACTGACCCTCACTGGGAGACAGATCTCTCACACGGGCACTGACCCTCACTGGGGGACAGGTCACACACGGACACTGACCCTCACTGGGAGACAGATCTCTCACACAGACACTGAACCTCACTGGGGGACAGGTCACACACGGACACTGACCCTCACTGGGAGACAGCTCTCTCACACGGACACTGACCCTCACTGGGAGACAGGTCACAGACGGACACTGACCCTCACTGGGGGACAGGTCACACACGGACACTGACCCTCACTGGGGGACAGGTCACACACGGACACTGACCCTCACTGGGGGACAGGTCACACACGGACACTGACCCTCACTGGGAGACAGATCTCTCACACGGACACTGACCCTCACTGGGGGACAGGTCACACACGGACACTGACCCTCACTGGGGGACAGGTCACACACGGACACTGACCCTCACTGGGAGACAGATCTCTCACACGGACACTGACCCTCACTGGGAGACAGATCTCACACACGGACACTGACCCTCACTGAGGGACAGGTCACACACGGACACTGACCCTCACTGGGAGACAGTTCACACACGGACACTGACCCTCACTGGGGGACAGGTCACACACGGACACTGACCCTCACTGGGAGACAGGTCACACACGGACACTGACCCTCACTGGGGGACAGGTCACACACGGACACTGACCCTCACTGGGGGACAGGTCACACACGGACACTGACCCTCACTGGGGGACAGGTCACACACGGACACTGACCCTCACTGGGAGACAGATCTCTCACACGGACACTGACCCTCACTGGGGGACAGGTCACACACGGACACTGACCCTCACTGGGGGACAGGTCACACACGGACACTGACCCTCACTGGGAGACAGATCTCTCACACGGACACTGACCCTCACTGGGGGACAGGTCACACACGGACACTGACCCTCACTGGGGGACAGGTCACACACGGACACTGACCCTCATTGGGAGACAGATCTCTCACACGGACACTGACCCTCACTGGTGGACAGTTCACACACGGACACTGACCCTCACTGGGAGTCAGATCTCTCACACGGACACTGACCCTCACTGGGGGACAGGTCACACACGGACACTGACCCTCACTGGGAGACAGATCTCTCACACGGACACTGACCCTCACTGGGGGACAGGTCACACACGGACACTGACCCTCACTGGGAGACAGATCTCTCACACAGACACTGACCCTCACTGGGGGACAGGTCACACACGGACACTGACCCTCACTGGGAGACAGCTCTCTCACACGGACACTGACCCTCACTGGGAGACAGGTCACAGACGGACACTGACCCTCACTGGGGGACAGGTCACACACGGACACTGACCCTCACTGGGGGACAGGTCACACACGGACACTGACCCTCACTGGGGGACAGGTCACACACGGACACTGACCCTCACTGGGAGACAGATCTCTCACACGGACACTGACCCTCACTGGGGGACAGGTCACACACGGACACTGACCCTCACTGGGAGACAGATCTCTCACACGGACACTGACCCTCACTGGGGGACAGCTCTCTCACACGGACACTGACCCTCACTGGGAGACAGGTCACAGACGGACACTGACCCTCACTGGGGGACAGGTCACACACGGACACTGACCCTCACTGGGGGACAGGTCACACACGGACACTGACCCTCACTGGGGGACAGGTCACACATGGACACTGACCCTCACTGGGAGACAGATCTCTCACACGGACACTGACCCTCACTGGGGGACAGGTCACACACGGACACTGACCCTCACTGGGGGACAGGTCACACACGGACACTGACCCTCACTGGGAGACAGATCTCTCACACGGACACTGACCCTCACTGGGAGACAGATCTCACACACGGACACTGACCCTCACTGAGGGACAGGTCACACACGGACACTGACCCTCACTGGGAGACAGTTCACACACGGACACTGACCCTCACTGGGGGACAGGTCACACACGGACACTGACCCTCACTGGGAGACAGGTCACACACGGACACTGACCCTCACTGGGGGACAGGTCACACACGGACACTGACCCTCACTGGGGGACAGGTCACACACGGACACTGACCCTCACTGGGGGACAGGTCACACACGGACACTGACCCTCACTGGGAGACAGATCTCTCACACGGACACTGACCCTCACTGGGGGACAGGTCACACACGGACACTGACCCTCACTGGGGGACAGGTCACACACGGACACTGACCCTCACTGGGAGACAGATCTCTCACACGGACACTGACCCTCACTGGGGGACAGGTCACACACGGACACTGACCCTCACTGGGGGACAGGTCACACACGGACACTGACCCTCATTGGGAGACAGATCTCTCACACGGACACTGACCCTCACTGGTGGACAGTTCACACACGGACACTGACCCTCACTGGGAGTCAGATCTCTCACACGGACACTGACCCTCACTGGGGGACAGGTCACACACGGACACTGACCCTCACTGGGAGACAGATCTCTCACACGGACACTGACCCTCACTGGGGGACAGGTCACACACGGACACTGACCCTCACTGGGAGACAGATCTCTCACACAGACACTGACCCTCACTGGGGGACAGGTCACACACGGACACTGACCCTCACTGGGGGACAGGTCACACACGGACACTGACCCTCACTGGGGGACAGGTCACACACGGACACTGACCCTCACTGGGGGACTGGTCACACACGGACACTGACCCTCACTGGGGGACAGGTCACACACGGACACTGACCCTGACTCGGAGACAGATCTCTCATACGGACACTGACCCTCACTGGGGGACAGGTCACACACGGACACTGACCCTCACTGGGGGAGGGAACTCTCACACGGACACTGACCCTCACTGGCGGACAGGTCACACACGGACACTGACCCTCACTGGGAGACAGATCTCTCACACGGACACTGACCCTCACTGGGGGACAGGTCACACACGGACACTGACCCTCACTGGGAGACAGATCTCTCACACGGACACTGACCCTCACTGGGAGACAGGTCACAGACGGACACTGACCCTCACTGGGGGACATGTCACAGACGGACACTGACCCTCACTGGCGGACAGGTCACACACGGACACTGACCCTCACTGGGGGACAGGTCACACACGGACACTGACCCTCACTGGCGGACAGGTCACACACGGACACTGACCCTCACTGGGAGACAGATCTCTCACACGGACACTGACCCTCACTGGGGGACAGGTCACACACGGACACTGACCCTCACTGGGAGACAGATCTCTCACACGGACACTGACCCTCACTGGGAGACAGGTCACAGACGGACACTGACCCTAACTGGGGGACATGTCACAGACGGACACTGACCCTCACTGGGAGACAGATCTCTCACACAGACACTGACCCTCACTGGGAGACAGATCTCTCACACAGACACTGACCCTCACTGGGGGACAGGTCACACACGGACACTGACCCTCACTGGGAGACAGATCTCACACACGGACACTGACCCTCACTGGGGGACAGGTCACAGACGGACACTGACCCTCACTGGGGGACAGGTCACAGACGGACACTGACCCTCACTGGGAGACAGGTCACACACGGACACTGACCCTCAGTGGGAGACAGATCTCTCACACGGACACTGACCCTCACTGGGAGACAGATCTCTCACACGGACACTGACCCTCACTGGGGGACAGGTCACACACGGACACTGACCCTCACTGGGGGACAGGTCACACCCGGACACTGACCCTCACTGGGGGACAGGTCACACACTGACACTGACCCTCACTGAGGGACAGGTCACACATGGACACTGACCCTCACTGAGGGACAGGTCACACACGGACACTGACCCTCACTGGGGGACAGGTCACACATGGACACTGACCCTCACTGGGGGACAGATCTCTCACACGGACACTGACCCTCACTGAGGGACAGGTCACACATGGACACTGACCCTCACTGGGAGACAGATCTCTCACACGGACACTGACCCTCCCTGGCAGACAGATCTCTCAGATGGACACTGACCCTTTCTGAGGGACAGGTCACACACGGACACTGACCCTCACTGGGAGACAGATCTCACACACAGACACTGACCCTCACTGAGGGACAGGTCACACACGGACACTGACCCTCACTGGGAGACAGGTCACACACGGACACTGACCCTCACTGGGGGACAGGTCACACACGGACACTGACCCTCACTGGGAGACAGGTCACACACGGACACTGACCCTCACTGGGGGACAGGTCACACACGGACACTGACCCTCACTGGGGGACAGGTCACACACGGACACTGACCCTCACTGGGGGACAGATCTCTCACACGGACACTGACCCTCACTGGGGGACAGGTCACACACGGACACTGACCCTCACTGGGGGACAGGTCACACACGGACACTGACCCTCACTGGGAGACAGATCTCTCACACGGACACTGACCCTCACTGGTGGACAGGTCACACACGGACACTGACCCTCACTGGGAGTCAGATCTCTCACACGGACACTGACCCTCACTGGGAGACAGGTCACAGACGGACACAGACCCTCACTGGGGGACAGGTCACACACCGACACTGACCCTCACTGGGGGACAGGTCACAGACGGACACTGACCCTCACTGCGGGAGGGAACTCTCACACGGACACTGACCCTCACTGGGGAACAGGTCACACACGGACACTGACCCTCACTGGGGGACAGGTCACACACGGATACTGACCCTCACTGGGAGACAGATCTCTCACATGGACACTGACCCTCACTGGGAGACAGATCTCTCACACGGACACTGACCCTCAGTGGGGGACAGGTCACACACGGACACTGACCCTCACTGGGAGACAGATCTCTCACACGGACACTGACCCTGACTGGGGGACAGGTCACACACGGACACTGACCCTCACTGGGGGACAGGTCACAGACGGACACTGACCCTCACTGGGGGACAGGTCACACACGGACACTGACCCTCACTGGGGGACAGGTCACAGACGGGCACTGACCCTCACTGGGAGACAGATCTCTCACACGGACACTGATCCTCACTGGCAGACTGGTCACACACGGACACTGACCCTCACTGGGGGACAGGTCACACACGGACACTGACCCTCTCTGGGAGACATATCTCTCACACGGACACTGACCCTCACTGGGAGACAGATCTCTCACACGGACACTGACCCTCACTGGGGGACAGGCCACACACGGACACTTACCCTTACTGGGGGACAGGTCACACACGGACACTGACCTTCACTGGGGGACAGGTCACACACGGACACTGACCCTCACTGGGAGACAGATCTCTCACACGGGCACTGACCCTCACTGGGGGACAGGTCACACACGGACACTGACCCTCACTGGGGGACAGGTCACACACGGACACTGACCCTCACTGGGAGACAGATCTCTCACACGGACACTGAACCTCACTGGGGGACAGGTCACACACGGACACTGACCCTCACTGGGAGACAGCTCTCTCACACGGACACTGACCCTCACTGGGAGACAGGTCACAGACGGACACTGACCCTCACTGGGGGACAGGTCACACACGGACACTGACCCTCACTGGGGGACAGGTCACACACGGACACTGACCCTCACTGGGGGACAGGTCACACACGGACACTGACCCTCACTGGGAGACAGATCTCACACACGGACACTGACCCTCACTGAGGGACAGGTCACACACGGACACTGACCCTCACTGGGAGACAGGTCACACACGGACACTGACCCTCACTGGGGGACAGGTCACACACGGACACTGACCCTCACTGGGAGACAGGTCACACACGGACACTGACCCTCACTGGGGGACAGGTCACACACGGACACTGACCCTCACTGGGGGACAGGTCACACACGGACACTGACCCTCACTGGGGGACAGGTCACACACGGACACTGACCCTCACTGGGAGACAGATCTCTCACACGGACACTGACCCTCACTGGGGGACAGGTCACACACGGACACTGACCCTCACTGGGGGACAGGTCACACACGGACACTGACCCTCACTGGGAGACAGATCTCTCACACGGACACTGACCCTCACTGGGGGACAGGTCACACACGGACACTGACCCTCACTGGGGGACAGGTCACACACGGACACTGACCCTCACTGGGAGACAGATCTCTCACACGGACACTGACCCTCACTGGTGGACAGGTCACAAACGGACACTGACCCTCACTGGGAGTCAGATCTCTCACACGGACACTGACCCTCACTGGGGGACAGGTCACACACGGACACTGACCCTCACTGGGAGAGATCTCTCACACAGACACTGACCCTCACTGGGGGACAGGTCACACACGGACACTGACCCTCACTGGGAGACAGATCTCTCACACGGACACTGACCCTCACTGGGGGACAGGTCACTCACGGACACTGACCCTCACTGGGGGACAGGTCACACACGGACACTGACCCTCACTGGGAGACAGATCTCACACACGGACACTGACCCTCACTGAGGGACAGGTCACACACAGACACTGACCCTCACTGGGAGACAGGTCACACACGGACACTGACCCTCACTGGGGGACAGGTCACACACGGACACTGACCCTCACAGGGAGACAGGTCACACACGGACACTGACCCTCACTGGGGGACAGGTCACACACGGACACTGACCCTCACTGGGAGACAGATCTCTCACACGGACACTGACCCTCACTGGGGGACAGGTCACACACGGACACTGACCCTCACTGGGGGACAGGTCACACACGGACACTGACCCTCACTGGGAGACAGATCTCTCACACGGACACTGACCCTCACTGGGAGACATATCTCACACACGGACACTGACCCTCACTGAGGGACAGGTCACACACGGACACTGACCCTCACTGGGAGACAGGTCACACACGGACACTGACCCTCACTGGGGGACAGGTCACACACGGACACTGACCCTCACTGGGAGACAGGTCACACACGGACACTGACCCTCACTGGGGGACAGGTCACACACGGACACTGACCCTCACTGGGGGACAGGTCACACACGGACACTGACCCTCACTGGGGGACAGGTCACACACGGACACTGACCCTCACTGGGAGACAGATCTCTCACACGGACACTGACCCTCACTGGGGGACAGGTCACACACGGACACTGACCCTCACTGGGGGACAGGTCACACACGGACACTGACCCTCACTGGGAGACAGATCTCTCACACGGACACTGACCCTCACTGGGGGACAGGTCACACACGGACACTGACCCTCTCTGGGGGACAGGTCACACACGGACACTGACCCTCACTGGGAGACAGATCTCTCACACGGACACTGACCCTCACTGGTGGACAGGTCACACACGGACACTGACCCTCACTGGGAGTCAGATCTCTCACACGGACACTGACCCTCACTGTGGGACAGGTCACACACGGACACTGACCCTCACTGGGAGACAGATCTCTCAGACGGACACTGACCCTCACTGGGGGACAGGTCACACACGGAAACTGACCCTCACTGGGAGACAGATCTCTCACACGGACACTGACCCTCACTGGGGGACAGGTCACACACGGACACTGACCCTCACTGGGGGACAGGTCACACACGGACACTGACCCTCACTGGGAGACAGATCTCTCACACGGACACTGACCCTCACTGGGAGACAGATCTCACACACGGACACTGACCCTCACTGAGGGACAGGTCACACACAGACACTGACCCTCACTGGGAGACAGGTCACACACGGACACTGACCCTCACTGGGAGACAGGTCACACACGGACACTGACCCTCACTGGGGGACAGGTCACACACGGACACTGACCCTCACTGGGGGACAGGTCACACACGGACACTGACCCTCACTGGGGGACAGGTCACACACGGACACTGACCCTGACTGGGAGACAGATCTCTCATACGGACAGTGACCCTCACTGGGGGACAGGTCACACACGGACACTGACCCTCACTGGGGGACAGGTCACACACGGACACTGACCCTCACTGGCGGACAGGTCACACACGGACACTGACCCTCACTGGGAGACAGATCTCTCACACGGACACTGACCCTCACTGGGGGACAGGTCACACACGGACACTGACCCTCACTGGGAGACAGATCTCTCACACGGACACTGACCCTCACTGGGAGACAGGTCACAGACGGACACTGACCCTCACTGGGGGACATGTCACAGACGGACACTGACCCTCACTGGGGGACAGGTCACACACGGACACTGACCCTCACTGGGGGACAGGTCACACACGGACACTGACCCTCACTGGGAGACAGATCTCTCACACGGACACTGACCCTCACTGGTGGACAGGTCACACACGGACACTGACCCTCACTGGGAGTCAGATCTCTCACACGGACACTGACCCTCACTGTGGGACAGGTCACACACGGACACTGACCCTCACTGGGAGACAGATCTCTCAGACGGACACTGACCCTCACTGGGGGACAGGTCACACACGGACACTGACCCTCACTGGGAGACAGATCTCTCAGACGGACACTGACCCTCACTGGGGGACAGGTCACACACGGACACTGACCCTCACTGGGGGACAGGTCACACACGGACACTGACCCTCACTGGGAGACAGATCTCTCACACGGACACTGACCCTCATTGGGAGACAGATCTCACACACGGACACTGACCCTCACTGAGGGACAGGTCACACACAGACACTGACCCTCACTGGGAGACAGGTCACACACGGACACTGACCCTCACTGGGAGACAGGTCACACACGGACACTGACCCTCACTGGGGGACAGGTCACACACGGACACTGACCCTCACTGGGGGACAGGTCACACACGGACACTGACCCTCACTGGGGGACAGGTCACACATGGACACTGACCCTGACTGGGAGACAGATCTCTCATACGGACACTGACCCTCACTGGGGGACAGGTCACACACGGACACTGACCCTCACTGGGGGACAGGTCACACACGGACACTGACCCTCACTGGCGGACAGGTCACACACGGACACTGACCCTCACTGGGAGACAGATCTCTCACACGGACACTGACCCTCACTGGGAGACAGATCTCTCACACGGACACTGACCCTCACTGGGAGACAGGTCACAGACGGACACTGACCCTCACTGGGGGACATGTCACAGACGGACACTGACCCTCACTGGGGGACAGGTCACACACAGACACTGACCCTCACTGGGGGACAGGTCACACACGGACACTGACCCTCACTGGCGGACAGGTCACACACGGACACTGACCCTCACTGGGAGACAGATCTCTCACACGGACACTGACCCTCACTGGGGGACAGGTCACACACGGACACTGACCCTCACTGGGAGACAGATCTCTCACACGGACACTGACCCTCACTGGGAGACAGGTCACAGACGGACACTGACCCTAACTGGGGGACATGTCACAGACGGACACTGACCCTCACTGGGAGACAGATCTCTCACAGAGACACTGACCCTCACTGGGAGACAGATCTCTCACACAGACACTGACCCTCACTGGGGGACAGGTCACACACGGACACTGACCCTCACTGGGAGACAGATCTCACACACGGACACTGACCCTCACTGGGGGACAGGTCACAGACGGACACTGACCCTCACTGGGGGACAGGTCACAGACGGACACTGACCCTCACTGGGAGACAGGTCACACACGGACACTGACCCTCAGTGGGAGACAGATCTCTCACACGGACACTGACCCTCACTGGGAGACAGATCTCTCACACGGACACTGACCCTCACTGGGGGACAGGTCACACACGGACACTGACCCTCACTGGGGGACAGGTCACACCCGGACACTGACCCTCACTGGGGGACAGGTCACACACGGACACTGACCCTCACTGAGGGACAGGTCACACATGGACACTGACCCTCACTGAGGGACAGGTCACACACGGACACTGACCCTCACTGGGGGACAGGTCACACATGGACACTGACCCTCACTGGGGGACAGATCTCTCACACGGACACTGACCCTCACTGAGGGACAGGTCACACATGGACACTGACCCTCACTGGGAGACAGATCTCTCACACGGACACTGACCCTCCCTGGGAGACAGATCTCTCAGATGGACACTGACCCTTTCTGAGGGACAGGTCACACACGGACACTGACCCTCACTGGGAGACAGATCTCTCACACGGACACTGACCCTCACTGGGAGACAGATCTCTCACACGGACACTGACCCTCACTGGGGGACAGGTCACACACGGACACTGACCCTCACTGGGAGACAGATCTCTCACACGGACACTGACCCTCACTGAGGGATAGGTCACACACGGACACTGACCCTCACTGGGAGACAGATCTCTCACACGGACACTGACCCTCACTGAGGGATAGGTCACACACGGACACTGACCCTCACTGGGGGACAGATCTCTCACACGGACACTGACCCTCACTGAGGGATAGGTCACACACGGACACTGACCCTCACTGGGGGACAGATCTCTCACACGGACACTGACCCTCACTGGGGGACAGATCTCTCACACGGACACTGTTCCTCACTGGGGGACAGGTTACAGACGGACACTGACCCTCACTGGGAGACAGATCTCTCACACGAACACTGACCCTCACTGGGGGACAGGTCACACACGGACACTGACCGTCACTGAGGGACAGGTCACACACGGACACTGACCCTCACTGGGGGACAGGTCACACACGGACACTGACCCTCACTGGGGGACAGGTCACAGACGGACACTGACCCTCACTGGGGGACAGGTCACACACGGACACTGACCCTCACTGGGGGCAGGTCACACACGGACACTGACCCTCACTGGGGGACAGGTCACAGACGGACACTGACCCTCACTGAGGGACAGGTCACACACGGACTCACACATCCCCCCTCCCCCGGTGCCCACACTCCCACTAATTTCCACGCCTCCCACAATGCTGGGTTCTTCTTCCACCACCTCTGTCTCCAAAACTATGTCTTTGACACGGGCTCTCCGGCCCACACTGATGACCCCTTCTCCAGTCTTCAGCCCTCCTCCACCTCCTGGACACCCCTCCCTGGTCTTCTGCCTGCTCTGGACCTTTTCATTGCCAACTGTTGACAGGACATCAACAGTCTCGACTTCAACACTCCTCTCTCCAATTCCAACCTCACTCCTGAATGCTCGGCTCTCCACTCCCTCCGCACTAATCGTAACCTCACCATCAAACCCGCAGGTAAGGAAGGTGCTGTAGTAATCTGGCGTACTGACCTCTACCTTGCTGAGGCCCAGCGCCGACTCTCAGACACATCCTCTTACCTCTCAAACAGGATCCACTAAATAGCACCAGGCTGTTGTCTCCCACACCATCACTAACCTTATTAACTGGGGATCTCCCATCCACCGCCACCAACCTCTTTGTTCCCGCGCCCTGTACCTCCGTTTCTGCCTCCTGCTCGACATCCACAAACCTGCTTATCCAGTTAGGCCCATTGTTTCAGCTTGTTCCTGCTCCACTGAACTCGTATCTGCAAACCTCAACTCTGTCTTATCCCCCCTCCCCAGTTCAGCCCCTTCCTACCTACATCCGTGACACCTCACACACTCTCGATCTTGTCAGTGATTTCTGGTTCCCTCCCCCCATCATCTTATTTTCAGTATGATGCCCGGTCCCTGTCCACCTCCACCCCCAGCAGCAAGGCCTCAAAGCTCTCCGTTTTTTTTCTGGACTCCAGACCCAGCCAGTTTCCCTCCACCACCACTCTCCTCTGCCTAGTGGAACTTGTCTTCACTCTAGGTAATTTCTACTTTGGCTCCTCCCACTTCCTTCAAACAAAAGGTGTAGTCATGGAACTCACAAGGGTCCCAGCTATGCCTGCCTTTTTGTTGGCTACGTGGAACAGTTTGTGTTCCAAGCCCAGACTGGTGGCCGGCTTCCATTTTTCCTACGCTACATCAATGCCTGCGTTGGTGCTGCTTCCTGCACCCATGCAGAACTCATCAACTTTGCCTCCAACTTCCACCCTGCCCTCAAATTTACCTGGTCCATTTCCAACCCCTCCCTCCCCTTTCTCGATCTCACTGTCTCTATCTCTGGAGACAGCTTATCTACTATAAGCCTACAGACTCTCACAGCTACCTGGACTATTCCTCTTCCCACCCTGTCTCTTGCAAAAAGGCTATCCCCTTCTCACAGTTCCTCTGTCTCCGCTACATCCACTCTCAGAATGAGGCTTTTCATTCAAAGGAAATATCCTCCTTTTTCAAAGAACGGGGCTTCCCTTCCTCCACCATCAATGCTGCCCTCAACCACATCTCTTCCATTTCATGCACGCCTGCTCTTATCCCATCCCCTCATAACCCTCCCAGGGATAGGGTTGTCTTGTACTCATCTACCACCCCACCAGTCTCCATGTCCAGCACATAATTCTCTGGAACTTCTACCACCTCCAATGGGATCCCACCACCACTTTCTGCTTTGCACAGGGATTTCTCCCTTGTCCATTTGTCCCTCCCCACTGATCTCCCTCCTGGCACTTATCCCTGCAACTGGAACAAGTGCTACACCTGCCCCTACACCACCTCCCTCACTACCATCCAGGGCCCTGAACAGTCCTTCAGGTGAGGTTTTGTACTGTGTTCAGTGCTCCCAGTGTGGCCTCCTGTATATCGGTGAGACCTAATGTAGATCAGGAGATCACTTTGCCAAGCATCTGTCCGTTAGAGAAAGCAGGATCTCCCAGTGGCCACCCATTTTAATTCCACTTCCCATTCCGAATTGTCCATCCATGGCCTCCTCCACTGTCATGATGAGGCCACACTTGGGTCAGAGGAACAACACCTTATAACCTCCAACCTGGTGGCATGAACATCGGTTTCTGAAGCTTCCGGTAAACTCCCACCACCCCTTCACCATTTCCCATCCCCCTTTCCCTTGGTCACCCCATCTCCTCGCCCACCATCGCCCCTGTGGCACTCCTCCCCCCTTTTTCTTTCTTCCATAGCCTTCTGTCTCTTTCACTGATCAACTTCCCAGCTCCTCATCCCTCCGGTTTCACCCACCACCTCGTGATTCCCTCTCCCCTCTCCCACCTTTTAAATCCACTCCTCAGCTTTTTAACTCCAGTCCTGCCGAAGGGTTTCAGCCCGAAATGACGTCTGTACTATTTCCATAGATGCTACTTGGCCTCTCTCCTTCCCGCCTCCTCCCTCCTTTCCTCCCCTCTGACTCCCTCTCTTCCTCCCCCACACCCTCCTTTTGTCCTCCTTTTTCCATGTCTTCTTTCTCCCTTCCACCTCCCTCATTTCTTCCCCTCCCACCCTCATTTCTTTCCACCATCCCTCCTCCTTTCATCCCGTCCATCCCTCCCTTCTTCCCCCTCTGTCTTTCCTTTATCCCTATCCTCCTTTCTTCCCCCTCCCCTCAATTATTCCTCCTTCCTTTCTTCTCCCCTCTGTACTTTCATCACCCCTCCCTCATTTCTGCCAGCTCCATCCCCCTTTTCTTCACCCTCCCTCCTTTCTCTCCCCCTAGCATTCTTCCCCCTCACTCATTTCTTCCCTATCCCTCGACCTTCCTTTCCCTTGCCCCTTCTTTCCCCACCCTCTTCTTTCTTCCACTCCTCCCCTTTCTTCCCTCCTTCACCATCCATCCTTCGTTTCTTCCCCATCCCTTCCTCAATTATTTCACTCTCCTTCCTTTCTTCCTCTCCCCCTCTCTTACCCCACCCTCCCTTCTTCCCCCTCTCCCTCCTTTTTCCACTCTACCCCCATATTTCTCCCTTCCTGCCTCCTTCACCCGTCTCTCCATCACCTTCCTCCTTGCTAGCCCCACCCCCTCTCTTTTCATACCCTCCCTCCGCACCTTCTTACCCCTCCCTCCCCTTTTTCACATCACTCGCTTCTTCCCCCTTCCTTCCTTCCCTCCTTTCTCCCCTCCCTCTCTCTTTTCAACCCCTTCCTTTCCCGCTCCCTCCTATCTACTCTCACCTTCCTTTCCCCACCGCGCCCTGCCTATTTTCTCGCCCCTCCCTCTGCCCCAGTACGAGTTGTGCAGGCCACTGGCTCCCTCTGCCGATGCGGAACATCCTCGGACCCTGATGGCAATCTTGCCGGACCGCGCCGTGAACGGGCAGCAGTCTGCAGCGCCCACAGACCCTCGACCAGCAACCCCTCCCAACGGAGACCTCACCCCAGCCCGACTTGGAGAGGGGATTAAATCCCAGCACAACGCCCGGGGAATAATAAACGGACAGCAGGTCGGGGAGTGCCGGGGGAGGGGGAATAATAACCGGGCAGCAGGTCGGGGAGTGCCGGGGGAGGGGGAATAATAACCGGACAGCAGGCAGGGGGAGTGCCGGGGGAGGGGGAATAATAACGGACAGCAGGTCGGGGAGTGCCGGGGGAGGGGGAATAATAACCGGACAGCAGGTCGGGGAGTGCCGGGGGTGGGGGAATAATAACCGGACAGCAGGTCGGGGAGTGCCGGGGGAGGGGGAATAATAACCGGGCAGCAGGTCGGGGAGTGCCGGGGGAGGGGGAATAATAACCGGGCAGCAGGTCGGGGAGTGCCGGGGGAGGGGGAATAATAACCGGACAGCAGGTCGGGGAGTGCCGGGGGAGGGGGAATAATAACCGGACAGCAGGGCGGGGAGAGCCGGGGGAGGGGGAATAATAACCGGACCTGAGACAGGGGGAGTGCCGGGGGAGGGGGAATAATAACCGGACCTGAGGCAGGGGGAGTGCCGGGGGAGGGGGAATAATAACCGGACAGCAGGGCGGGGAGTGCCGGGGGAGGGGGAATAATAACCAGACAGCAGGCAGGCGGAGTGCCGGGAGAGGGGGAATAATAACCGGACAGCAGGCAGGGGAGTGCCGGGGGAGGGGGAATAATAGCCGGACAGCAGGTCGGGGAGTGCCGGGGGAGGGGGAATAATAACCGGACAGCAGGCAGGGGGAGTGCCGGGGGAGGGGGAATAATAACCGGACAGCAGGTCGGGGAGTGCCAGGGGAGGGGGAATAATAACCGGACAGCAGGGCGGGGAGTGCCGGGGGAGGGGGAATAATAACCGGACCTGAGGCAGGCGGAGTGCCGGGGGAGGGGGAATAATTACCGGACAGCAGGTCGGGGAGTGCCGGGGGAGGGGGAATAATAACTGGACAGCAGGCAGGGGCAGTGCCGGGGGAGGGGAATAATAACCGGACAGCAGGCAGGGGGAGTGCCGGGGGAGGGGGAATAATAACCGGACCTGAGGCAGGCGGAGTGCCGTGGGAGGGGGAATAATACCCGGACCTGAGGCAGGCGGAGTGCCGGGGGAGGGGGAATAATAACCGGACAGCAGGCAGGCGGAGTGCCGGGGGAGGGGGAATAGTAACCGGACAGCAGGCAGGGGAGTGCCGGGGGAGGGGGAATAATAACCGGACCTGAGACAGGGGGAGTGCCGGGGGAGGGGGAATAATAACCGGGCAGCAGGCAGGGGGAGTGCCGGGGGAGGGGGAATAATAACCGGACAGCAGGCAGGGGGAGTGCTTGGGGAGGGGGAATAATAACCGGACAGCAGGCAGGCGGAGTGCCGGGGGAGGGGGAATAATAACCGGACCTGAGACAGGGGGAGTGCCGGGGGAGGGGGAATAATAACCGGGCAGCAGGCAGGCGGAGTGCCAGGGGAGGGGGAATGCCGGGGGAGGGGGAATAATAACCGGACAGCAGGCAGAGGGAGTGCCGAGGGAGGGGGAATAATAACCGGACAGCAGGTCGGGGAGTGCCGGGGGAGGGGGAATAATAACCGGACAGCAGGTCGGGGAGTGCCGGAGGAGCGGGAATAATAACCGGACAGCAGGTCGGGGGAGTGGCGGGGGAGGGGGAATAATAACCGGACAGCAGGTCGGGGAGTGCCGGGGGAGGGGGAATAAGAACCGGACAGCAGGGCGGGGAGTGCCGGGGGAGGGGGAATAATAACCGGACAGCAGGCAGGCGGAGTGCCGAGGGAGGGGGAATAATAACCGGACAGCAGGCGGGGGAGTGCCGGTGGAGGGGGAATAATAACCGGACAGCAGGGCGGGGAGTGCCGGGGGAGGGGGAATAATAACTGGACAGCAGGGCGGGGAGTGCCGGGGGAGGGGGAATAATAACCGGACAGCAGGGCGGGGAGTGCCGGGGGAGGGGGAATAATAACCGGACAGCAGGGCGGGGAGTGCCGGGGGAGGGGGAATAATAAACGGACAGCAGGGCGGGGAGTGCCGGGGGAGGGGGAATAATAATCGGACAGCAGGGCGGGGAGTGCCGGGGGAGGGGGAATAATAACCGGACCTGAGACAGGGGGTGTGCCGGGGGAGGGGGAATAATAACCGGACCTGAGGCAGGGGGAGTGCCGGGGGAGGGGGAATAATAACCGGACAGCAGGGCGGGGAGTGCCGGGGGAGGGGGAATAATAACCGGACCTGAGACAGGGGGAGTGCCGGGGGAGGGGGAATAATAACCGGACCTGAGGCAGGGGGAGTGCCGGGGGAGGGGGAATAATAACCGGACAGCAGGGCGGGGAGTGCCGGCAAAGGGGGAATAATAACCGGACCTGAGGCAGGGGGAGTGCCGGGGGAGGGGGAATAATAACCGGACCTGAGGCAGGGGGAGTGCCGGGGGAGGGGGAATAATAACCGGACCTGAGGCAGGGGGAGTGCCGAGGGAGGGGGAATAATAACCGGACCTGAGGCAGGGGAAGTGCCGGGGGAGGGGGAATAGTAACTGGACAGCAGGCAGGGGGAGTGCCGGGGGAGGGGGAATAATAACCGGACAGCAGGGCGGGGAGTGCCGGGGGAGGGGGAATAATAACCAGACAGCAGGCAGGCGGAGTGCCGGGAGAGGGGGAATAATAACCGGACAGCAGGCAGGGGAGTGCCGGGGGAGGGGGAATAATAGCCGGACAGCAGGTCGGGGAGTGCCGGGGGAGGGGGAATAATAACCGGACAGCAGGCAGGGGGAGTGCCGGGGGAGGGGGAATAATAACCGGACAGCAGGTCGGGGAGTGCCAGGGGAGGGGGAATAATAACCGGACAGCAGGGCGGGGAGTGCCGGGGGAGGGGGAATAATAACCGGACCTGAGGCAGGCGGAGTGCCGGGGGAGGGGGAATAATTACCGGACAGCAGGTCGGGGAGTGCCGGGGGAGGGGGAATAATAACCGGACAGCAGGCAGGGGCAGTGCCGGGGGAGGGGAATAATAACCGGACAGCAGGCAGGGGGAGTGCCGGGGGAGGGGGAATAATAACCGGACCTGAGGCAGGCGGAGTGCCGTGGGAGGGGGAATAATACCCGGACCTGAGGCAGGCGGAGTGCCGGGGGAGGGGGAATAATAACCGGACAGCAGGCAGGCGGAGTGCCGGGGGAGGGGGAATAGTAACCGGACAGCAGGCAGGGGGAGTGCCGGGGGAGGGGGAATAATAACCGGACCTGAGACAGGGGGAGTGCCGGGGGAGGGGGAATAATAACCGGGCAGCAGGCAGGGGGAGTGCCGGGGGAGGGGGAATAATAACCGGACAGCAGGCAGGGGGAGTGCCGGGGGAGGGGGAATAATAACCGGACAGCAGGCAGGCGGAGTGCCGGGGGAGGGGGAATAATAACCGGACCTGAGACAGGGGGAGTGCCGGGGGAGGGGGAATAATAACCGGGCAGCAGGCAGGCGGAGTGCCAGGGGAGGGGGAATGCCGGGGGAGGGGGAATAATAACCGGACAGCAGGCAGAGGGAGTGCCGAGGGAGGGGGAATAATAACCGGACAGCAGGTCGGGGAGTGCCGGGGGAGGGGGAATAATAACCGGACAGCAGGTCGGGGAGTGACGGAGGAGCGGGAATAATAACCGGACAGCAGGTCGGGGGAGTGGCGGGGGAGGGGGAATAATAACCGTACAGCAGGTCGAGGAGTGCCGAGGGAGGGGGAATAATAACCGGACCTGAGGCAGAGGGAATCCCGGGGGAGGGGGAATAATAACCGGACAGCAGGTCGGGGAGTGCCGGGGGAGGGGGAATAAGAACCGGACAGCAGGGCGGGGAGTGCCGGGGGAGGGGGAATAATAACCGGACAGCAGGCAGGCAGAGTGCCGAGGGAGGGGGAATAATAACCGGACAGCAGGCGGGGGGAGTGCCGGTGGAGGGGGAATAATAACCGGACAGCAGGGCGGGAAGTGCCGGGGGAGGGGGAATAATAACTGGACAGCAGGGCGGGGAGTGCCGGGGGAGGGGGAATAATAACCGGACAGCAGGTCGGGGAGTGCAGGGGGAGGGGGAATAATAACCGGACAGCAGGGCGGGGAGTGCCGGGGGAGGGGGAATAATAAACGGACAGCAGGGCGGGGAGTGCCGGGGGAGGGGGAATAATAATCGGACAGCAGGGCGGGGAGTGCCGGGGGAGGGGGAATAATAACCGGACCTGAGACAGGGGGTGTGCCGGGGGAGGGGGAATAATAACCGGACCTGAGGCAGGGGGAGTGCCGGGGGAGGGGGAATAATAACCGGACAGCAGGGTGGGGAGTGCCGGGGGAGGGGGAATAATAACCGGACAGCAGGCAGGGGGAGTGCTGGGGGAGGGGGAATAATAACCGGACAGCAGGGCGGGGAGTGCCGGCGGAGGGGGAATAATAACCGGACCTGAGGCAGGGGGAGTGCCGGGGGAGGGGGAATAATAACCGGACCTGAGGCAGGGGGAGTGCCGGGGGAGGGGGAATAATAACCGGACAGCAGGCAGGGGGAGTGCCGGGGGAGGGGGAATAATAACCGGACAGCAGGCAGGGGGAGTGCCAGGGGAGGGGGTATAATAACCGGACAGCAGGCAGGGGGAGTGCCGGGGGAGGGGGAATAATACCCGGACAGCAGACAGGGGGAGTGCCTGGGGACGGGGAATAATAACCGGGCAGCAGGGCGGGGAGTGCCAGGGGAGGGGGAATAATAACCGGACCTGAGACAGGGGGAGTGCCGGGGGAGGGGGAATAATAACCGGACCTGAGGCAGGGGGAGTGCCGAGGGAGGGGGAATAATAACCGGACAGCAGGGCGGGGAGTGCCGGGGGAGGGGGAATAATAACCGGGAGCAGTGCGGGGAGCGCCAGGGGAGGGGGAATAATAACCGGACAGCAGGGCGGGGAGTGCCAGGGGAGGGGGAATAATAACCGGACCTGAGACAGGGGGAGTGCCGGGGGAGGGGGAATAATAACCGGACCTGAGGCAGGGGGAGTGCCGGGGGAGGGGGAATAATAACCGGACAGCATGGCGGGGAGTGCCGGGGGAGGGGGAATAATAACCGGACCTGAGGCAGGGGGAGTGCCGGGGGAGGGGGAATAATAACCGGACAGCAGGCAGGGGGGGTGCCGGGGGAGGGGGAATAATAACCGGACAGCAGGCAGGGGGAGTGCCGGGGGAGGGGGAATAATAACCGGACAGCAGGCAGGGGGAGTGCCGGGGGAGGGAGAATAATAACCGGACAGCAGGTCGGGGAGTGCCGGGGGAGGGGGAATAATAACCGGACAGCAGGGCGGGGAGTGCCGGGGGAGGGGGAATAATAAACGGACAGCAGGGCGGGGAGTGCCGGGGGAGGGGGAATAATAATCGGACAGCAGGGCGGGGAGTGCCGGGGGAGGGGGAATAATAACCGGACCTGAGACAGGGGGTGTGCCGGGGGAGGGGGAATAATAACCGGACCTGAGGCAGGGGGAGTGCCGGGGGAGGGGGAATAATAACCGGACAGCAGTGCGGGGAGCGCCAGGGGAGGCGGAATAATAACCGGACAGCAGGGCGGGGAGTGCCGGGGGAGGGGGAATAATAACCGGACCTGAGACAGGGGGAGTGCCGGGGGAGGGGGAATAATAACCGGACCTGAGGCAGGGGGAGTGCCGGGGGAGGGGGAATAATAACCGGACAGCAGGGCGGGGAGTGCCGGCGGAGGGGGAATAATAACCGGACCTGAGGCAGGGGGAGTGCCGGGGGAGGGGGAATAATAACCGGACCTGAGGCAGGGGGAGTGCCGGGGGAGGGGGAATAATAACCGGACAGCAGGCAGGGGGAGTGCCGGGGGAGGGGGAATAATAACCGGACAGCAGGCAGGGGGAGTGCCAGGGGAGGGGGTATAATAACCGGACAGCAGGCAGGGGGAGTGCCGGGGGAGGGGGAATAATACCCGGACAGCAGGCAGGGGGAGTGCCTGGGGACGGGGAATAATAACCGGACAGCAGGGCGGGGAGTGCCAGGGGAGGGGGAATAATAACCGGACCTGAGACAGGGGGAGTGCCGGGGGAGGGGGAATAATAACTGGACCTGAGGCAGGGGGAGTGCCGAGGGAGGGGGAATAATAACCGGACAGCAGGGCGGGGAGTGCCGGGGGAGGGGGAATAATAACCGGGCAGCAGTGCGGGGAGCGCCAGGGGAGGGGGAATAATAACCGGACAGCAGGGCGGGGAGTGCCAGGGGAGGGGGAATAATAACCGGACCTGAGACAGGGGGAGTGCCGGGGGAGGGGGAATAATAACCGGACCTGAGGCAGGGGGAGTGCCGGGGGAGGGGGAATAATAACCGGACAGCAGGGCGGGGAGTGCCGGGGGAGGGGGAATAATAACCGGACCTGAGGCAGGGGGAGTGCCGGGGGAGGGGGAATAATAACCGGACAGCAGGCAGGGGGGGTGCCGGGGGAGGGGGAATAATAACCTGACAGCAGGCAGGGGGAGTGCCGGGGGAGGGGGAATAATAACCGGACAGCAGGCAGGGGGAGTGCCGGGGGAGGGAGAATAATAACCGGACAGCAGGCAGGGGGAGTGCCGGGGGAGGGGGAATAATAACCGGACAGCAGGCAGGGGAAGTGCCGGGGGAGGGGGAATAATAACCGGACAGCAGGGCGGGGAGTGCCGGGGGAGGGGGAATAATAACTGGGCAGCAGGGCGGGGAGTGCCGGGGGAGGGGGAATAATAACCGGACAGCAGGCAGGGGAAGTGCCGGGGGAGGGGGAATAATAACCGGACCTGCGGCAGGCGGAGTGCCGGGGGAGGTTGGAATAATAACCGGACAGCAGGGCGGGGAGTGCCGGGGGAGGGGGAATAATAACCGGACAGCAGGGCGGGGAGTGCCGGGGGAGGGGGAATAATAATCGGACAGCAGGGCGGGGAGTGCCGGGGGAGGGGGAATAATAACCGGACAGCAGGGCGGGGAGTGCCGGGGGAGGGGGAATAATAACCGGACCTGAGGCAGGGGGAGTGCCGGGGGAGGGGGAATAATAACCGGACAGCAGGCAGGGGGGGTGCCGGGGGAGGGGGAATAATAACCGGACAGCAGGCAGGGGGAGTGCCGGGGGAGGGGGAATAATAACCGGACAGCAGGCAGGGGGAGTGCCGGGGGAGGGAGAATAATAACCGGACAGCAGGCAGGGGGAGTGCCGGGGGAGGGGGAATAATAACCGGACAGCAGGCAGGGGAAGTGCCGGGGGAGGGGGAATAATAACCGGACCTGCGGCAGGGAGAGTGCCGGGGGAGGGGCAATAATAACCGGACCTGAGGCAGGCGGAGTGCCGGGGGAGGTTGGAATAATAACCGGGCAGCAGGGCGGGGAGTGCCGGGGGAGGGGGAATAATAACCGGACAGCAGGGCGGGGAGTGCCGGGGGAGGGGGAATAATAACCGTACAGCAGGGCGGGGAGTGCCGGGGGAGGGGGAATAATAATCGGACAGCAGGGCGGGGAGTGCCGGGGGAGGGGGAATAATAACCGGACCTGAGACAGGGGGTGTGCCGGGGGAGGGGGAATAATAACCGGACCTGAGGCAGGGGGAGTGCCGGGGGAGGGGGAATAATAACCGGACAGCAGGGCGGGGAGTGCCGGGGGAGGGGGAATAATAACCGGGCAGCAGTGCGGGGAGCGCCGGGGGAGGCGGAATAATAACCGGACAGCAGGGCGGGGAGTGCCGGGGGAGGCGGAATAATAACCGGACCTGAGACAGGGGGAGTGCCGGGGGAGGGGGAATAATAACCGGACCTGAGGCAGGGGGAGTGCCGGGGGAGGGGGAATAATAACCGGACAGCAGGGCGGGGAGTGCCGGCGGAGGGGGAATAATAACCGGACCTGAGGCAGGGGGAGTGCCGGGGGAGGGGGAATAATAACCGGACCTGAGGCAGGGGGAGTGCCGGGGGAGGGGGAATAATAACCGGACAGCAGGCAGGGGGAGTGCCGGGGGAGGGGGAATAATAACCGGACAGCAGGCAGGGGGAGTGCCAGGGGAGGGGGTATAATAACCGGACAGCAGGCAGGGGGAGTGCCGGGGGAGGGGGAATAATACCCGGACAGCAGGCAGGGGGAGTGCCGGGGGACGGGGAATAATAACCGGACAGCAGGGCGCGGAGTGCCAGGGGAGGGGGAATAATAACCGGACCTGAGACGGGGAGTGCCGGGGGAGGGGGAATAATAACCGGACCTGAGGCAGGGGGAGTGCCGAGGGAGGGGGAATAATAACCGGACAGCAGGGCGGGGAGTGCCGGGGGAGGGGGAATAATAACCCGGCAGCAGTGCGGGGAGCGCCAGGGGAGGGGGAATAATAACCGGACAGCAGGGCGGGGAGTGCCAGGGGAGGGGGAATAATAACCTGGCAGCAGTGCGGGGAGCGCCAGGGGAGGGGGAATAATAACCGGACAGCAGGGCGGGGAGTGCCAGGGGAGGGGGAATAATAACCGGACCTGAGACAGGGGGAGTGCCGGGGGAGGGGGAATAATAACCGGACCTGAGGCAGGGGGAGTGCCGGGGGAGGGGGAATAATAACCGGACAGCAGGGCGGGGAGTGCCGGGGGAGGGGGAATAATAACCGGACCTGAGGCAGGGGGAGTGCCGGGGGGGAGGGGGAATAATAACCGGACAGCAGGCAGGGGGGGTGCCGGGGGAGGGGGAATAATAACCGGACAGCAGGCAGGGGGAGTGCCGGGGGAGGGGGAATAATAACCGGACAGCAGGCAGGGGGAGTGCTGGGGGAGGGGGAATAATAACCGGACCTGATGCAGGGGGAGTGCCGGGGGAGGGGGAATAATAACCGGACAGCAGGGCGGGGAGTGCCGGCGGAGGGGGAATAATAACCGGACCTGAGGCAGGGGGAGTGCCGGGGGAGGGGGAATAATAACCGGACCTGAGGCAGGGGGAGTGCCGGGGGAGGGGGAATAATAACCGGACAGCAGGCAGGGGGAGTGCCGGGGGAGGGGGAATAATAACCGGACAGCAGGCAGGGGGAGTGCCAGGGGAGGGGGTATAATAACCGGACAGCAGGCAGGGGGAGTGCCGGGGGAGGGGGAATAATACCCGGACAGCAGACAGGGGGAGTGCCTGGGGACGGGGAATAATAACCGGACAGCAGGGCGGGGAGTGCCAGGGGAGGGGGAATAATAACCGGACCTGAGACAGGGGGAGTGCCGGGGGAGGGGGAATAATAACCGGACCTGAGGCAGGGGGAGTGCCGAGGGAGGGGGAATAATAACCGGACAGCAGGGCGGGGAGTGCCGGGGGAGGGGGAATAATAACCGGGCAGCAGTGCGGGGAGCGCCAGGGGAGGGGGAATAATAACCGGACAGCAGGGCGGGGAGTGCCAGGGGAGGGGGAATAATAACCGGACCTGAGACAGGGGGAGTGCCGGGGGAGGGGGAATAATAACCGGACCTGAGGCAGGGGGAGTGCCGGGGGAGGGGGAATAATAACCGGACAGCATGGCGGGGAGTGCCGGGGGAGGGGGAATAATAACCGGACCTGAGGCAGGGGGAGTGCCGGGGGAGGGGGAATAATAACCGGACAGCAGGCAGGGGGGGTGCCGGGGGAGCGGGAATAATAACCGGACAGCAGGCAGGGGGAGTGCCGGGGGAGGGGGAATAATAACCGGACAGCAGGCAGGGGGAGTGCCGGGGGAGGGAGAATAATAACCGGACAGCAGGTCGGGGAGTGCCGGGGGAGGGGGAATAATAACCGGACAGCAGGGCGGGGAGTGCCGGGGGAGGGGGAATAATAAACGGACAGCAGGGCGGGGAGTGCCGGGGGAGGGGGAATAATAATCGGACAGCAGGGCGGGGAGTGCCGGGGGAGGGGGAATAATAACCGGACCTGAGACAGGGGGTGTGCCGGGGGAGGGGGAATAATAACCGGACCTGAGGCAGGGGGAGTGCCGGGGGAGGGGGAATAATAACCGGACAGCAGTGCGGGGAGCGCCAGGGGAGGCGGAATAATAACCGTACAGCAGGGCGGGGAGTGCCGGGGGAGGGGGAATAATAACCGGACCTGAGACAGGGGGAGTGCCGGGGGAGGGGGAATAATAACCGGACCTGAGGCAGGGGGAGTGCCGGGGGAGGGGGAATAATAACCGGACAGCAGGGCGGGGAGTGCCGGCGGAGGGGGAATAATAACCGGACCTGAGGCAGGGGGAGTGCCGGGGGAGGGGGAATAATAACCGGACCTGAGGCAGGGGGAGTGCCGGGGGAGGGGGAATAATAACCGGACAGCAGGCAGGGGGAGTGCCGGGGGAGGGGGAATAATAACCGGACAGCAGGCAGGGGGAGTGCCAGGGGAGGGGGTATAATAACCGGACAGCAGGCAGGGGGAGTGCCGGGGGAGGGGGAATAATACCCGGACAGCAGGCAGGGGGAGTGCCTGGGGACGGGGAATAATAACCGGACAGCAGGGCGGGGAGTGCCAGGGGGAGGGGGAATAATAACCGGACCTGAGACAGGGGGGAGTGCCGGGGGAGGGGGAATAATAACTGGACCTGAGGCAGGGGGGAAGTGCCGAGGGAGGGGAATAATAACCGGACAGCAGGGCGGGGAGTGCCGGGGGAGGGGGAATAATAACCGGGCAGCAGTGCGGGGAGCGCCAGGGGAGGGGGAATAATAACCGGACAGCAGGGCGGGGAGTGCCAGGGGAGGGGGAATAATAACCGGACCTGAGACAGGGGGAGTGCCGGGGGAGGGGGAATAATAACCGGACCTGAGGCAGGGGGAGTGCCGGGGGAGGGGGAATAATAACCGGACAGCAGGGCGGGGAGTGCCGGGGGAGGGGGAATAATAACCGGACCTGAGGCAGGGGGAGTGCCGGGGGAGGGGGAATAATAACCGGACAGCAGGCAGGGGGGGTGCCGGGGGAGGGGGAATAATAACCGGACAGCAGGCAGGGGGAGTGCCGGGGGAGGGGGAATAATAACCGGACAGCAGGCAGGGGGAGTGCCGGGGGAGGGAGAATAATAACCGGACAGCAGGCAGGGGGAGTGCCGGGGGAGGGGGAATAATAACCGGACAGCAGGCAGGGGAAGTGCCGGGGGAGGGGGAATAATAACCGGACAGCAGGGCGGGGAGTGCCGGGGGAGGGGGAATAATAACTGGGCAGCAGGGCGGGGAGTGCCGGGGGAGGGGGAATAATAACCGGACAGCAGGCAGGGGAAGTGCCGGGGGAGGGGGAATAATAACCGGACCTGCGGCAGGCGGAGTGCCGGGGGAGGTTGGAATAATAACCGGACAGCAGGGCGGGGAGTGCCGGGGGAGGGGGAATAATAACCGGACAGCAGGGCGGGGAGTGCCGGGGGAGGGGGAATAATAATCGGACAGCAGGGCGGGGAGTGCCGGGGGAGGGGGAATAATAACCGGACAGCAGGGCGGGGAGTGCCGGGGGAGGGGGAATAATAAGCGGACCTGAGGCAGGGGGAGTGCCGGGGGAGGGGGAATAATAACCGGACAGCAGGCAGGGGGGGTGCCGGGGGAGGGGGAATAATAACCGGACAGCAGGCAGGGGGAGTGCCGGGGGAGGGGGAATAATAACCGGACAGCAGGCAGGGGGAGTGCCGGGGGAGGGAGAATAATAACCGGACAGCAGGCAGGGGGAGTGCCGGGGGAGGGGGAATAATAACCGGACAGCAGGCAGGGGAAGTGCCGGGGGAGGGGGAATAATAACCGGACCTGCGGCAGGGAGAGTGCCGGGGGAGGGGCAATAATAACCGGACCTGAGGCAGGCGGAGTGCCGGGGGAGGTTGGAATAATAACCGGGCAGCAGGGCGGGGAGTGCCGGGGGAGGGGGAATAATAACCGGACAGCAGGGCGGGGAGTGCCGGGGGAGGGGGAATAATAACCGGACAGCAGGGCGGGGAGTGCCGGGGGAGGGGGAATAATAATCGGACAGCAGGGCGGGGAGTGCCGGGGGAGGGGGAATAATAACCGGACCTGAGACAGGGGGTGTGCCGGGGGAGGGGGAATAATAACCGGACCTGAGGCAGGGGAGTGCCGGGGGAGGGGGAATAATAACCGGACAGCAGGGCGGGGAGTGCGGGGGGAGGGGGAATAATAACCGGGCAGCAGTGCGGGGAGCGCCGGGGGAGGCGGAATAATAACCGGACAGCAGGGCGGGGAGTGCCGGGGAGGGGGGAATAATAACCGGACCTGAGACAGGGGGAGTGCCGGGGGAGGGGGAATAATAACCGGACCTGAGGCAGGGGGGAGTGCCGGGGGAGGGGTAATAATAACCGGACAGCAGGGCGGGGAGTGCCGGCGGAGGGGGAATAATAACCGGACCTGAGGCAGGGGGAGTGCCGGGGGAGGGGGAATAATAACCGGACCTGAGGCAGGGGGAGTGCCGGGGGAGGGGGAATAATAACCGGACAGCAGGCAGGGGGAGTGCCGGGGGAGGGGGAATAATAACCGGACAGCAGGCAGGGGGAGTGCCAGGGGAGGGGGTATAATAACCGGACAGCAGGCAGGGGGAGTGCCGGGGGAGGGGGAATAATACCCGGACAGCAGGCAGGGGGAGTGCCGGGGGACGGGGAATAATAACCGGACAGCAGGGCGCGGAGTGCCAGGGGAGGGGGAATAATAACCGGACCTGAGACGGGGAGTGCCGGGGGAGGGGGAATAATAACCGGACCTGAGGCAGGGGGAGTGCCGAGGGAGGGGGAATAATAACCGGACAGCAGGGCGGGGAGTGCCGGGGGAGGGGGAATAATAACCCGGCAGCAGTGCGGGGAGCGCCAGGGGAGGGGGAATAATAACCGGACAGCAGGGCGGGGAGTGCCAGGGGAGGGGGAATAATAACCTGGCAGCAGTGCGGGGAGCGCCAGGGGAGGGGGAATAATAACCGGACAGCAGGGCGGGGAGTACCAGGGGAGGGGGAATAATAACCGGACCTGAGACAGGGGGAGTGCCGGGGGAGGGGGAATAATAACCGGACCTGAGGCAGGGGGAGTGCCGGGGGAGGGGGAATAATAACCGGACAGCAGGGCGGGGAGTGCCGGGGGAGGGGGAATAATAACCGGACCTGAGGCAGGGGGAGTGCCGGGGGAGGGGGAATAATAACCGGACAGCAGGCAGGGGGGGTGCCGGGGGAGGGGGAATAATAACCGGACAGCAGGCAGGGGGAGTGCCGGGGGAGGGGGAATAATAACCGGACCTGAGGCAGGGGGAGTGCCGGGGGAGGGGGAATAATAACCGGACCTGAGGCAGGGGGAGTGCCGGGGGAGGGGGAATAATAACCGGACAGCAGGCAGGGGGAGTGCCGGGGGAGGGGGAATAATAACCGGACAGCAGGCAGGGGGAGTGCCAGGGGAGGGGGTATAATAACCGGACAGCAGGCAGGGGGAGTGCCGGGGGAGGGGGAATAATACCCGGACAGCAGGCAGGGGGAGTGCCGGGGGACGGGGAATAATAACCGGACAGCAGGGCGCGGAGTGCCAGGGGAGGGGGAATAATAACCGGACCTGAGACGGGGAGTGCCGGGGGAGGGGGAATAATAACCGGACCTGAGGCAGGGGGAGTGCCGAGGGAGGGGGAATAATAACCGGACAGCAGGGCGGGGAGTGCCGGGGGAGGGGGAATAATAACCCGGCAGCAGTGCGGGGAGCGCCAGGGGAGGGGGAATAATAACCGGACAGCAGGGCGGGGAGTGCCAGGGGAGGGGGAATAATAACCTGGCAGCAGTGCGGGGAGCGCCAGGGGAGGGGGAATAATAACCGGACAGCAGGGCGGGGAGTGCCAGGGGAGGGGGAATAATAACCGGACCTGAGACAGGGGGAGTGCCGGGGGAGGGGGAATAATAACCGGACCTGAGGCAGGGGGAGTGCCGGGGGAGGGGGAATAATAACCGGACAGCAGGGCGGGGAGTGCCGGGGGAGGGGGAATAATAACCGGACCTGAGGCAGGGGGAGTGCCGGGGGAGGGGGAATAATAACCGGACAGCAGGCAGGGGGGGTGCCGGGGGAGGGGGAATAATAACCGGACAGCAGGCAGGGGGAGTGCCGGGGGAGGGGGAATAATAACCGGACAGCAGGCAGGGGGAGTGCCGGGGGAGGGAGAATAATAACCGGACAGCAGGCAGGGGGAGTGCCGGGGGAGGGGGAATAATAACCGGACAGCAGGCAGGGGAAGTGCCGGGGGAGGGGGAATAATAACCGGACCTGCGGCAGGGAGAGTGCCGGGGGAGGGGCAATAATAACCGGACCTGAGGCAGGCGGAGTGCCGGGGGAGGTTGGAATAATAACTGGGCAGCAGGTCGGGGAGTGCTGGGGGAGGGGGAATAATAACGGGGAAGCAGGGCGGGGAGTGCCGGGGGAGGGGGAATAATAACCGGGCAGCAGGTCGGGGAGTGCCGGGGGAGGGGGAATAATAACCGGACAGCAGGCAGGGGGAGTGCCGGGGGGGGGGGGGAATAATAACCGGACAGCAGGCAGGTGGAGTGCCGGGGGAGGGGGAATAATAACCGGACAGCAGGCAGGGGGAGTGCCAGGGGAGGGGGAATAAAAACCGGACAGCAGGGCGGGGAGTGCCGGAGGAGGGGGAATAATAACCGGACCTGAGGCAGGGGGAGTGCCGGGGGAGGGGTAATAATAACCGGACAGCAGGGCGGGGAGTGCCGGGGGAGGGGGAATAATAACCGGACCTGAGGCAGGGGGAGTGCCGGGGGAGGGGGAATAATAACCGGACAGCAGGCAGTTGGGGTGCCGGGGGAGGGGGAATAATAACCGGACAGCAGGCAGGGGGAGTGCCGGGGGAGGGGGAATAATAACCGGACAGCAGGCAGGGGGAGTGCCGGGGGAGGGGGAATAATAACCGGACAGCAGGCAGGGGGAGTGCCGGGGGAGGGGGAATAATAACCGGACAGCAGGGCGGGGAGTGCCGGCGGAGGGGGAATAATAACCGGACCTGAGGCAGGGGGAGTGCCGGGGGAGGGGGAATAATAACCGGACCTGAGGCAGCGGGAGTGCCGGGGGTGGGGGAATAATAACCGGACAGCAGGCAGGGGGAGTGCCGGGGGTGGGGGAATAATAACCGGACAGCAGGCAGGGGGAGTGCCGGGGGAGGGGGAATAATAACCGGACAGCAGGCAGGGGGAGTGCCGGGGGAGGGGGAATAATACCCGGACAGCAGGCAGGGGAGTGCCGGGGGAGGGGGAATAATAACATGGCAGCAGTGCGGGGAGCGCCAGGGGAGGGGGAATAATAACCGGACAGCAGGCAGGGGGAGTGCCGGGGGGGGGGGGGAATAATAACCGGACAGCAGGCAGGTGGAGTGCCGGGGGAGGGGAATAATAACCGGACAGCAGGCAGGGGGAGTGCCAGGGGAGGGGGAATAATAACCGGACAGCAGGGCGGGGAGTGCCGGAGGAGGGGGAATAATAACCGGACCTGAGGCAGGGGGAGTGCCGGGGGAGGGGTAATAATAACCGGACAGCAGGGCGGGGAGTGCCGGGGGAGGGGGAATAATAACCGGACCTGAGGCAGGGGGAGTGCCGGGGGAGGGGGAATAATAACCGGACAGCAGGCAGTTGGGGTGCCGGGGGAGGGGGAATAATAACCGGACAGCAGGCAGGGGGAGTGCCGGGGGAGGGGGAATAATAACCGGACAGCAGGCAGGGGGAGTGCCGGGGGAGGGGGAATAATAACCGGACAGCAGGCAGGGGGAGTGCCGGGGGAGGGGGAATAATAACCGGACAGCAGGGCGGGGAGTGCCGGCGGAGGGGGAATAATAACCGGACCTGAGGCAGGGGGAGTGCCGGGGGAGGGGGAATAATAACCGGACCTGAGGCAGCGGGAGTGCCGGGGGTGGGGGAATAATAACCGGACAGCAGGCAGGGGGAGTGCCGGGGGTGGGGGAATAATAACCGGACAGCAGGCAGGGGGAGTGCCGGGGGAGGGGGAATAATAACCGGACAGCAGGCAGGGGGAGTGCCGGGGGAGGGGGAATAATACCCGGACAGCAGGCAGGGGGAGTGCCGGGGGAGGGGGAATAATAACAGGGCAGCAGTGCGGGGAGCGCCAGGGGAGGGGGAATAATAACCGGACAGCAGGGCGGGGAGTGCCAGGGGAGGGGGTATAATAACCGGACAGCAGGCAGGGGGAGTGCCGGGGGAGGGGGAATAATACCCGGACAGCAGGCAGGGGGAGTGCCTGGGGACGGGGAATAATAACCGGACAGCAGGGCGGGGAGTGCCAGGGGAGGGGGAATAATAACCGGACCTGAGACAGGGGGAGTGCCGGGGGAGGGGGAATAATAACCGGACCTGAGGCAGGGGGAGTGCCGAGGGAGGGGGAATAATAACCGGACAGCAGGGCGGGGAGTGCCGGGGGAGGGGGAATAATAACCGGGCAGCAGTGCGGGGAGCGCCAGGGGAGGGGGAATAATAACCGGACAGCAGGGCGGGGAGTGCCAGGGGAGGGGGAATAATAACCGGACCTGAGACAGGGGGAGTGCCGGGGGAGGGGGAATAATAACCGGACCTGAGGCAGGGGGAGTGCCGGGGGAGGGGGAATAATAACCGGACAGCAGGGCGGGGAGTGCCGGGGGAGGGGGAATAATAACCGGACCTGAGGCAGGGGGAGTGCCGGGGGAGGGGGAATAATAACCGGACAGCAGGCAGGGGGGGTGCCGGGGGAGGGGGAATAATAACCGGACAGCAGGCAGGGGGAGTGCCGGGGGAGGGGGAATAATAACCGGACAGCAGGCAGGGGGAGTGCCGGGGGAGGGAGAATAATAACCGGACAGCAGGCAGGGGGAGTGCCGGGGGAGGGGGAATAATAACCGGACAGCAGGCAGGGGAAGTGCCGGGGGAGGGGGAATAATAACCGGACCTGCGGCAGGGAGAGTGCCGGGGGAGGGGCAATAATAACCGGACCTGAGGCAGGCGGAGTGCCGGGGGAGGTTGGAATAATAACTGGGCAGCAGGGCGGGTAGTGCCGGGGGAGGGGGAATAATAACCGGACAGCAGGGCGGGGAGTGCCGGGGGAGGGGGAATAATAACCGGACAGCAGGGCGGGGAGTGCCGGGGGAGGGGGAATAATAATCGGACAGCAGGGCGGGGAGTGCCGGGGGAGGGGTAATAATAACCGGACCTGAGACAGGGGGTGTGCCGGGGGAGGGGGAATAATAACCGGACCTGAGGCAGGGGGAGTGCCGGGGGAGGGGGAATAATAACCGGACAGCAGGGCGGGGAGTGCCGGGGGAGGGGGAATAATAACCGGG